>NC_062569.1:66246666-66846666 GCF_022837055.1 Prionailurus viverrinus
GCTCCTTTTCTAGCTTTATTTTGTGCTGTTCTCCTCCTGTCTTTCACTGTACTAAGCACCCTTCTGTCTCAGGATTTCAGCACATTCCATTCACTCAAACTTGAAAGTTCTCTGTACTCATTGAACCCTTATCTCATCTCCCTTTACCAGTGAGTAACTACATATATTTCCAAGCTCGGTGAAAATGTTAGTTTCTCAAAAGCCTTCCCTGACCATTCAGGATGCTCTTGTTATAAAGAGGTCATAAGTTGTCTGTTCCTCTCTGCTGTGGAATTTAGCACAATTATTAACTAATGGCTGAAATAAAACTACTTGTTAGAAGTCTTTCTCACCTGCTATAATATATGCTCTATGGGATAAAAACCTGTATTTATATTGCTCTTTGCTGTACAGCATTCAAATAATACCTTGGCCTGAAAGCACTGCATGTGTATTTACTTAATGAATGGTTAAATAAATAAGTTGCCATTTAAATGATAACTGATACTAAGTATTTCTAAAGCTACTGGCACATGGTAGGTATTTAATAAATGTTTATAAATATATCAAGGAATATAATTTTAAAAATACCATTTTTGTTTAAATAAAGAATGGTCCTGATAAACATTGAATCCTGACTGGATTATTAAATATATCTTTTATTATAAAAATAATTTTGTTATCTTTTTCTTTGGCAAAAGAATTTTTTTGTCCTCTTTTTTCTGTTGTTGTTTTTAAGTAAGCTTATCCCCACATGGGGCTTGAACTCATGACCCCGAAATCAAAAGTTGTATGCTCTACCGACTGAGCCACCTGGGTTCTTGTCTTGTCTTGTCTTGTCTTTTGTTTTCTTTTCTTTTCCTTTCTTTTCTTTTCCTTTCCTTTCCTTTCTTTTCTTTTCTTTTTTTTCTTTTCTTTCTTTTCTTTCTTTCTTTCTTTCTTTCTTTCTTTCTTTTTTTGTCTTCTTGAAAGCTTACTTTTCAAAGACAATAATTTTGAATTCTTGTATGTCAACATATTAAAGCTGATAGTTACCATTTTATATCTAGGAAGTTTCCTCCTGTCAGAGTCTACATATTTTAGATTTTAACAAAGTAAGGTTGAATAAAATTTTCTGCAGCTTTTATGTTTAACTTATTTTGTTATATTATTCCAGATTTTTTTTAACTCTTAAGCATTCAAGGACAAATTCAGTTTCCTCTGCTGAATTGTAGCATTTCCTTTAATGATGAATTTAGACAATACACATACTAGTACTAGCTCTAATTGTGACTTAATTTTACCTACCGAAATTAAAAACATTTTATATCATATTCTAGTTGCTACAGTCATTTCAAAATAGTGTAAAGAATTCCAGATATGAAATCAGGACCCCTGAATTCAATCTCAGCCCTGCTACAAACTAGCTGTGGCATTTTAATTTTTAAGTGATTTTTATTCTGAAATTATGGTAGTTTTTTGACCTGCTACTATATTTTGTTACTTAATGTGCTAGTATGCACATAAAATGCTATATATTTGATTAATTTAAAGTATTGATGACTGTATGATTGGTTCCTTTGGAATTCTATGCATTTTTAAAATGAATTTTAAAACATTATTCTGGGAAGAGGATAGGTTTTACCAGATTGCCAAAGGTTCCATGTCACATCAACGGTAAAGCACTCCTATATTACACTATTTTTTTAGTTGTGCCATACATTAGGTTTAGTGTTGATTCAGAAAAACTCTTGAGGGAGGATATTCCAATCTCCAAAAGAAAGATCAAAATTAAAAAGAATGCCATAGGTCCTACATTCAAGTTCGGTTGTAAAACCTGTATTCTTTTCCATCTCCATTCTGCTTTGTACCCAGACTCTACTCCTTTCAGGCTGAAAGTGCAGTTGGGTGTCTGAACACTTGCTACTTCACACCTTTCTGCATGGAAGAAATTCTTTTGGATTACATTTTTTACTTCCACTGTAGGAAATAAATAAATGTTTGCTGCTGATGAGAAAGAATTAACCTCAGGCTCACTCTATTCTGGGCCACACAAATCTATGCTTCTGACTGGAAGGAGATTGCAAGGAGCATCCTTATCATTCTGTCACACTGAGAGTGGAGGAAGTGGTGTAGGAACCTTTTCATGCCTGGTGAAGGACAATCAAATCCATCCAATTAAAATGAAAAAACGAGAGCACAACTGCCCTTCTCTTTTAAGCTAGATTTTGGTGTTGTTTGAACTGAATTTTCCATTTTTTATGGTTTAACCACCCAAGAAGAGATAACATAGTTGAATTCTATGATTGCTATTGAAAGTATAGTTCCACTCAGTATTTCTACTATGATATATATAATGGCCTTAAACAAACTAGCAATTAACCATTTGTTTTAGTGAATTTTACAAATAATTATTATTTTATACATGTAGAAATTTTGTTTCATATATTTTATTGATGAAGTTATTTCTAAATGCATTATATCTTTGCTTTCACACACACACACAACACATACACACACACACACACACACATCTGCATTCTAAAAATTATTTCATTATGACCATAAACATCACATTCTGGTAATTGTGGTCCACTTTTTCTGACATTTTCAGATTACTAATAATGGCAGCAAGTGTTGGCATTGGAAAGGACATTGGCTTTGAAGCAGGACAGCTGGGCTTGATTTCTGGTTCTTCTGTTCAGCACGTAGTTTTGTGAACATGGGCAATTTATTTAGCCACAGCTCAGTTTACTCAGCTGTAAAAAGAAGGTGTTAATACTACCTCATTAATTTAATGAAATAGTAGATATACATTGAGAGGTACATATCTGGTACCTAATAAATGGTAGTGACAGTATTAGTGTGTTATAAAAGTCTATCATTGGGGCGCCTGGGTGGCTCAGTCGGTTAAGCGTCCTACTTTGGCTTAGGTCACAATTTCACGGTCCGTGAGTTCGAGCCCCGCGTTGGGCTCTGGGCTGATGGCTTGGAGCCTGGAGCCTGCTTCCGATTCTGTGTCTCCCTCTCTCTCTGTCCCTCCCCCGTTCATGCTCTGTCTCTCTCTGTCTCAAAAATAAATAACCGTTAAAAAAAATAAATAAAAGTCTATCATCAAGACAACTGAAAACTCTGTGTTTTCCTTTATGAAAGGTCTGGTCTAATGTTGCTTTGTCTACTTTTAGTGGTTAGCATATCACTGCTGAAAAGGTATTTGTATCTTAAAGCTCCTGCCTTGGCTTTTTCTTCCTGTCTATAATTTTGGTTCATAATTTTTAGTGTTATGATCAGCAATTCTGTCATTTTATAGATAGGATCAGTACATTTGATCAACAAATTAATGAATCATATTATGATGCATGCGATTATTTTTTTCTCACAGATCCTATGTTGATTTTATATTGTCTAGAGGCTTTTCTTTTTCTGTTTGGTCCCTTGTGAGATTATGGGAACTACCACGAATAAACAAATATAATCAGGTCTGCTTTCCTGTGTAATCTTAAATGTTGCTTAGGTCTGCAGGTCACACAACTAAGGGGACATCTTTATACCTTTAGGTGTGCCAGAAGATAGTGGGTTGGGTAGGGTGCATGCTTTGTCCCATAGAGATTCCTTTAGCGGTACAGTTCCTCTCCTCTGGAACACACTGCTCCTGCTTCCCTCCGCTTCTCTGTGTGCCAGACCTGTGGGACATGTATCAGTCCCCGAGCTGTGCAATGTACTGTTCTTGTCCTGCTCACTAAGAGAGAAGCCCACAGCTCTTCAGTTTCTCTCGCAGGAATACAGTTCTCCAGTCATATCAAATTCTTCTCTCTGGGGCAGACAGGTATAGGGTGAGGTTGAAGTAGGCAGTATGGGTCCGGAGGGGGGGGAGTTTGAGCCCAGCCTAACCTGCATGCTTGAACAGACAGCATCTGACACCCTGACCTTGTGGCTCCAGGTCAACCATCCTGCTTCCACCAGATATCTTCACTCTCACTCATTTTCTCACAATTTTCCTTGAGAGTCTTGCCATCTTCCTGACATTCTCACTTCATAGTTCTGTCACTCCAAGTCCATCAGAAAGATGATGCTTCTGCAATATGTTCAAATCTCTTTCCCACAGGCCCATATTTAAGAATATTCTGAGATGGGAAGTTCATAAAATATTCTGTAATAGTTAGGCTCCCTTCCCTTTCTTGTCTCCCACTCCAAATGAGGCACAAAGTAAAATTCTAATATAACCTTCAGCTCTGGCTAAGCTAAAACACGCTGTTACAAAAATAAGTTTGGCAAATCTTGTTGTTTCAACATTTAGATATTTTGAGGAAAGATTTTAAAAGTCATTTTATCCTATGTGAAGCTTTTGCCATTCATTGTTTCTCTTACCCTGTCTTTATGGGTTTACTTTTCTTTTAGTCAAATTTTTATTATTTAAAATATATTTAAATTATAAATAGTATTTCTACATTCATGGATTTTTCATACATTTCTTTTCACTAACAAGCAATAAGTCAACATATCTAACTAAACAGCATATCTATGTAACAGTGGTTCTAAAAATTTTAGGTAAATTTGTGAACATTAGAAATTATACCTGACATGAAATTATAGGTTCATGTAGAACTTTTTTTGAATTTCAAAAATACCATCATAGACTTTCTTTTCCTCTGAACTCATGAACTGATTGCACTGTTGTGTTTTTAATCAACAAGTTCATCTTAGGAGAATGGATTTGCTGTGAGATGGGCGCTTGGTTGGCTCAGTTGGTTGTGCGTCTGACTGTTGGTTTTGACTCAGGTCATGATCTCAGGGTTGTGGGATTGAGCCCCTTGTTGGGCTCCACACTGGATGCAGAGCTTGCTTGGGATTCTCTGTCTCCCTCTCACTCTGCCTCTCTACTGCTCTCTCTCTCATTCTAAAACAAAAACAAACAAAGACTGTGAGAAATATCTAACTTCAATGTTCAAATGACCCATGCTGTGAAGGAAATAAGCTTGAGGAAGTATGCTTCAGTACCTGGAACGGTTTTCAGTCATTGGAGTAGATTTGATAGGAATCACATCAGTTGTAATGGGAATTTATATGAAGCAATGGAGCAAAGTACATTTTTCACTTAAGGGATCAAAATATAAAGCAGACTTAACTAGCTTCTAGTTTTGTTTGCTCCTAATGTTTATTTTGTGAGTCTACGTAAAGGATAGGTTTTACTGTTTGGTTTGGTCTGGTTGTGGGTATTTTTTACTGTTGTTTTTTTTTTTTGTTGTTGTTGTTGTAAGCATTTTCTTTCTTCATTGTTTCACAGTTTTATTCAACAAACATTTATTCCATGCCGAATCTGGAAAAAGCTTTGTTAGATTCTATGGAATGACAGAAATTAATAAGATATGAACTTGAATTAGCTCCTAAGCTACTGAGGCAAAGAGATCTACAGACAACTGACTCATACAGAGCAAAGGAAATGAGAGCTTTGGCAAGTATGCAGAGGGCCAGTTTTAAACTGGGTGTGGAGAGGAATATTTCTGTATTTCATAGCAGATTCCTAAAAATGAAATCAAATTTTTGGGTGCTGGACCTAGAATTCCATTCATAGCTTGTGATTAATATGGGTTATTATTAGAGATTTATTATTTTTTTGTATTCAAGTATGATAAATGGGAAAAATTAAACATTTAAAATCTAAAAATTACAAAAAGTGAAAAATACACATAAGGATTTATATCACATTGGCTTTACTTTGGGAAGTAATATAAAATCAAGTCAGAGAACAGGGAAGTGGCTTCATCTGAAGGGTTCTTCTAGGAATCACTACGATTTGTATTAAAACTAGATAATTATTTCAAAGAAATATAGCTTTCATCCCAATGACTCTGTTAAACTCTTAAGCAGTCTATCTAGTCAAGATAAACATGGTTTCACATTTGTAGACATAGATAGGTACTATATAGTCGCTCTTTCTTGCCACTGTTTGCTGTTTGTGACAAAACTGATTGAATCTGAAAGGTTTTGTTGTAATTTTTATTTATTTATTTTTCTGGAGGGAATAAATCCAAAAGATTTTGAATGGCTTAGGAAAAGACATTTATTTTTATTATAGAGATTACTTTTCTGTAAGATGTTAAGAGTGTTTTATGGGATTATTGGGGACATATTTAGAAATCCAACTGAGAAAAGGTTTTAATAAAACCATGTTTCACAGTATCTTTCTGAATCTCTCACATATCCATTAGCTCAGTTACCAAAGCTCATGCCATTTTGTGATCATGGAACTTTAATAAAAGTGCCCCCATTCCCTTCATTTAATTGTTGGATATGAGCAAAGTAGTAATTGTCTTCAGTAGTAGAAAATTCACACAAAATTGGTAAGTCATGTGGCTCAATCCAGAAAAGAAAGTAACAATAAACACAAAATAGTGCCATTCCTCAATATTCTCTTTCTGTCCTCAGTAGTATGGGAGTTTAACATATTATATTTATTTCCATACAAATTTTATAAATCTATTTGCCCTTTTGGTGGCAGAACTATCTTTGTTTTCCTTGCAATAGATAACATGGTCCTTGCATATAAAGGACCTGTTTGTCTAGAGTCAGATATAATCAAATGCTGGTAATGTCAGATGGTTCAAACTAAATTCATTGAATGAATGAAGAAATGAATGAATGAATTATTCTTCCAACTCATAGTCTGTGGACTTTTATCACATACCCAGAACTTTTACTGAAATGTGCACCTTCCAGTCTACCTTCTTGCCACTTTAGAACATTGCTTTCCAAGCTGTTTTGGTCACACACCGCCATTAGTAAATCATGTTTAAGGTGACACATCCAAATATGTTTTCTTATAATAGCTTATATGCATATGTTTTATTACCATATTAAGGTATTCTTGAAATCCTGTGCATCATCTATTAATTACCTGGGGTTTGCATAACCCATTTTGGAAAATACCATTCACTGCTGAATTTTCTGATTTTTTTCAGACAACTCCAAGTTTATTACAACTAATCTTTAAAATCAATACATTTTGGATAATTTGATCTAAAATATAATTTCTGGGTAAATATTTAATGGTAGATTCAACCAAAGTGGGGAAGGGACATTTTTCATATACAGACACATTATATATGTTTCTCTATATAGATACATTAATTAAACAACAAAGGGAGAGGCCTCATGCACTCAAGAAAATTCCCCTTTTTGTGAATCTATTTTAATGCAATTAAAAACAGCCACTTTTTATTCCAGGTTATGTTGTTTTAATATGTATCTATTGAATCTTTCATAAATTATAATATATTCAACATAGGATTTATGATTTACAGTTACTCTGCCTCATAAAATGTCCTTAATACTTTAGCCTACATTTATTTCTCCTTAAAAATCCTAATAGCATATATTATATAGTGTACATAACCATAGTCATCATCATATACTGTTTTTGTTGGGAAATCTAAGGTAGGGGAAAAGGCTTGAACTGGATGATCTGTTAAGTTTGATCCTAAGATTTGGTGCTTCTTAGTTTATGAATGCTTTTAGGACTTGAAAATGGCCTTTCTCGATCTATGCAAGCAATATCCACATAACTAAAATTATTTTTTTATTTTTTTAAAAAGAAAATTAAAAAAGGCTCAGTTAGAGAAACTGAGACTCCAATTCTTCCCTTAAATTTGATTCCTGTATTCAGTGTGATGATTCATATCACTCACCTATCATTTAACTTGATACTCTACTCTTGGCAAGGATTACTGTCCATTAGGCTCAGTGGGTGATATCATCACTGTCCATATGATTAAATGACACTTAGTAATATGGATTTCCCAAATTGTGTAATATCTTCCTACTATGTCATCACTATCCCCATTTTATAGCCAGAACACAGGCAAATTTGGCTGTACAATGAGGAGTTCAGATAGATAAATACAAGAAGGGGAGGTTTTAATTTGGCATTGGCATTGTTTAACATTCATAAAAAATTGTTTTACTGCCCAGATGTTGGAAATTTATTAATTATCATGTTGGCTCTTGGGCCTGGTTCTTGCAAGAACTATAGTAGATGCCAGAAGCTAAATAACCTTTTGTCATTCTGCTGAATAACGGATTGTTTGTGCTCTCCAGTTGATGAATTATCTCTGTGCCTTGTCGTTATAAAAAGAAACTCATCTTGTTCACTGGCCTGGCAGGAGATGAAAAGGCCCTAGAGAGAGCACAGAGAGTTTTTCCTCTCACAAATCATATGTAGGATGTATGCTGTGGGTCTGTCTGGAAATGAATGTGGAAAGAACCCAGGACAAAGCATAAAACTTGCATTGTTACTACTAGTTGATATGTGATAGATTATTACAAATTTATAGAACCAAAGATCTGCTTTTACCCATACTAAATTATTTTAAATCTAGCCATCAATTCTAGCACAGACAAATGTTTTTTTTGTGTGTGCTTTGGATATAAGGGAAAGCTTAACATTCTAACAGAGCTAAGACAATACCAGTAGTTTTATAATTGTTCTACTGATGCATGATAAATTTAGGGGAACATTTGATATCAAACCTATATCATTGTGTATTGAAGAGAAAAAACTAACTTATTTCTTTACAATACTATGTTTCCATTAAATAAAATGTGTCCAAATCTATAGCTGGATAAGCTGTTTTGCTGTTTTTTTTAAATTAATGAGTAAATCTTATTTTTAGAGCAGTTATAGGTTCATAGCAAAATTGAGCACAAAGTACAGACAGTTCTCATATAAGCCTTGATCTCACACAGACAGAGCTTTTCCCATTATTGATGGTCTGTCCCCACACATGCATAGTCTCACCCACTACTGATAGCCCACACCACAGTGGTACATTGGTTATAGTCAATGAACCTACACTAACACATCATTATCACCCAAAGTCCACAGTTTGCATTAGGTTCACTCTTGGTGTTTATTCTGTTGTTTTGAACATATGTGTAAAGGTATGTATCCACCATTATGGTATCATACAGAACAGTTTCATTACTCTAAACCCTCTGTACTCTCCCTATTCATTCCTCCCTTCCCACCCCAACCACTGACAGCCACTAATAACTATCTTTATAGTTCTGCCTTTCCCAGAGTGTCATATCATTAGAATCATAAGTATGTAGCCTTTTCAGATTGGCTTCTTTGACTTAATAATATGCATTTAAGTTTCCTCCGTGTCTTTTTAAGGCTTGGTAGCTCATTTCTTGTTGTCTGGGTGTGCCACAGTTTATTTTTCCATTCATCTACTGAAGGACATTCAAGTTTTGACAAGTATGAGTAAAACTGCTGTAAACATCCATATACAGGTTTTTTTTTTTTTTTTTATGTGGACATGTTGTTAGCTCTTTTGGGTAGATGCTAAGGGGCATGGTTGACAATAATACAATATGTTTAGTTTTATAAGAAACTGTCCACTGACTTGCACAGTGTCTGTACCATTTTGCATCCCACCAGCGATGAATGAGAGTTCCTGTTGCTCCACTTCCTTGTCAGCATTTGGTGTTGTCACTGTTTTCTAGTAATCCTTTATCAAGTTTTTATCTTTTCAAAGAACCAGATTTTGGTTTTGTTGATTTTCTCTATTGGTTTCCTGTTTAGAATTTCTTTGATTTTGGCTCTAATTTTATTATTTATTTTCTTATGCTTACTTGGATTTAATTTGCTTTTTGTTATTGTTGTTGCTTTTTAGTTATTAAGGGGATGCCTAGATTATTGATTTTAAATCTTTCTTCTTTTTAAATATATGTATTCAATGCTATAAAATTTCTCTAAAGTCTGTTTTCACGGTATCCCATAAATTTTAATAAGTTATATCTTCATTTTCATTTAGTTCAAAATATTTAAAAATTTCTCTTGAGATTTTTTTCTTTGGCCCATATCTTATCTAGAAATGTATTTTTTAATCTTCAAGTATTTTGGAAGTTTTTCAGCTATCTTTCTATTATTTATTTCTATTGTGATCAGAGATCAGACATTGTATGTTTTTTATTCTTTTAAATATATTAAGGTGTGTTTTATGGCACAGAATGTAGACTCTCATGGTGAATGGTCCATGTGATCTTGAAAAAAATGTGTAATATACTATTATTGGATGAACCATCTATGTCTGTTAATTATATCCAGTCGATTGATGGTGCTGTTTACATCTGTATCCTTACTGATTATCTGCTTACTGAATCTGTCCATTTCTTTTGTTAAAAAATGTTTTAATGTTTATTTTATTTCTGAGGGAAAGAGAGAGAGAGAGAGAGAGAGAGAGAGAGAGAGAGAGAACGAATGGGGGAGGGGCAAAGAGAGAGGGAGACACAGAATCCGAAGCAGATTCTAGGTTCTCAGCTGTCAACACAGAGCCCGACATGGGGCTTGAACTCACAAACTATGATATCATGACCTAAGCCGAAGTCAGAAGATCAACTGACTGAGCCACCCAGGTGGCCCTGAGTCTTTCCATTTTTTTTTTTTTAACGTTTATTTATTTTTGAGACAGAAAGAGACAGAGCATGAACGGGGGAGGGACAGAGAGAGAGGGAGACACAGAATCGGAAGCAGGCTCCAGGCTCTGACCCATCAGCCCAGAGCCTGATGCGGGGCTCGAACTCACGGACCGCGAGATAGTGACCTGGCTGAAGTCGGACGCTTAACCGACTGCGCCACACAGACGCCCCTTTCCATTTTTGATAGAGGGGTGTTACATCTCTAATTATAATACTGGATTCCTCTATTTTTGTAGTTCTATCAGTTTTTGTCTCTCATGTATCTTGACTCACATGTACATTAAGAATTATATATCTTCTTGAAGTTTTAACCCTTTATCATTATGTATGACCTCTCTTAATCCCTTATAATTGTGCTTGCTCTTCCATTGTCGGCTTGTAGTGCCTGAATGAAGTAACGAGGAAGGAATGAATGCAGGAGTTAGAATAGGAGAGCTATGGAGGTTTAGTTGGACTCACCATTCTCACTTATTCCTCAACCAAATGCAATTAGTAATTCTGCACACATATTGATGAAATTGCTTGTTCTAAATCCAATGAGGTCATTTTTAGTCCTTATCTTATTTGTTCCAACTGTATTTAACACATACAGACTGCTTTCTTCTTTTGAAATATTCTTTTCCTGTGCTTTCTGTGATGCTACAATCTCCTTATTCTCTAACTTTTTTCTCCTACTCCTCTGTTCCAGATCTTTTATCCTGTCTTACCTTGTAGACTATGGTTCCCTTTATGACATTACTTTAAATATTCATCTTTTCTCCCTTTGTGCACTTTTCCTGAGACAATCACGTTCATATCTGTGGCTTAAATTTCAATTTTTATCGTTAGGATTTTCACATACACTTTCAGTTTAGGTCAATCTCCATAAGCTACAGACCAGAGCTTACTGGAAAACTCCACTGGGAAATCTTTCAGACACCCTAAACTCAGTGGATAGAATATTGAGTTTAAAGATTTTCCTTATAACTTTAGTCCTTTCTCTATATTCCTTATTTTAGTTCATGATGTCAATCACCATATCATGTTGCTCTAGCAGAGAAATTTGGAATAATTCCTAACTTCTTTTCTTTCTCATTTCCAATATCCATTCAATCGCCAATTTTTGTATTTGAACTCCTCAAATTTTTTTGAATATATTCAATTACCCATGTCTTTTCAAATCCGTGTTATCATATTTCACATTTGAATGGGATTGTCATCATTATCTCCTAATTGGTCTTCTTCTCTCCAGTCTCTCTACTTTCAAATATCTATCCTCTGTCAAACTCTTTATAACCTCTTGTTGAAATTTCAACCACTTTAATCTTCTTTCAAAAAGGACAGTGGGTTTTTTTCTCCTGTCAGTGTACACTCAGGTTGTTTTCACTGAATGGAACTCATTCTTATGATGAGCTCTCTCTTAGTGATCTTTCTTCTGTAGCTTAAATGCTACTTTCTCTGGAAATCACTTTATGGACATCCAAAGTGTGTGTGAGGGGCCCCTTCTATAAACTCCTATATCATCTTGTATATTCTGTAGTATACGACCTAATACACCTTTCCATTAGTTGTCTGATTAGCTGTCTCCTCCACAAATTGCAAGGTCCGTGAGAACACAGACCTTGACCTTCCTCAATGTTGTGTGTCCCTGGAATCTAACACCGTGTTTGGCATGGAATAGGTAGTTAAAAGCATTTTCTTAATGGAGGAATAAAAACTGAAACAATAGACAGAAAACAATATGAATAATTGGAGGGAATTTTATTTGTTTGTTTGCATTTTTCAAGTTCTTCTCACAAAGGTTTGCGGTAATTAAACAGAAAGAAAGGGGAGGCTGCATTTGAAGATGCTTGGAAGGAAGAGAAAGAAGGGGAACAGCAGGAGGATGTTTCTTAGGAAAGAGGTAGGAAGAAAAGTATTAGAAAGCATAACTCTTATTTTAAATATTAAAATGTTTTATTTTCTTGAACTAATATATATCCATGGTACGAAATTCAAAAGTACCCCAGAGAACCCTCTTGCACTGTTGGTGGGAATGCAAATTGGTGCAACCACTCTGGAAAACAGTGTGGAGGTTCCTCAAAAAATTAAAAATAGACATACCCTATGACCCAGCGATAGCACTGCTAGGAATTTACCCAAGGGATACAGGAGTACTGATGCATAGGGGCACTTGTACCCCAGTGTTTATAGCAGTACTCTGAACAATAGCCAAATTATGGAAAGAGCCTAAATGTCCATCAACTGATGAATGGATAAAGAAATGGTGGTTTATATACACAATGGAGTACTACGTGGCAATGAGAAAGAACGAAATATGGCCCTTTGTAGCAACGTGGATGGAACTGGAGAGTGTTATGCTAAGTGAACTAAGCCATACAGAGAAAGACAGATACCATATGTTTTCACTCTTATGTGGATCCTGAGAAACTTAACAGAAACCCATGGGGGAGGGGAAGGAAAAAAAAAAGAGGTTAGAGTAGGAGAGAGCCAAAGCATAAGAGACTCTTAAAAACTGAGAACAAACTGAGGGTTGATGGGGGGTGGGAGGGAGGGGAGGGTGGGTGATGGGTATTGAGGAGGGCACCTTCTGGGATGAGCATTGGGTGTTGTATGGAAACCAATTTGGCAATAAACTTCATATATTGAAAAAAAAAGCAAAAGTACCCCAGAATGTATAGCAAAAAAGTTAATCTGTGTTTCCTGTCACCCAACCATCCTTTTCCCCAATGTTGAGGATAATCACTATGATCAGTTTTCTTTTTCTTTTTCCCTATACAGTCTATGTATTCATAAACATCTATATTTTTATATGTGTTAATTTTAAAAATGTATTTTAGGGGCGCCTGGGTGGCACAGTCGGTTAAGCGTCCGACTTCAGCCAGGTCACAATCTCGCGGTCCGTGAGTTCGAGCCCCGCGTCGGGCTCTGGGCTGATGGCTCAGAGCCTGGAGCCTGTTTCCGATTCTGTGTCTCCCTCTCTCTCTGCCCCTCCCCCGTTCATGCTCTGTCTCTCTCTGTCCCAAAAAAATAAACGTTGAAAAAAAATTTATAAAAAAAAAATGTATTTTAGAGCCAGCAGCATAGTACATACTTTTCTCTTTTCCATTTTGCTCCTGCAGTTATCTATCTATCTATCTATCTATCTATCTATCTATCTATCTATCTATGTATCCTACCTATCTATCATGTCCTCATTAGTAATATAGCATTACATTTTTCTTTTTAAACCTCATGGAGTTCCCTTATGTGGGATGGGCCATATTTTATTTAATCTGCTCCACACTGACGGGCAATTTTGTAATAACAAACAACACCACAATGTATACCCTATATAAGCATCATTTTACTCACATGAAAAATAAATAATACTTAAACGTAGAAATGTTAAATCAAAGGGCATATATATATATTAATTTTTTTAAATGTTTACTTTTTTTTTGAGAAAGAGAGAGAGAGAGAAAGAGAGACAGACAGACAGAGCTTGAGAGGGGAAGGGCCAGGGAGTGAGGGAGACACAGAATCCGAAGCAGGATCCGGGCTCTGAGCTGTCAGCACAGAGCCCGACTGGGAGCTGGAACTCACAAACCACGAGATCATGATGTGAGCCGAAGTCAGACACTTAACCGACTGAGCCACCCACGCGCCCAAAGGGCAGATATATTTTTAATCTTGAAATATCTTACTAAGCTGCCTTTCTTTGAAGCTGTACTAGTTACAGTCCCACCAGCTACATCTTCGACTACCTTTGTAGGCATTGCCACCAATGCGATATGTTGCCAGACAAGTTTATTTTTGTCAAAGTAATGGGTTAAAAATGTCTCATTTTAGTTTTAGTTTAAGTTTCTGCTAATATGACTGAGATGCAGTGTCCTTTTCTATGTTTAAGAGCCATATGTTGTGGATTTTTTTTTATAAATAGTCCATATGTTTTGCTCAATATTTTTTAGTGGAGTGGGTCTTATGATGATTTACATCAAAGTTACATATTGCTACAAATATTTACATATATAACATATAATTATATTTAGGAATTTACAACTATAACTAATTATTATATATGTTTGTATCTAGAGTTATAGTTTTGTATATATAGTTATAGTGTTATAGTTGCATGTCACAAACATATACAGATATGTATGTGCATTGTCTGTGATGTGAGTTGAAAATATGTCCCTCGGAGCGCCTGTGTGGCGCAGTCGGTTAAGCGTCCGACTTCAGCCAGGTCACGATCTCGCGGTCCGTGAGTTCGAGCCCCGCGTCAGGCTCTGGGCTGATGGCTCAGAGCCTGGAGCCTGTTTCCGATTCTGTGTCTCCCTCTCTCTCTGCCCCTCCCCCGTTCATGCTCTGTCTCTCTCTGTCCCAAAAATAAATAAACGTTGAAAAAAAAATTAAAAAAAAAAAAAAAGATAATATGTCCCTCATTTATCTTTAACTTTCTGACTTTGTTCATGGAGCTTTTTTCCCTTTGGAAAATCTTTTAATTCTATGAGGTCATATTTAGCAGTTTTTATTTTATTGCCTCTGAGTTTTGTAGAATTCAGAAAGTTATTCCTTATTCTAAATTATGTTTTAAAAATTCTTTGCTGCTTTATTTATTTATTTATTTATTTAGACATCTATTATTTGATTCAGCAGAACTTTATTTTGTCATAAAATATTAAGTTATCCAACTTTTTTCAAAGAAAAAATTTTTTAATGTTTATTTATTTTTGAGAGAGACAGAGACAGAGCACAAGCAGGAGAGGGGCAGAGAGAGAGGGAGACACAGAATCTAAAGCAGGCTTCAGGCTCTGAGCTGTCAACACAGAGCCAGACACAGGGCTCAAATCCACAAACCGCGAGATCACGACTTAAGCCATAGTTGGATGCCCAACCAACCGAGCCACCCAGGTGCCCCTCCAACTTTTTTTCAGATAGTTTCCCAGATTGTCTCAATACTATTCATTGTATGATACATATTTTTTTCACTGACTTGAAATGCCATTCTTTTCATATATGTCACTGATCATTTGCTAAGTTTTCATCTGTGGTTTATTATAAGGTTTCAATTCAATTTGATTTGATTCCTCTTCCTTTCTACTTCCCCACCAAGACATCAGTCTTTTAATTATTATAGTCTTATATTTTGATATCATTATAGTAAAGATAGTTCTTTCTCATTACCCTTTATTTTTTACTGGCTAGTCATGATGATTATTCTGTGTTGTCTTTAGAATAGTCTATGTGCTTTAAAATATTCTGTTGAATATTTTTATTAAAGTGCATTTATTGCATTGATTAATTTACAGAATACTAACAACTTAATGAATGTGTATCTTCCTTGGCAAAAATATAGCTTCTATTCCTTATAGTTTTATTTGTTCCTCAGAGGTTTAGAATTTTTTTCCTTATATAGAACTTACATGTTTCTTATAATTTATTCCTAGATTTTTGGTGTTTTGTTGTCACTTAATGGAGTATTTTCTCTCATTATTCAACATAACTAGGGTTTTTTTGTGTGCGTGCATGTATTGAAGGTATTGATATCTATAATTAATTTTTCACTGTTATTAATTATCTTTCGGTTTCCACACAAAATAATTATATTAGTATCAAATGATATTTCACCACCTTCCTTCCAAATTGTATTTTTTTCCTTATCTAATTTCATTGGATAGTACCTCCTTACCTATGCCAAGAATTATGTGTAAGAGTGGACATTGCTGTCTTGTTTATAACATTAATGGGGATGTGTCTAATGAAAACTTATTAAACATGTGTTGTGGGCTTATGATTTTAGGCAAATATATTTTATCATACTAATAAAATATGAATTGTAATTCATCAAGAATGCATCAAGAATGGATTTGGGTTTATATAAAATGTAGTATACTACACGATTTAATGTCTCTGTACTTAATAATGAGTAATCATATGGTTTTTTTAACTTTAGATCTATTATTATGATAAATTACACAGATACTTTAAACAAATTTTTGTTAATGTTTATTTATTTTGAGAGACAGAGCACGAGCTGGGGAGGGGCAGAGAGAGAGGGATACATTCAAAGCAGGCTCCCCGGCTCTGAGCTGTCAGCACAGAGCCCAAGGCAGGGCTCAAACCCACCATCCATGGGATGATGACCTGACCCAAAGTTGGACGCTCACCTGACTGAGCCTCCAACTCAGGAGGTGCCCCATACAGATAGTTTTTTAATATTTAAATTTCCTCACATTTCTGGGAACAAATCTTACTCAGTCTTCTGATATGCTGCTGAATTGTTTGTACTTAGACTTATATGATAGGAATAGATACAAAATTATGTTGAGATGGGAATGAGCAAATGTGGGACCTTATTGTTACTAAACTTGGTCATTTCAATGAAGGGATGTGATAATCTATTTAATTACAAAGCATTTTAAAAGCTCATGCTAGAGCAAGGTAGTGTGCATTGGGGTTAAGAAAATGAGTAGGACATTATTCTTATTTTCAAATCCCAACACATAGCCGATTGTGAGAAAAACATTCAACAAATCATAATACAGTGTTGTCAGTTTTTTTTACATGATTGCAACCTAGGAAATTCAGGGACCTGGAATGTTTGAGGGAGTTGGGGAGGGCATCACAGGTGGTGACAAGTGATCTGGTTTGGAAGGGCAAGTTTAAATTTGGCATGAGAAGTGGAAGGAAAGAAATGCAGAACAGAGGGTGGCACATGGGATATTCTCAAATCATGATGACATGCTAGAGACTGAAAGTTTGATGTGAAATATACATGGAACACCAACTGGATGTAGTTTCCTAGGAAACAAAGCAAAGAGATAGTTTCAGGTAACCCATACCTAGGAAGAAGTGTCAACTTGAATTTAAAGTGTAAGCTTTTATAGAACTAAGTTTACTAGGATTATTGAATATAAAGGCTGCAAGGAAACTTAAGACTCATTTCATTTATATGGCCACCTTAGTTGATAGCATCCTTCTCTAGCTTGAGAGCTAGGAATAGAGAGATTGGACCAGAAGCAACCAGGATGTAAAAAGGCACAGTAGATACCAATGTATGCAAGAGCCTAAGGAGGTCTTAGCACATCATGGATATTTAGCCCAGAGAGGGATAAGAATTACTCCACTACATAAAGAGAGACCATTGAGAATAAACACATTCTGATAGTGTGAGACAAAGAAAGAAATCAGATAAAGCGACTGTGTAGCTGGTGCTTAATGACCACTTGCTGAATGCATGTCAGACATTCCTATGTATAATATCCCCAAACTTTACAGCAACCCTGGGAGACAGGTATTTCATAAGTGAAGCGTCAGATACACTATAGAATATGCTTAAATCACAAAGTTGGTAAATGACAGAGCCAGGACTAGAACCCATGCCTGCCTGGTTCTGAAATATAGTGAGAGAACAGAAGCATCAAGCACAACACCACATACTTGAAGTGATGCCTTCTGATATCACAGTCCCATGTATGACTTGCCAATGTGAGACTTATGGGAACTCAGAGAAGTGTGTAAGATCTCCCTGGGGGATTAGCCTTTCATCCTCACAAATTGCATCTGTAAGAACCCAGTTCTTCTTGTGGCTATGATGTGCCTATAAGCATTGGACACCTCCATGTAGCAGTGACTGTCAAAAAAGGTGGTGAAGCCTAGAATCAGCACTGTCCTATGGGCTGGTCTTTTATTCTGTACTAATTTTTAAGGTCATTAATTCTTAGCCCGTTTCTGATCATCCTAGTTGTGTCTGTTTTCATAGAAAGCTTGACCTCTATGTTACATATACAAAGTCTATACATTAGGGCTTTGTTATTTCCAGAACCTCCCAGCTCACTTAGATACTCTTAGCCTAGTAATAATAATGATAACACTTATGTGGCATTTATTATTTGCTTGTCACTATTCTAAGTGCTTTACATATTTTAACTTATTTAGTCCTCACAGTAATTTTATGAGGTAGGTACTATATCATCAGGAATTGAGCCCCAGAGCTTCTAATGGCAGAACAGGATTTAGACTCAGATCTTCAGAATGAAATTAACTAGTTGAATACTTTCTACATGCCAAGATGTAGTAGCCACTCTATCTGAATTGTTAGCTCTAATTCTCACCATCACTCTGTGAGGCAGGTATTATCATCCTCACTTGATAAATGGGGAATGTAAGTATCATAGAGGTTAAACAACTTGCCACTAGGTGGTGGATCTGGAAAAATTTAAGCCCAGTCGTGTTTGACTCCCAGACCCATACTACCTCTCTCCCGCTGTGCCTAGAGCCAACCCCTCATTCTGATCTAGCTCCACACGTCCATGGTGGGTCATGAAAGAGAGGAAGGAATAAAGGATAATGTACTGTCGTCCTGGATAAGGAAGAGGGATGAATGGAAGAAGCTAAACTTACCTAAGGGAGACATCTTCTCGCCTGGGCAGTAGTAGATATTACCCTCACACACAAAAGCTATTTGTAAGGGTAATTTCCAGAGGTGAGTTCAGTAGGATTACTTCCAGATATTAACCATCTCAATGAATGAAGAATTTCTATCATCTTTACTTAATTTGGCACTTTTGACTAAGAGCTGTTAGTGTTGGTCTTTTATCAGCAAAGAAAACATTACTGAGTTAATTGTCACTTAAGGTGTTAATCTGCTGGTTCTTTAATTTCTCATGTTTCTACTCATAAATCTGATTTGATGATAAGCAAAAGCCTGGTCTTTTGCTTTAATTCTGGAGATAGGGTCTAAACAATTATTTCATAGACTATTTCTTTACACTTCATCACTTTTGTCATTTGCTTACTGTATAATTATATTTAAAATATTCTTTGGTTTTAGTTGAAATTCTTTTCACTGCTTGATGCTCTTTTTGAAAAATTAGGTTTCTTAAAGTATTTTTTATTATCTTGGGCTTTGCTTTAATTGACACAGCCTTCCAGTTCTCCAGGTTTTTGAAACTTTCAAAATACTTTTTTTTTTCTTCCAAAATCCTTGCTATTGTTTTTGGAATTCTGTGACTTACACTGCTCTTTACTTTTAACATATACTGTTACATATTAGAAAAATTATGTATTAAACTATAGTGACAATTTTTGAAACCTACATACATTCCATAAATTTTTCTAAACACCTTAACATCAAGAGATATTTGTGGGGAAATATGTGAGAATATATAGGGGCGTAGTGCTTGCAGAACTTGATTTTTTCAAGAATTTTGGTTTGGTATAAACTTAGAAAAACAGTAGATAAGCACAATAACATGGTACTGTGACAGGCGTTCTAAAAACTCTCTGGAATTTCATATTAGTGCTCATTCTCTGAAATGTTTAAAGGCACAGGCATTTATGGTATTCAATTTTAAGAAAAAATTCAATTTTTTTAGTTTTCTTCCTTTGTGAGTTATTTCTAGTTCTTATGATAAACTTGATTTTGATTCATTTTTATTTTCCCTAAGAATTTTATTCATTTTTACCTGTGTGAAAAAAATACATACCTATTTCTGTAGAAATTATGTTATTAGTCAGTCAAGTTCTCATTACCTTTATTCCCGCTAAACTTACAACTACCTATAAATCCCATGCCTTCTTTAATTCAAAGTCAAGGTAACCAATTATTTAAACATGTAATTCTCAATAGATCAAAGATTTTGTCTTTGATTGGCAGCCAATCTAAAGCTCTGCCTTACATTTTATTCCTTTAAGCCTCCAGATAGGGTATTTGATCCTTGTCTAAGTCCTTTGCTCTTTTTTGCCCTCATGCCACTCATCTTGTAAAATCCCGCATTTCATTATTAGCTTCACACAGACCCACAAATGGCTGTTTTCTCTTATTAAGTTTCCCTGGGCTCTTCAGCTGAAATGGAGCTCTATTTTATAGAAGTGTATTTCTACTCCTACTATTACTATTGCCTTTCATTCATTGCTTGAATTTGCTCTTCACTAGATTTCTTTTGAATTTTCTTTGTTGGTCCCTTAACTCATGAGTTCACCAAAGCCATACTTCCAAATGTCACTAATAATTATTTCTTGTTAAAAACCCAAAGATTTCACTCTGTTCTTGTATTTCACTCTTGATTACTTTAGGTATATTCAAAACTCTTTTCATTGCTTATATTTTTTTCTTAGCTCTAGGACCTATGAGTGCTAGATGTTTGATGTCATGTCTTTCAGATATGTCTTTCAAAGTGTTTTAAAAAATCATTTATATTATTTGGTCTCTTGAGGACCAACTGTAGATTTTTCAAGGTATAACTGAGCCCTCTATTCTATTTGCAGGGACTAGCAAAGTGAAGGATAATTGGAACTACATTTATATTCCAAAAGTTCTGTGCTTTCTTCGTTCTGTATTTTCCCATTGCCCAGAGGACATATCCACTAGAATAGCCCATTGCCATGTTAAAACAAATAATTTATCAACTTTCTCCAATTTCTAAGCCATTTGTCCTACTGTATATATGTGTGCTTCTTGATGAAATCTTAGTGATTAATTAAATACTATATATTGTCTGTATCACCATAATAAGCAAAATCTGCTCTGTCCAATATAGTAGCCACTGGCCATTTGTGGCTATTGAGCACTTTAAATACAACTATGATTAATTTCACTTGTTTCTTTTTCATTTTTAAATGTGGCTAATACAAATATTAAAATTTCAGGGGCACCTGGGTGGCTCAGTCAGTTGGACGTCTGACTTTGGCTCAGGTTATGATCTGATGGTTTGTGAGTTTGAGCCCCGTGTCTGACCCTCTGCTCTTAGCACAGAGCCCACTTCAGATCCTGTCTCCCTGTCTCTTTGCCACTACCTTGCCCACTCTTGCTCATGTGTATGCTCTCTCTCTCTCAAAAATAAATTAACATTAAAAAAATAACATAAAGTTTCATATGTGGATCATGTTTTTTTTTTTTTCTTGGACAGTGCTGGGCTAGGATTTACTACAGTCACAACCACAAAATCTTAGTGACTTACAGCTACAAAGGTCTAATTTTCCCTCATGTTCCATGTCTGTTGCTGGCTGACTGAAATTTGTGTTCTATATTCCCTCACTTTTGAACCCAACTTGATGGAGCAGCCACTGTCCAGGTCAACCAGTCAGTGGAATCGAGGGAAAGAGAACTGTGGGGGTCTTGAACAAATAATGAAATGCTCTATCTAGCTTGGAAATGACATTTTACATATATACTCTGATTCACTGACCAGCAAAAGTCACAGGGTACAACATGGTAACAATAGCATCAGAAAGTGTGTCCAGAAGATGGAGAATCAAAAACACAATTAATGGTACTAATAAATACTACACAATCTTTCGAAAAGTTCTTTCTGGTGTTTTTTTCTCATTTCTTATAGTCTCTTACTTGCAAAGTGGCCTCAATATCTGTTTTGCTATAGTTGGCTATTTGGAAATGCTATATTGGCAACTCTGCCATTATTTTTTATAGCATAATGATAATTGTTAGCTAATCTTTAGAGGTAGCTTTAATTATTTTCAGTTTCTGATTAGAGCATAGTCGTTGTTGGACAAGTCATGTAAAATTGTTATAGTTCAAATTAAATATGTATTTGAAAATTTAGAAAAGCAAACACTGGAAGGTTATCACTTATTCTCTTTGCTTATACATTGTTTTGTTTTTCTGTTTTTATTTTTCTCCCTTTAAACTGAAGGACCTTTTATTTTTCAGAATGCTACAGAGATGTGCTCCCAGTTTAGCAGAGACTTCGAAACAATTAGCACACTGTCAAGAGCTATAGTCACTAGTAGAAAAGAAAATACTGAGTTAGTTGTTACCCCATAAGTGTGGGGGCAACCACTCCTTATGTAAGACACTGCTGGTATTGGTGTCACTTGCTTCTCTGGAAAATGAAGCCTGTATTCTTATTTATTCAAATTCACATTTTGACTTGTTCAGAGAATTAATGTAAAATCCTATGTGAAGGGCTCACTCTTCATGTAAACAATCAAACCACATTTTTGACACAGTCATTAAAAAAGATCCTGTAAGATGCACTTATATAGAGAGGCTAAAGATGATAGTGAGAACGGCACAGGCTTTGGAACATGGACTTTGTAGCCAGGAAGCATCTCCATGCCATTATTTACTAAGTGACTTTAATCAAAGTATTTAAGCTTATTAAACCTCATCTTCTGCTCTGGAAAATGGGGATAATTCTTATCTTGCTTGATTATTATGTATCTAAAAGACTTCTGGAACATATTAATTCTATACTGAATGCTAGTTGTTATGAGAAGAACTATAATGTAGCTACATATCCTAATTGGTGGCAACATAAAGAGCATATTACTTTTCACAGAATGATTCCTTTGCAAAAGCAGTGTTCTCATTATTAGTTTCTTCTTGATAGCATTTTCATTTTACTTTGACATTGTACGGTCTATTCCAATTTGTCCTTCAAGCCAATTCTTGATGTAGTTTTGCTATGTGTTTTCAAACACATTAGGTAGCCTTTCATTCAAATAACTACAGGCTTTTCTTCAAGCTGACCCTACAGCTGGGGTCTCTGACTTTGATCATTTTTCTCTTGTTTCTCTTACCCCCATAGCACTTTGCATATGCCACCATCATGGTATTTATTACATATGCCCGTCAACTATAGTCTTGTATACATGACTTAATTGCTCTATAAATCTCAAGTTTTTTAGGGAAGGAGCTGTCATAAATAAAAAGCAAAAGTGAATGGAAAACATATTCTGTACTAAGTTCTCTAAGGCCTTCATCTCAAGTTAAATCTCTAAAGGACACAAAGTTATTCCTGTTTTATAGATAAAGGAAATTGAGGCTAAAACAGTAAGTACCCAATGTGACACCAATAGGAAGGATTCAAATCCAAGTTGCCTCTATCTAAAACTCAAATTCTGAACCACTGTCCTCTTTCCTGCCTTCATCCTACCCACGTCCTGTGGAACTCTCCACCCCTGAATACTCAGCATAGTGCTTCGATTCAAGCTTTTACTTGATTAATAAATAAATTCAAATTTTCTTAACCACTAATATTTTTATCAGTAGGCAACCCTTATGTTGAACTGAAAGTATCAAAGCATTCATAACTTAAACACTACAGAAAGTAATACTTCTGTCTCCCACTATCTTAGTGAAAAAAAAAAGACCAGTCTCAGGACATGGTAAGAAGGTCTGTTTCAGCTGGGCAGGAGCTACTTTCTAAACTGCAATGCCACCATCTTGGCATTGGCTCATCTACATGATAGATATCATTTCCCTTTCTATCTCTCTTTCTTCTTCATTTATTGCCTACCTATTACTTACACTTTTTTTTTAGTTTGACTCTGTTTTGAGGTATCTCATAAAAATACATACCATTTAACAAAATAACAATGAACAGATGAAAAAGATTAGAGTAAAGGAAAAATAAGGGTAGAAAACATAGATATCAGGGTTATGGTTTAATTACAAAGATGCAAATCATAAGATCCTAGGCAGTGAGTGGGAAAAGACTGTAAATTTAATGCTAATCTTCTTTACACCAAAGTAAAGTGGAAATATAATCAGGTATAAAGTTTAGTGTTACTAATTTGGAAAAGACTGCTCACCCATGGAAAATTTATCATACACAGGCACGTTTTGGCATAGTGAAAAATATGTATTACATTCAACATTACTTTTTTCAGTGGCTACTTGATAAGTTTGACTTTGAGACCCAGCAGCTCAGTGAAACTTAAAACTTATTAAACAGTGTGTATTCTGTCTTTCCACCAAAAGCCAATCTTGTTCTCTACCGTATTTGAACATCAGGCTGCAAATGACAGGACTGAGGAGGGTGCTTTGAGTCTTAATGAGATATAAAATGAAGGGGAGATATGTAAATAGGATTGTATTTAGGTTACCAAAGTTATGAGAGGCCAAAACTGGAGTGAGATGGTAAGCCAGTATGGACAGTCACCACAGATGTGGACTCACTTTTGGTGATGATGGACAAGATCAATTTTCAATAGTGACTTCATATGCATCATTTTTAATATTTGTTCACATTTCAGTAGTGTTTCTCCAGCAACCATTGCTAGCCTTTAGTTTTATGTCATCAAAATAACCAGAAAAAAACCCAGAAGATCAAATGGTTATGGCATTTTTTTAAGTTTCAAAATATGGCAAGATTTTAATATAGCCAAGGGCATGCATAGATGAGTTTTAATAGAACTGGGAATATATTCACGATCATCAGTTCTACTGTTATGATCTGAAACTGATTAACTGATTTGCAGAGTCATGTGGCAAAAAAAAAAGAGGAGCCTAATCTCAGAATTTTTACAAAGCAAGGCTCTGTGCCTAGGCCGCAGCAGGCAGTGGTCCCCTATGAGGTGGGAGAATAGAAACCAAGTTGCCTCCTGGAGTGCTCTGTTTCAGTGGTGTTGAGGCCTTAGGAAATTTGATTGGCTTTGTGAATCCCTTCCTGCTTGAGCCTGACTGCCTCTCTGGGATGTGTCTGTGGGAATGTGAAGATGGCCATTGATCCAGCTGGTATCTTATCAATCACTGAATTCTTCTGAAAGATGACTAGGCACAACCCTCATCAGGTTCCTGCTATGTTTTAATCACTGTCAATTTTTGAGATGCTTAATCTTCCCTGATAATGAGGATTTAATTCTATTTTAAGTGTGATTTTGACTTTCTCTTAGTTTCCATTTTTATCACAGTGTTTATTGAGAGAGTTAGTCACTCACTGATGTTTGGGGGCTGATGTAAACAATCTTTTCAATTTCAATGTGCATATAGTAAAACATTAAGGCAATATTTTTAGTGTGTCTAAAGATCACCTATCTCAGAATATCTTCAGGTGCCTGATAAAATGCAAATTTCTGGTTCCTACTCCAGACCCACTGAAGTTTGAGAACTGGTACCTTATATAAATTAGCATAGCAAAAGAGTAATCCTTATTTAATCATTATGGTTTTAATTATTTAATGCTTTATTGTGGTATAGCAATGTTAAAGAATGACTAGCTGTCTTTCCATGAATTACCATATTCCTTATGGGGACTATAGTCCAAGTAGATTTCCTCATCTGGGGCTCCACAAGAAATTAAGCCCTGATGACTTAAGACATCTATTATATGTAATGAATTAATTTCTCTTATGCCTCTAGAATGATACCATTTATGTACCAACCCAGGAGAATGGAGAAAATAATTGCTCAATTTTCTGTGTTCTGAGGTTCAGAGGAAGAACCTTGTTGAAAAGAATTAAAATTATCTTATTAAGCTTATAGATTTGGCATTAACAAAGTCATTATATTTATATATTTAGGACAAGTTAGAATCTTTCCAATTCTTCTGATGTTTTAAAATATCTTATTATCAAAATAAATCATGCACATGTGAAAAAAATCAAATAGCATTCTTTAACTAACTTTTGCTGCAGTGGCAAGTAACTCCAAAATTTCAGTGGCTCATAATACAAAGGCTTATTTCTAGACCATGCTGCATATCATAAGTTGTCTGGGGCCTAGCGCTGAAACGTGTATTCTCATTCTGGTACTCAGGCTGATGATTAGCCACCAAAGTTTCTGATTCATGTTACAGAGAAAAAAAAAAGAGAGAGGGTGATGAATTGTGTATTGCTTCCACCTAGAAGTGACACATGCCACTTTCACTCACAAGTCCTTAGCCATGACTAGTAATATGTTTCCATGCAGCCCCACAGGGACCAAGAGGTGCAGTCCTGCCATATTCTTGGGGGGTAGAGAACTGGGAATATTTGGTGAACATCAGTAAATAATTATGTTATATTGAAAAGCAAATGTTGATTATCAAAGTCCTCTCTCTTGCCAGGCTCTACCCTCAAGTGACAACCACTTCAGTTTCTGTTTAGCTCTTCTGATGTTTATTTTAAAATGATGTGTTGATATCTCTCTTTAAAAAAAATCTACTTATACATTGTGTGTTGACTTGCCGCTATGAAAAAAGAGTCTAGTTTATTCACACCATCAACCTTCTCTCTGCTTCCTGCTCAGATCCTTCCCCCCTATTATCTTGCCTTCTTGGAAAGTTAATTAAAGATGTACTATAGTGAGAAGAGGGTATACCAAGAAAGATGAATACATGATATCACAGAAAGAATGGGTTTGACTTAGAAGCACAGTAACATGCCATCTGTCTACAATAACTAGACCCTGCCTTAGAGAGCAGTAGAACAAAGGCTTTGGACAGAAGGCTCTGGGAGATAGGAAGAATCTGTAAAAATAAAGAATGATTCCAAATTGTACAAAATTAGGAATATGGTAAAGGCATTTGGTAGAGGATTTAAGGAGAATTCATTCTAAATGACACAAGATGGTGTTTTTCTTGTGGAAGTATTGGACTTACAGGGGATGAAATATAATCCTAGTATGTGACTCAAGATTGCAATAAACTACATTTGCAGCAGTAGCATCATAGTAAAAATATTTATTAAGTTTAAAAGTTTGGAACTGATCTAATGGTGTAAATGTGGAAGTAAATGTAAGGCTATCAAAGCTTCAGTAGAGCCTGATGTGGGGCGGGAACCTGGAGATCGTGACCTGAGCCAAAGTAGGATGCTTAACCGACTGAGCCTAGGTGCCCCTAATTAAAACATTTTAAAAAATCTTATTCTTGGGGCGCCTGAGTGGCTCAGTTGCTTAAGTGTTCGACTTCAGCTTAGGTCATGATCTCGCGGTTCATGAGTTTGAGCTGTGCTGACAGCCCAGAGCCTGGAGTCTGCTTCGGATTCTGTGTCTCCCTCTCTCTCTGCCCCTCTCCCGCTCACACTCTGTCTCTCTCTCTCAAAAATAAATAAACATTAAAAAATTTTAAAAAATCTTACTCTGTTTTCTAATTTTTTTCTCTTTTAGAGTCCACTTTTCTGTTTGCTTAATTTGACCTTTTATTTTTTTCCACATCACTTGTTTTCCTTAAATGTCCATTAATCATCGGTTACCTGTAATGGTTAGAAATGAAGTATTTCCTAGAAGCTCTATGGATGTGGGCAGAACTGATCATTACCTTTCTCTTTATGGTGAACATCAATAAGCCAGCCTTTATACTGGGGGACAGGAAATATCATATGCTGAGATTTCTTTTAATATTTTCTTCAGAGAAGAGCCCTCTGTTATTTGTTTTTGTTTTTACCTGGGATAAGTGATGAACTACTAGGTATTTTGCTAGTTCAGGTCTTCTATTTAGAGACTCTCATCAATATCCCCATTTTTTTAGTTTGTCTTAATCCCTAGTGTTATTTATATACTCTTGCCCTTTAATTTAAAGATGGCATTGGTACAAATGTCAACTAATACTCTAAGTTGACATTACATGCTCCATGTCTATTGTCCTTTCCATTCCAATAACTATAGGATACATCGTTTGTCTAAATAGTTGTTATTTGTGTCTAGAGTTCTAAATATTTCCTCTAACTTTGCTCCCTCAGGCTAAGATGACTTGTCTTTAGCTCTTAATTTGCAGTAGGTAGTCTAGAAGAATGTACTGAAGAAAAACTCAGTATTTAATTGCAGCATTTTATTTATTTCTCTTGCAACCCTGAGGTGTGTCAGATGAGAATACCACCTAGCTTAATTCTGTCTGATTTCTTAATTCTGTTTAAACTATCCATTATTGGTTGCTTTTCTTGCACACTAGTATGTTAGCAACTATGTGTTTGAACTCGATCTCTTCATCCAGAAAAAAAAAATGTTGCTTGTAAAGCTTCCAGCTAATTTCATAACATATGTTCTGATTTTCTACTTTTGTCTATTAGCATAGCACTTAACAGTGTTCTACAAAGATAGCAAAAACGGATGTGCTGGTAATGAAATCTGTCACTGAATGTGGGGCTTCCCTGGCACAACTTAGTAAAGAACTTTGAGCTTCTTCAAGGTAATGATTCATTCCCAGTACTATTCTGCCTTTTCAAAGTAGTACATGAACCCCTGATGTATACTTAGGAGCATATCCATTAGGATAAAAACAGCTCTTGAATAATTGTTTTGAAGATGTTTGATGACTTTGACAAGTGTTCCTTGAGTGGAAAGTATGTCAGAAGATAGCATACATATTTTATTATCCTGTGTTCTGAAACATGGCTAAAATTGATTAAATAAAGTCAGATATCATAAGTGAAATTCTTGTAAGAGAACCTTGGATTTCTGAGAATAAGACATTGATAGGATTGATGGTGATGATTCATTAATTTATATATGCAATTAATAATGTTTACTGAACACCAAATCTGTACCAGTCACTACATTAGAAGCTAGAAATAAAATGATAAAGAAAATAAATGCAGTCATTGCCCACATGAAGCTTAGAGACAAGTAAAGAGAGAATTATAATACAATGTGATAAATGCAACAAAATATTACTTGTCATGGGAACATAGATGAGTGACAGTAAAAAAGACTTGGGTGGAGAGATGCAGGTCAGAGTAATCCTCTCATTGGAAATAATGCCTTAGCTGAAATCTAAATGATGTACAGAAATTAACCAGGCACGAGAGTTCAAATGTGTGTGTTTTAGAAAAAAGACATGTGGAAAGTTCCGAAGCATGGGTGGGAAAATGGTATAATTGAGTAACAGAATGATTTTGAGTGACTGAATTATTGTGTTGGATTGGGTGTGACATGTGGTAAGTCATAATGATGTGCTAAGTCATAATAGGGACATAGCCTTTATCTGAAAAGTAATAGGGGACACTTATTTGATTTAAGTAGGAAAGTGCCATGATTTTGTGTATGCATGTTTATTACTCTGGCTGCTGTGTGGAGAATGATTTAGAGAGAAGCAGCAAAGGAGGGCAGAGAGACAGAGGGCTATCATTTATTTGTGTAAGAGATAAGGAAGTGGCAACGAGTACAAAGAAAAAAGTAGATGTCATAGAATTTGTACATTCTAGTAATTTATTGGTTATAATGGATGAGGAAAAAGGACTCAAGAAGCACCATATTTTCTTGGGCACTAAAGTGGTTATCAGTACCATTCTCTGAAAAAAGGAATACATGGAAAGGATTGGGTTTGAAGAAATCCCTTGAGGCAAGGTTGAGGTATATTGAGTTTGAAGTAGTTATGGAACATCCAGATAGAGGTATGTAGTAGGCAGTCAGAAAAATAGGTTTAAAAAAAGATTTGACCTAGATATATAGACTTGGAAATTTTCAGTATGTAGGTGGCAAATGACACCCTAGAGTTCATGACACGATCCAGAGACAGACTAAAGTGAAAAGGGAAAGGGTCCCTAAAGAGAAAACTGAGGAATCCCAACTTTCAAGAGAGGGGAAACCTAGAAGGCCTTAGTTAGGAGAAAGACCAGGAAGGAGCACTGTCACAGAACCGAGGAAAGAAAGAGAGGCAGGAGGGAGGGAGGGCATAATCCAGAATGTGACATGATCCTGACAAGCCTATGTATGATAGAGTATAAATTATCTTTTAGATTTGCTACAAAATGGTCATTGATGGCTCTGCAAAGTTTTTAGTGTCAAAGATGGAGAGAAGTCTTGGAGGTGGTGTTAAGGCAGAGATAGAAACAAATGTATATTCCAGGAGACTTATAACTAAGGAAGTATTATGAGAATTAGCTTTCTCTGAAGCCCTACCAGGGAAGAATAGAGATTAAACTAGATTGATAAATAGATTGATTTTAACTAAAATTTGAGGCCTTCTTACAAGACTAACAATAAAAGGAAAATGTAAATAAGTTAGATTTCACTAGATTGCTAAGGTCCCTGATTCTTACCAGGTGACAGTTGTATGATTCTATTATATTTTCTCTGTGTGTTATGCATGGGTATGATAAGCCTTGACAGTTGGGTTATGTTATCAAATCTCTGAATTATTTTTTAACTCACAATGGAGTGATAACAAATGTCCAATATCATTCCTTTACATACTCTTTTACTTATACACATAAAGTTGAGCAATACATACAAATCGGCAAACAAAAAATTATTGCATCTTGAATGAAGAAAATAATTAAATATCTTACATTCTGTAATTTAATGAGCAATACTCTTTCTTTATAAATAATATTTTAAAATTAATACATGCATATGCTTTTAAGAAGAGTAAACAGTACAAAATTAAAAGGTATAAAGTAAAAATGGAACCTTTTAGCGTAAGCCCCTTGCTTACTCCCTGGAGGGAACTATCTTTTCAGAACTTTTCCCTGAATCTATAATAAGATATGCATTCAGGAGAGGCTTACCTACTTTGGGGCACATGTTAATTGAATTTGGGGCTAGAGTGACTTGAATTATTTAAATTGTTCTTGGGTACAATTAATATTTTCTCTTGTGAATATCTCAGTGAATATCAGTCTGAATCTTTCCAAATATTCTTATTTTCATACCAGAAGCCACCTGCCATCAGCTGTCATTTGCGTTCTCTCTCGTTCTGAACTATAGTCTTGTAAATCTTTTATTCACTCAACAGGATTATAGCCCATACTTTGAAAGAAGTACTTCATCCTAATTAGTTCCACAGGTGCCTTTCTTTTAAAAAGGAGATAGTTTCCACGCTGTCTCCAAAAGAATGTTTTTGGGTCATTATCCCTTTGATAAATGAACTCACTGTTGAGCAGGGGTTTCCCTAAAGGGTCTCTGTGATGCACAAAAATGCTGTGTTATAACTTTTGATCCATTATTGCCCCAATTTTCTCAATTTATCCAATATTATATCCAGATATGCAGTCCCAGATCTCCAATGAACCATACTGATGCTTCCTTGTTGATTTTATGTACTTATTTTTCCTCAGGTTGCTACTAAACATAAGTTCTTCTCTTCGTACTAGGTATTATGTGTCAGCTTTTACAGAATTAGATTGTTTATGGCATTGGTATGAGAATAAAGTGCTTACAGACAATGGATTAGTGGTTTGAATTCTTCCCAGACTATCAGTAGTCAAAAGTTGTTAGTACTCTCTTGGGGTCTATATAAAATGAAGGTGGTCTGATTATAATTCCAGGCCAGCAAGAAGGAGCATGATTTCTGTTACAGAGGGCAGAGACAGAAGTCTTGGTAAGGACAGCAGATGTCTCCTTTGAATGGCTTATAAAAACAAAACCTGAACACATTTTAATTTTTTTTCCCAAAAGCTCTATCCCCGGGAGTAGGGATAGTGTAGTCCTCCTCCCCAGTCATTTCCTCCACTATTGTAATTCTTTAATTTATTAACTTACTCATTTACTGTTTTCTCCAACACTCATAAAGTTCTTTGAAATTGTTTCTATTTTCCTTGTTCCAAAATAATGCCCACCAGAAACACCTTTGGCCCCTCACTCAACATCTGCAACCATCTTGTTCCCGATGTTTCTCTGGATCCCATAACTTATCACCTTATCAAATGGGAGCTGTAGATCTATACTGCTTCTCTAAAATTAATTGTCTGTCAGTATATCAAGGAAGCTTTGTGCACATTTGACTATGTCAAGCTAGGATATAAAAATATATATAAAATTCTTAAATGATTCCTATATTAGCTAGACTTTCAAATTTTTGCATGCCTTAATGTAATAAAAAAGCAAAAGAGAAAGTATTGAGGAAATTCAAGTAAACCTAAATTTTTCTTTCTAGATCATGTGATGGTTCTGTGTTGATTATAGATTTAATATGATATGTAATACGATCTAACTGTGAAGCTAATGATGATCAGTTAATTTAAAGACAATTCTCTGAAAATAAGTATAATATATGATTTAATATTGTTGATTAAAGACTGGGCTTTAATATTATTTATTGAAGCAGTTTTCAAAAAAAAAATTTTTTACCAGGCCTACAAAAATGTATTATTTTATATTAGGATCTAGTATATAACAACATACTGATACATGTGTGTATGCATATATATATATTATATATATATATAATATATATGTATACTTGTATGTGGATGTAAATGATATGATGTAGAGATTTTATTAAATGTTTGTTACTTTACTATCTGCAGTGCCCTCCAATATATTATATTCTTTTTTCTTCTGCTGTGTACCATTAAGAAATAGCTGGCCACATCCCATTAGATTTATTTCATGTAATGTCATAAATTACAGTTTGAAAAACACTAAGGGTTCCTGGCTGGCTCAGTTGGTAGAGTATGCAACTCTTGATCTTGGGACTATAAGTTCAAGCCCCACATTGGGTGTAGAGATTATTTAAAAATAAAATTTTAATAAAAACACTGATCTATTGTGACCCCTTGAGAATTGTGAATATATATCTATATTATATCCTTCCTACCACAGTTGCTTTTATTTCAGAAAAAGGTTTGTGATAAGACATGTTCTACATTGGAGATTTTTTTAACCACGAACTGTGAATTTCTATTAGATTAAAGGTACCACGTTTTATGAATGAAGACTGAAAATATGTTCACCATCACCATGGAACTAAATAGTCTGTAACTATCTCCCTTTCACATGACTAGATAGTAAATTCAGATAAATTATGTGTTTAAAAGGATTTTTCTTTTATTTCTACTTATCTGTTTCCTGAATAAATAAAAGACTGCTTTCTAACATATTATTCCAGCATACTTATAAACTTTAAATGTTACTTAGCAAAATATAAAAGAAAACATTTTAAATTTTGGTTAAGCAAAGTGATATATAATATGTTTCACTTTGTATACCTATTTTAATATAGTGCCAGTGAGCCATACAGGTTTTTTTTTCCCCTCTGTTTACTGGTCCATATTCCTGTGTTAATAAAAATGTTGCGTCTCATTTTATACTAAAATTTACTTTCTCCCTGAATGAAAAGAATGCTTCCTCTTTTTTTATTAGATTAAATTATTTATAGGCAGGATGGTAAATCATGCAATGCTTGTGATAAAAATTGTTTGCACCAGTTCTTTATGATGCTTATATTACTGGTGGAAAGATGACCGTGCATATTTCTGAACCAAATTTAGCCAGCTGACAACATTAACCCGTGGGATTTGGAGAAAAACCAATCCTTTGTAAATTATTTTTGAATATATATTTTATATTTATACTTATATTTAGAATATATTTATGAAAATTATTTCCTATTTCCTCTGCCTGCAAGTTACCAACATTGTTCACTCTACTATGGAGGTCAGTAACATAGTCTTTCCTAAAAGCTAACCTTTCCCAGTGGGCCATTATTGGTGACATAACCTTATCTTCTACCTCAATGATAAATTCCGCATGTTACTGGCAGATGATGGTATTCAAAATGCAGAAGGTGATGAGGAGATTGTGAGGATCTGTGTCACTTGAGTTAGACTCTGAAAGCTGGTAAGGAGTCCTGAATCCTATTGTTGGCTCAGTCAAGATTTGACTTTTAATATCTCAATTGAACTTATCCATGGTATCTTTCTATACAGTATTGCAATTTGTTGTAAATTTCTCTTTGGCAAGCTTTTTTTTTTTTAAGTTTATTTATTTACTTTGTGTGTGTGTGAGAGAGAGAGAGAGAGAGATTGGGAGAATCTCAAGTAGTCTCCACACTCAGCACAGAGCCGGATGCAGGGCTTGATCTCATGAACCCTGAGATCATGACCTGAGCCAAAATCAAGAGTCAGAGGCTTAGCCAAATAAGCCACCCTGGTGCCCCACGAATCTTTTTTTTTATGTTTATTTATTTTGAGAGAGAGAGAGAGAGAGAGAGAGAGAGAGAGAATGGGGGAGGGACAGAGAGAGAGGGAGAGAGAATCCCAAGCAGTCTCCATACTCAGCACAGAGCCCAATGTGGGGCCCAATCTCACAACTGCAAGATCATGACCTGAGCCTATGTCAAGAGTTGGACACTTAACCAACTAAGCCATCCAGGTGACCCTCTTTTTTTTTTAATTGTTTTTAATGTTTATTTATTTTTGAGAGAGAGAGAGAGACAGAGTGCAAGCAGGGGAGAGGCAGAGAGAGAGGGAGACACAGAATTCAAAACAGGCTCCAGGCTCTGAGCTGTCAGCACAGAGCTCAATGTGGAGCTCGAACTCACAGACTGCTCGATCATGACATGAGCCAAAGTTGGGGCTTAACTGACTGAGCCCCCCAGGTGCCCCCAGGCACCTCTCTTTAGCAATCTTGCAGATTTTTTTTCCAAATGAAATGTGACATGAGAATTCTATTTGGACAATTAAGGTGGAAATAATTTTGTTTTTAATAAATATATGAAGAAGTTTAGAACAAAAATCATCCATGATTTTCTCTTCTGCCCTTGATAAGGTATGGGATCCTATATGTTCCATGCTTGGATAAAAAGCATGTTTAGGCACACATGCATATCAAGGTGCTAAGGAAGGATCTTCTATTGTTATTATGTCCTCCATCAGGCTACATAGAGGACTAAAGGTCAAGTAAAATAAAAGAATAAATTAAAGCAAAGGACTTAAATGAGTTCATCAATAAAAATTATGTTAGATATTTACCTTACATTTCCCTTCAACACACTCATCACACAAAATTTGCAAATAACCTGGGAGTCTTCATAATTATCAGATGGCCACTTGGTATTTTAGTATATTTCCTGAAACTACTGAAAAGAAACATTGAAAGTATTAGCTAAATTCTCAAATTTTACAAAAAACATTTGTAACCTTCAGTGTCTTTTTTTGTTTTGTTTTAAAGGAAAACATTTGTTAGCATTTAATGAACCTCCTTCCACATGGCTTCAGGCTACCAGGACACAGCACCCTGTCCCCAACCCCCCCCCCCCCCCCCAATCTTCTCAGCTCTTCTGTTAAAGAATTAGGCCTTCATGATGATATGCTGTTGTGAGGGCTTTCCCTTCCCCAGAACTTTGTAGTAGCCCAGTCACACCACATCAATGATAGGAGCAGCTCCAGTCTTGTTTTGGCAGCATTTACCCATGTCTGCTCCCTAACCAAGGTCTACAGTTTATAAAGGTTGATGGTTGAGTAGAAGTTCTGGTTCCTCCTTAAGTGGTAATGCCTCATAGAAACTTTTCCAAAGTGACCTGGGTGATTTTTGTTGAAGTTGATCCTGTGGTGATGCATGCCACCAGCATTACTCCTACCTCTTGGGTGCTTCCCACATTTCCCCATAAGGCCATGGCCATGGCTCACATGACCCTGAAGCTTCCTGGTCTTCCTCAGTCTGGATGGCATTGTTGGCAGCCCAGGCAAAAGAGCCCTCAATGTCTTTTTGGAACCATTATGCTAACTATTTAGTGAAGTTACTTTTACCAACAGAGACCTTAACAGTAGACCAGTGACTTGAACAATAGAATGAATACTGGGATACTGTCATGAAACATCTTGATATGGAGAGGTTCTGAGTCTTTAAAAGATGCACCATAATTTGGTTGATTATAGCTGTATTCTGTAGGGAATGCATTATTACTTTAATTCCTTGGCAGTATTTTTCTCCCTACATATAATGATAACTTTTCTAATCTCAAGAATTTCTTTTCTTTTCTTTTTTTTTAATGTTTATTTATTTTTGAGACAGAGACAGAGTGAGAGTGGGGAAGGGGCAGAGAGAGGGAGACACAGAATCTGAAACAGGCTCCAGGCTCCAAGCTGTCAGCACAGAGCCTGATGTGGGGCTCTAACTCATAATGGCGAGATCATGACCTAGGCTGAAGTCAGACGCTTAACCAACTGAGCCACCCAGGTGCCCCTCATCTCAAGCATTTCTATGGATCTAATCAGATTTCTTCCTTCACTTTACTATACTTATTCTGAAAAAGGTCATTCTAGTTCTTCTAATCACCTGCACTTTCATCCTGCTCTCATCTATGACATTTATAGTACAGGAGTCACCGATTGAGTGGATTGGAGGTGTGGAGATGAGCAGATGTGATGACTGCGAAAGTGAAGGAAGGCCAGTGATAGGCAGTGTAATTTTCAGGTTCTTACCCAAAGATTTACAAAAGAAGAAGCAAAAGTTGGGGGAATTCAAATTAAGGATCATGGCATCTTGGGGAAAACAAAATAAAACAAAACAAAACAAAACACAAAGCTAAGCCACTTCATTGCTAACTTAGACTAAAGCCAGGAGTGCTTAATTCTGCTAAGGTCTATATTATGGATTCATTAAATTGGTTGAATGCTCTTTGCCACTTAGTTAATATGTGAGATTTGAATAGCTTAAAGTAATTGTTAGACTAATTGTTTTATGTTCTTAAATAAAGCATTGTGTTTGAAAAATTCTCTTTTTATGATCCCTGATCCTAAGAAAGCTTATTCTTGTGCCCTGAGGATACTCTACATTTTAAAATATCCTCTTGTCTTCTAGATGTACTTTGGATCTAGTTTGATGGAACCTTCCAGTCTTAAAGATTGCTGTAAATACTTTCTTCAAGATAAAAGCTATTAGGAATAATATGAAATACTTTTCAAAGGCAGGCAGGGTTGCATTCTGATCATGGAGCCAAAGTTATTTGGCTCCAAACCTCAACTTAACCATTTACACTCATTTGACCCCAACCGAGCTATTTCACATCTATCAACTTCTATTTCTGCATCTGTATAATGTTCTCCGTTATACTTACTTATCTAGAATTCTGTAAGCATGAATAAGGATAGTACTTTTCATGAGATAAGTGCTCAGTAAATGGTAGTAGTAGCTGTTTTATTATTGTTGTATTAATAAAATCTCTGTAGATAGTTCTTAGGTACTAAAGCAAATTATTAGTTATTATAATCTATATAATTACATAATTTTAATTTTGTAAATTATAATAAATCTTATTAATAAGTTAGTAGAAAACTAAGTAAAACAAATATATCCAAAATGACAGAGAATACTATTTGTAATCCAGCCATGAGATGATGACTGTTAAGTAATGGATGATTCTTTTTTCTTAGAAGAGAAAAAAAAATTATTCCATATTGAAATAGACTCACTGTGGAAAATTCATGTCATAACACATGAGAAAATTTCTGTAGTATGTGTGGCTAATACCCTGGAGAATAAATTCATTTTCACCTTTGTGAAAATAGAGACAAGGTTTTTTGATGGTAAAAGTGAGAGCTGGCCAGCAGGGAGGAATGAAAGTCAGCCTATGGAAATGAGACACTTAATTAACAGGTATAGGGTTAGAAAAGTTGTGGTGGTTTTAATTACCTCACAAGTTTTGAACAATTATTGTCCTTTAAACAATCCAAGGTAATCTGAGAGAATTTTTTTTTCATAGCTCAAAGCACCCATGCACTAGGTAATAATTGTTAGCAGTGGAGAATTAATGTAATAATCTCTATTTTTTCTACATTTTTCTTGCATTAAACAGCATCACTTGTGTTTTTTGTGTATATATGCTAGTGCTAATGTTTTGCCTTAATTATGTGTTTATATAAAATACAGTAGTATACAAAAGCATATTATATTTTTGGAATTTAATGAGACCTGTAAAGAAATTCTATTTAGACCCTATTACTCAAAATGTGATCTGTGGACCAGTAACATGGTAGCTTTTAAAAATGTATACTCTCAGGATCTGCCTCAGAACTACTGAGTCAAATATTACATTTAAATAAGATTTCAGGTAATTCAATACACATTAAAGTTTGAGAGTCATTGGGTTAGGTCACAAAGCTATTCCTGAGGTCCTTATCCCTCCATATTATAAATACTTGGAGGATTTGCCTTGCAATTCCAAATTTCCAAAGTGATGGGAATCACCACATTTAACTAGTACATTAAGAAACAAATCTAAATTAAATGAGAACTAATTGCATACGGATATGTGTGAAATCATATTGTTTACCATGGCTGATACCAAAACCCAAAGAATTGATAAGAGGCTGTAAATATATGAAGCGCTGTCCACTAACTAGATGAGAAATTGAACTAACTCCATGTAGGTACAGAGAGAATTACTGGGATCAATGAATAGATTTTACAGCAAAAGAGATTTTGGTGCCAGATCATTGAACTGTGCATATGTGCAATACATTCTATGCATATGCATTGAACTGTGCATATGTGCAAATGATATCTATTTATCTCCTTTCCACAAGCAAGAGGCTATCCAGTTATTAGTCAGGAGCACTGCTGAAAGAGCCTTTTATGTGAGAGGTTTAAAATGAAAGATCTCAGAGGAACAACCTCGGAGGTGACTTTGAACTCTAAAATTCTAGGATTTGTCCACTCAGGTACTAAAAATGCCTGTGAATAATTGGATATATGTGACAAGTGAAAAGAGAACTGTTTGAATGAACATAAGTAGTGGTTAAGTTTAACAACTAATAAGAATAATCAGCTACACTGCCTATGCAGATTTAAGAGGCAAATTACATGTTTAACAAAGCCGAAGAACAGAGGTGCTCTTAGCTATTTTCTGAGGACTTGGGAATTCATTCATTATGCCCTCTGCTGGCTGATAAGCAGGGCAGCACTGATTTTTAGATCGGAAAGGAGACTGAACTTCCTCCTTGGGCATAATATTAGTAGGTATTTGCACATGAAAGAGAGGTACTAAGAAAGAGCAGGGAAAAGTTAATTAAGATAGCTCATGAGAGCTGCAACTTGTTTGATTCTTAGAAATTTATTTTTTATTATCTTTGTTATAGCAGTTGATTCAATTGCTGCCATATGGTGACACCAGCAAATAACTTTTACCTATTTTTTAATACTTAAATCAACTGTATTTCCAAAACCGGGCTGAGAATTATAATTCTATAAAGCTTCAAAAAGCATAATTAGCTAAGTAATGTTAGTTTCTTAAACTAAAGATGAAAGATAATTTAAAATTACTTTAGAAGAGAAAACCATCTAAAGTTTCTTCCTCCGGTTCAAAATGTTTAGAAGTAGGTTTGCTTATGACTGAATCAACAATGAAGTTTAACTCACTACTGTTTTCAGGACGTAGTGGTGACTTTAAGGGAAAATCCAGCACATGGGGGAAAAACATACCATATGGAATATTTCTACCATCCCCAAATGGGGTATTTCTGCTATCCCCAAAAGTTCTTATTGTGCTTTTTTCTAGTCAGTCTCCAACATCGGCACATCCCAGGAAAGTATTCTTCTGAATCTTATTATACTTCAACGATCATAGATTAGTATTTCTAACCTTTAGTGTGATTAGTAATCTATACTAACCAGTAAAGATTAATATAATCTTTTACAAAGGATCATTAATATAATCTATACTAATCAGTACAGATTAGTCTAGATTAGTATTTGGCAATACTAATACCATTTCAATATAAATGACATGTTTGGTTTTTTTTTGGTTCTTAAAGATTCATCCAGGTTGTTGACTTTATCAGCAATTTGTTCCTTTTATTGATGAAGAATATTCTAACAAATAGCATTCTGCTGTTTATTTGTTCTCTTGATAATGGACATTTATTTTACATTTTTAGCTCCCGTAAATAGCTGTTACAAATTTTTAATTTCTTTTGTATAAGTAGGAGTGGAATTCTGGCTATTAGGGTAGATGTGTAATTATAAGAACTTCTAATTCTTTTTATATAGTTGACTCTTTCTGCATTCCATAAGCAACGTATGAGAGTTCCAGTTGCTCCACATCCTTGCCAACATTTGGCATTTTTAGTCCTTTTTATTGTAGTTGTTTTAAATTGTATTTCCTTGTGGTTTTAACTTGTATTACTCTGATGACTAATGATGTTGAACACCTTTGTCTATGCTAATTGGCTGTTCATATATCTTTAGTGAGTGGTCTGTTAAAATATTTGACAACTTTTAATTGTGCGATTTACCTATGTATTGTTGATCTCTTAGTATATTCTAAGTATAAGTCTTTATCAGATCAAGAAAAATTCCTGTTATTGTTGATTTGCTGATACATATTTTTAAATCACAAATGGGTATAGAGTTATGTAAAGTTATTTTTCTCCATCAGTTGAGATGTTTATGTATTAACCTTTAATTGGTAAATTATATTGAATGATTTTTTAAATGTTAAACTTCCCTTTAGTTAGTAGGATAAACACTACAGATTAAATCTTTTCTATGTATTGCTAATTCATTAGCTAATATTTTGTTAAAGACTGTTGTAACTATGATCACAAGGATTATTAGTGGATATTTTTTTCTTGTGATATCCCTGTCAGGTTTTGGTATCAGGATTATGTAGAGCTCCAAAAGTGAATTGCTATGAATGATATTACCAGGTCAACTCAACCTACAAAGATGCTGAAAGGGTATTCCCTCACCTTATCTTCCAGGAAGAGGAAAGGGTTTGCACTTTCAGATATTTGTGTGTATTTGTGGATTTATCCCTAGCAAAGCCCTAGAATCTAAGGTGGTGGAAATACTACGTATTTCTCATGCACTGCTGCATTTTTGGAAAAATTCAGCAGGGAAGAATTATGGCTCAAACAATGTGCTTTAGCATTTGGATGTCTTTCAGATCCATATGCAACCTGCCTTTCCCATGCTGTCGTCTAAGACATGGGGGATTTGACCTTGTCCCTGAAAACTCTGGCAGACCCACTGTATGTCTGCCCATACCAACCATTTAGCCCAAGGTTTAGTGGCTGCTATGCTTATGGCTCATCTATTAAGTGTTTGTTCTTGTCTGGAATTTGCTTTACCAAGGTTTCCTAGCATGCACCAGGCTTTAATAACCACACAGAATATTATGATTTTTAATTTATCTAGTGTTTCCTCATTATTTGATGGTAGGAAAGGTGTTTTGATCCCTCTACATCCTATTTGGAAGCAGAAAACCCACCAGCAAGTAAACACTTTAAATGAAACTCTCTCCCTACAGATATAAATAGAGATAGAGATATACAGAGATAGAGACTTGGTATAGTTTTAGAGGAAGATTTTATTTTAATATATGTTTTATATTCTAAATGCTAGAATGCTTTTATATATATTTTATATAAATAAAGATATATATTAATGGATTTTAAAATAGTATATGAAATATTATTTTCTGTCATGAAGAGAATACATTTTCATTAATGAAAAACATTAAAGTTTATTATCATTTGGCTTCAGTGATAACATTACTGGGTCTGGGTAAACTTTATAGTAAATCTGAGTATTATGACTTTTCTTCTAGCCATCTAAGCATGTGCATGTACATTACACATCTAAGTATAATTGTGACTAAGTATAATGACTTTTCTTCTAGCCATCTAAGCATGTGCGTGTACAATTATACATCTAAGTATAATTGTAACAAGGAAACTGAATAAAAATAAGAAAGGAAAGAAAGGAAGGGAGAGAGAGAGAAGAAAAGAAAAAAGAAAAGAGAGATAAAAGAAATGCAAAGGAAAGGAAGAAGAGAGGGAAGAGGGAAGTGAAGAAGGGAGGGAAAGACAGAGAAGAAAAGAAAGAAAGGGGGAAGGAGGGCTAACTTGTTACTTACTCCTGTAATTTTAAAGCAATCAACAGATTGATTTTCTTTTTCATTGTTTAAGTACCCACCATGTTTATATCAGTGCTAATTTTTCTTCAGGCCTTTAAATTTTGGACTAGAGTTCCACTTTCCACTTAGAAAACACAATAGCAGACATTAAATATGTTTGGCAATAATATAAAATCAATTGAAATTAGAGACCAAATACTGTATCATAAGATAAATATTAGTTGAAGACTTTTCTCTCCAAAAGAAATGAAACATTGCTCAGGATAAACATATATTTATTACTTTATTCTTTGACTGATTCACTGAATTACTAAAAATTTATAGACTCCATATGACATATTAAGGATTAAATTAGATGCTGTTAGAAATACAGAGATTATTTAAGACATCTGTCTATAAAGCATTTAACCAGCCAGCAGGAGAGATAAAACATGTACATTAACAAGTATAGTACAAGGTATAATCTGCTGAAGGCTATAAAACATTTCGGAACAATGTTTTAATGGTTCAGTTTTTAAAATGGTATTGCAAAAGATTGAAGAAGTTGGGCCATGGAAGGTCAGAACAGTTGGACTTTTTTTTCTTAAGTTTATTTATTTAGTTTGTGAGAGAGTGAGAGAGAGTTCATGCAAACAGGGGTGGGGCAGAGAGAGAATCCCAAGCAGGCTGTGCTCTGATGGCACTTTACAATTTATGAAGAGCATTTATATGTCATCTTACTTTATTTCCCAGCAGTGACTCTCACTCATCACTCCTTAGTCTCCATTGGTGGTTTACTCCTCTTCATCTAGACATTTTAACATTTGGGTGCCCTGAGGTTCCGTTCTTGGTTCTCATCCTATGTGTTTACACTCACTCTCTTCGTTATTTCATCCAATCTCATAGCTGAAAATAGCATCTATATGCCATTTTCAAAGTTACATCTCTATTCCTGGAAGTAATTCTGAATTCCAGGCTTGTATTGAAAGATACAAAGCCATACTACATATTGGACATGTCCTCCATGATAGCTAATAAGCTTTACCTAACACATCCAAAGGTAAAATCTTTTTCTTTACAACCTGCACACACACATATACCAAAAGCCTGTTCTACCCACAGCTTTCACCACCTGAGATGATGGGGATTCCACTATTCTAATCACTCTGGCTTATAGAATGGTATGTTGCAGTGGTAGAGAAGCCTGTTTCCAATCTGGGTCATCTGAGGACATCAGCTGGTTACAGCACAAGCCTGCAGCTTTGCAGTCATCAAACATTGTATAATAGAACACAGCGTGCCTGCTCAGAGTGAATTATTGTTAGGTGAAAATTCACACACAACATGGGATTATTGATAATGTACATGCACTTGTTAGTTGAAAATCATCAATTTAAAGATGCCCTTACCTTTACCTGAAAAACCAATGCATGAGACATTCAGAATAAATAACTAGATATGTAGGGAAAAACTAAGGGAAATTAAGCACAAGTACATGTACACCAAAAGCCAAGGAATGATTTAATTTTTACCATCAAGAGACATTTATTTACATCAAGTAGTAAAGTTATGTTGCTGAAAAGATGAAAAAAGCAACAACTTTATCTAATTAGGAATCCCTAGCATTGCCAGGACTTCTGATTCTCTCCAATCTGCTTGTATCTGTTTGCTCTCAAACAGATTTACATTTTACTGAGCTCTTTGCAAATGTGATAATGTTATGCAACAAGGTTACAGACCTTAGTATCATCTGTGGGCCAGTTCCTTTCCTCACACCCTTATACATTCAGGAAATCGTTTTGGATCAACCTTCAAAATACAGAAGAATCCCATCCCTTTTCCTCCCCACATCCTCATTCCTGCCCCGTAAACATAGAAGCGCCCTTGCTATTTCCTCTGCCTAGAATGTTTTTCTTCCCCTAAAAGTTTGTGGGTTTTTTTGTTATACCTTTCACTTATTGTAGGCATAGGTTTCTGTTAAACATCTCTGTTTTTTCTCTGTGCTCTTTATAGACCGGAGTAAAAAGAATATATAGGGATGTAGGACTGATACTGAAGAATGCAGATTTCTATTCATCCTCCTTGTTTAGGTAGAAAGATATTTAAGTAGCATTGTGCTGATTTTACTGACAAATGAGTGCTTAAGGATATAAAACTTTGTTATTAATTGTGTCAAACATGACTAGTTCTCATCGATATTTTCAGTTCTCTTCATCCAGCATCATGGGAGGATTATACTTCCATATCCTCTTATAGTTTGATTGTCACTATATAACTTGCTTTGTCCATATGAAGAGATGTTAACAGATACACTATTTGTTCATTTAAGAGCCAGTGTGCAATTCTCAGGCTTTCTTCCCCTTTGTGAATTTTGGACTCATGAGGAGATGGTAGCTTCACAAAATAGGTCCAGCCTCATTCCCAGAACTCTTCAATGATTGTGAAGATGAGAATCCTTATTAAATCAAGTTGCGCATATGCATGCACAAAAAAAATCAATCTTTATGGTTATAAGCAATCTGAAATTTTAAGGTTGTTATTATAGCCTAACCTAAATTATTTTGAATGATATACTATTGTTTTGTTTAATTCTTCAATCTTGTTTTACCAGAATTATCTCTTATGAAGTGGTAAGACAGTTATTAGGAATTCATGGAAGAAGAAAATCCATTATTTCACTCAATTAATATGTATTAACTATTTCTATGTTTTAAAAAAACTGGGAATACAGTCATAAGCAAAATTTCCTGTTTTCATGTAGTTTACAGTCTAAAAGAAGTTGGAGTCAAGTGTTGAGCCGAAGCAATTATGGGGTCAAAAGGGAAGCCTAGGATGAAGAGGATGAGGGAGTGCAGGGCAGAGTTGGAAGGGATGTCACGCTAGGTTATAAGCCAGTGTGGGGCTGGAAGGCAACAGGGGAGAGTTGGACCAGTCCTGGTAAATGGGCCCCATGAGGATGAGGAAGAGAGCAGAGAGCCAGATGAAGAATACAAGAGAGTAGTCACCTCCCTCAAGTAGACTAAGTAGAGTAAGATAGGCTGCCTTACAGATGGAGGGTGAAGTAGATGTGAAGGTGAAGGCGAGTACCATGCCTTGTGACAGCATGCAAATGGGAAGAAGGAGATCACCCGAAAATTACTAGCCTTTGGGAGCTGAGTGCCAAAATTATATTTTTCAAAGTCTACTAAATCCCGGGACCTGAACTGCTGAGTTCCCACTCATTCTACTTCACTGAGGCTAGAGTGCATTCAGAAAGCTGGTGCCTACTTCTAATAACTATAACGGGCCCAGAGGAGGGTAGGTGCTGAAAGGTGAGGGAAGAAACATAAGCAGTTCCCCAGACAGGTAGGTTTATTACTTGGCCTAGGGAAACAGAAGGCCGTTGTAAGATATCTGTTACCTCAGACAAAGAAGGAGTAGTTCCAGAAACATGGTTTTGAGACATGGCTTTTCTTCCTGGTCATATGTACTACCACATGAAGATAAACTGATTTATACTACCACCAAGGTGCTTTGACAGTTTCAAATTCAGCAGGTGTAGTTGGAGTGAAGGTGAAGCAGATGTTACGATGAGAATTTTATTAGGACTCTAGATGTATGTATTGAAGAACAGTTCTTTTGATTGAATTAAAACAATATCCATTAAAACTGTTTTAGGAATATTAGAATTTATTGAATCAAACTGCTTTTTCCATTAACTGTGAATAGAGGTTTAATCCCTCACTATGTTCATCCTCTTCAAACTCGAAGCAAACAGATTTATTCATAGAGAAAGAAGAGGACCTAAGAGTAGTGGTGTTATGTAAAGAATGGCCTATAAATGTTGAGGTATAGTGGAGAGATATAAGCCTATAATTAATGGCACTGAGAGTGGCTGATGTCAGGCAGTTATTACACAACAGAACTTTATTATTTCAAATTAATCTAAAGAGAGCCTGAAAATATCCACCAACACGTCTGGTTAGTAAATGGGTTAACTGATGCACAAGTTTCATGAGTCATGATTTCAGTGGGAAATAACTTCAGGATGAATATTGAAGCTACAGATTCTAGCTTCTCCCCTAGGCTTTGTAATTGTTAGGCATTGTTGACCTTCCCTAACCTCAACTTCAACAGCTTTCAGACAAATTACTTCATTGTATGAGTTAGCAGATGACCAAAACATGTGTAGTTAAACAAACAGTATGAAGTCAATACTAAATTATTTGGGAATTAAAGAGTGCTTGCAAAATTGGATTTTTTAGTGATACCTATTAACAAAATTCTATGAAATCCTTTAATTTGGAAAAAGAATTTACTTTCTAAAATATGATCACTCTCTGCGCCATCTTTTATCTTATTAACTGCTACTTATCCTCCAGGTTTGACCTTTCTCAAATACTTTCCCCAAATTCCTCTTTACACCCATCCCACAAATGATTCAACATTTCCTTGTTTGTATATAATTGGTATCTGCCTCAACAGTTATCGCATTGACTCATACTTCTTTACTTATTTGGATGTCTTCCTTCCTGAACTGCAAATCCTTTGAGGATGGAGGTATCTTGGGCATTTCTTTATCTCTAGCACTTGGTAGACTGCCTGTGTGTCTTCAAATTTTTATTGCATAAAAATAGGAATGAACAAGTGAAAAGTAAAAAATTAAAATTTTCCCGAGAAGACATACAGATGGCCAACAGGCACATGAAAATATGCTCAACATCCCTGATCATCAGGGAAATGCAAATCAAAACCACAATGAGATATCACCTTTTGGCTATTATCAAAAAGGTAAGAAATAATAAAGTGTTGGTGAGGATGTGGAGAAAAAGGAAACCCTTGTGCACTGCTGGTGGGAATGTAAATTAGTAGAGCTACAGTGGAAATCAGTATTTTGAGGAATGGAAATTCCTCAAAAAATTAAAAATAGAAGGGGTACTCTATAGGTTGAGTACTCTATAGGTACTCATAGGGATGCTCTATCAGTTGAACATCTGATTCTTGATTTCGGTTCAGGTCATGATCTCATAATTTTGTGAGTTCAAGCCCAGTGTCAGGCTCCATGCTGATGGTATGGAGCCTGCTTGGGATTCTCTGTCTCCCTCTCTCTGCCCCTGCCCCACTTGCTCTTTGTCTCTCTCAAAATAAATAAATAAATAAATAAATAAATAAACTTAAAAAAAATTAAAAATAGAACTACCATATGATCCAATAATGTCACTACTGGCTGTTTACCAAAAGAAAAGAAAAACACTAATTCAAAACAATATACACACCCCATGTTTATGGCAGCATTATTTACAATGGCCAAGGTACGGACACAGCCCAACTTACCATTGACAGATGAATGGATAAAGAAGATTTGAAAAAAAAAAGAAAAAAAAAAAAAAGAAGATTTGGTGTATATATATATTATACATATATTATATATATATCATATATATAATATATATAATATATATGCATATATACATATGCATATAATACATATGCATATATAATATATATTATATATGCATATGCACATAATACATATGCATATATAATATATATTATATATAATACATATGCATATATAATATATAAAATGTATGCATATATACATATGCATATACATATATGCATATATATTATATATATAATGGAATATTACTCAGCCATGAAAAGGATGAGATCTTGGCATTTGTGACAACATGGGTGGACTGAGAGGGTATAATGCTAAGTGAAATAAGTCAGAGAAAAACAAACACCATCTGATTTCACTTATATGTGGAATCTAAAAAAACAAAACAAATGAATAAATAAACAAAAAGCAAAAATCAGACCTATAATACAGAGAACGAACTGATGGTTGCCAGAGGGGTGGGAAATAGAGGGATGGGAAAAATGGGTGAAGCGGAGTGGAGATATAGGCTTCCAGTTATGGGATAAATTAATCATGGGAATAAAAGGTTCAGCATATGGAATATAGTCAATGATATTGTAATAGTGTTGCATGGTGACAGATGTAGCTACACTTGTGGTGAGCATAGCATAAGGTATAGAGTTGATGAACCACTATGTTGTGCGCCTGAAACTAATGTAACATCGTGTGTCAACTATACTCAAAAAATAAATAAATAAACTAAACTAAAATTTTCCTACATTTTAAAAACTTAATGAAAAGAAATTTATCCTCTGTAAGTTAAATATATAATGAATTATCTGCTATTAAGTGGGGTCATGAGATGATGCTAATGTAGAAGAAAGGATTGGAAATGGGTTTCATGTTGTGCCCCTGTGGGACCTTAAATTCACTTGACCCCTTAATCCTTATATATTGAAAAAAGATGATAATACCTATAATCTCTATTCCTTTTATAGTACCGATTTTCTTTATCTACTTTAACCTTGCTTCATGGTTAAGAGAACTGAACAATTGTGTGTGTGTTTGTGTGTGTGTACTTTGAAAACTATAAAGTGGTATACATGTAAGTTTCTATTTCTACATTAAAAATGGTCACCTTGGATAAAATGAGATAAATTAACGGACAGATTAGCAATTTCAAGATACTTATTTGATGTCAGAGTTGAGTGTATGAACCACGTATACATTTTACTATTAATTCAAAAGTGAATCAACTTTTTTTCTTTTAGGGTACTCTTAAATTTGAGATACTGATAGGATAGAAGAAAGATTCTATTATTTTTCCCTTAAAAATCTTATTCAAATAAAATGAAAATTGTATATGTTCTTCAAAATTCTTCAAATTCAAATGTTGACATTTTTATATAATTGGAATAGGGGCACAGATTTAATTTTGAACAGTTTTCTTCACTTCCATTTTATCCTGAACATTGTTCCATGTTGCTACATAATATAATAATGTTTATCAAATATATTACCATATTTTACTTAAATATTTTATTACTTCTGCATATTTTGATTCCTTCTAATTTTGCTATTATAAATTATTTTGAGAGGAACATCTTTTCCTATGTGGGTCTTCTTTTGGATTATTGCTAATCGATGGAAGAGATAATTAAATCACTAGTTTAGGTCCACCTCCAGAGCACACCTATAGAAGAAAAAGGAAATAATTTATTTCTTACTAGAGAAATCTGTTGATCTCAAAATCCTGAAGCTAAATTAGTGACAAGTAACAATTTAAGGTATTTCACGAATAGTCAAAATTATTTAAAAAAAAAACAAATTAGGGAAATAAATACAGCTTCAGAAGGAAAAGGAATTTCCAGGACTTTTTTTTTCAACATTCTATGTTTCTTTTCTCAGTACTTTTGCCTGAGGTGAAAAATGCAAAAGCACAACGATAATCTGATGGTTCCTGAAAAGTACAGTAAAATTATTCTTCAAGAGTCTTTTACACAAATAATGTGCTAGGTTATCTAGTCAGTTTTATGACAGCATTGTATACAACTTGAAAATATTTTATTAGACATAATTTTAATAAAATTGTTTTATTAAGTTTTCCTTAAAAGCAACAGAAGTAAAAGAAACCAAGGGAAAACATGGAATTGTGAGTCTTCATATAAATGTTTCTGTGCTTTGTATAATTCTTAAAGAAGGTATTTTTACTTCATCTTTCAGCTTATAAATTAATCTGCAGCCCATGTGCATTCAGCTACTCAAGGCTTCTATTACAGTTTTCATTTCAATATTTAAATTTTATAAAAACTATTTTCTTATAGATATGTTTTTAGAGAAGCCTATATTTGTTTTCTCAAAATAGCAGTCCCTTGAGCCTCAGTAAAAGATTAAATTTTAAAATATATATATATATATATATATATATATATATATATATATATATATATTTCTTTGTTTCCTTAAATGTTTCCCCACCATATATATTTTTTTCTATTTATCTGTTCTTCCTCTTTAATGCTATTGGTTTTCCTCAAATGCTTGCTGTTTATGGTTTTCTGTTCAAATTTATGAATAAAGGATTAGATTGTTTAATATAGGTATCTGGCAAGGTTTTTCTGTCATGGAAATGGAAAGTTCTAGAGCTGCAAATTAGGAGTTGCTGAGGACCATGGCTGTCCTATTTTCTGGCAGTATGATACAGCATATGCAGCAGGTTCAAGTGAGGCCTACTTCTCTGGAATATATACCACACTGTCCCACATTCGTGCTTCTTTGTAAGAAGTTACTTAGAAAATAGCATTGATTCAATCTTGTATTTCTTGTTTTATTGTAATGCTGAATAGGTTCAAAATGCTGGTTGATAAACATAGAAAAAGTCAAAACTGTCTCCTTCAGAGAGCAATTAGTGAAAGTGCAAGTGTTCTTAAGAGATCCATTACTAGCTAACCCAGTTTGGGAGTGGGAGAGGTATGAAGTGGGGTGGGATGGTAGTGAGGGGTGGGATGGGTGGGTGCTGTTGAGGAATGGTCTCTAGAGTCAGTGCTAAGGTTTGATGGATCTATGGAAGTTAGAAAAGTGACTAGGTTGGGAAGGAAGGCATTCAAAGAGAGAACTTTGCAGACAAAGAGAAAACCATGTGCAGAAGTATAATGCTTAATAAAAAGCATGGAAGATTTGAAAAGAAAAAAAATGATATGTAGCTCTGTGCATTTCTGATAGCAAATCCTGTGCATGTCACTTAAGAAAGCTTTGTTATCATTCTGTGGCATCTAAAATGCACTCTCTAGGTCAGTGTTCTTAACTGGCTATGCATAAGAATTATATGGGAGCGTTTTAAAAATGTTGATGACCTAGTCAGAGATTCTGATTCTGATTCTGTGGGGGGCAGAGAGGTAGGGCTAAGCACTGGTATTTTTAACCTCTCCCCTTAAGTGATTCCAGTGGGCAACTATGGTGAGAACCACTAACCCTGGTAATAATTAATACAGAAGTGTTTCAACTAGATTTATTTAAAAAAATTTAATGTTTGTTTATTTTTGACAGACAGAGAGAGAAAGAGAGAAAGAGACAGAGCTTGAATGGGGGAGGGACAGAGAGAGAGAGGGAGACACAGAATCTGAAGCAGGCTCCAGGCTCTGAGCTATCAACACACAGCCTGAAGTGAAGCTTGAAATCCATGAACTGTGAGATCATGACCTGAGCTGAAGTCGGATGCTTAACCGACTGAGCCCCCCAGGTGCCCCAACTAGATTTATTTTATAAACAATTTATTTTGGTGTCCATATGAGGAACAGATTGAAAAAAAAATTAGATGAGGAGAGTGGAGGCCAGTGAGGAGGCTGGCACAGCCATGCAGGATGAGTGTATATGGATCCACATCAAGAAGTCCAGTGTCACTTGCAATTCCTTGATGAAGAATCTTACTGTTACCTGGTCTTCTAGGATCTGTCTCCCCAACCTTAGTTGACTCTTCTGCTGTCATAGTCTACTCTGAATATGCTTCCTTGGTGCATCTGGCTATATCTTTCAAAGTTGGTCCTGCCTGTGGTTTATAGGCAGCAAGCACCCTGTCCAAGATAATCAGGGAAACCAACTCTTTTGCTAGCAAACCGCAGTGTTGGCTTTGGTAGCCTGGTGTTTTCCCTTAGTTGATGGTCATTTGAAGAAGATTTTGCCAACTGCTCCTAAGTTGAACACTAGGCAATGCTCTCCTCTTGTAGTCCCTCACTTAAGTACATAGTTTTCCTTCTCAATGGGTGAAATCACCATGGTGTCTCACTACAAGAAATACCCTTACCCTCTACTGTTCTTCAAAATAGTCAGCAGCATTGGTCCTATGTGAGGCAGGGTGAGTAAAGCTAATCTAATCCTGGCATTATCCCTGCTTCTTGAGGAGTGCATGGGGGCATCCCTTTGCCCAAAGGTGACCCCTTATCATTTTGGGGGTCATTCCATTTGTATGAACTCCTGAACACTGAGTCATTTCTTCAGTACCCATACTCTTCACCTGTGAGTTTACTTCTCTTTGCAGTAAAAAGGAAGTACAGGAAACTTGGATTTAAATTTGAATGCAATCCTAGTTTAATCCTTTTATAGTGGCAGCAGGTCATTTAGTGTTATGAGGTTTCTGTTTTCTGTAAAAATAGGAAAAATTATATGAACAATTCAAACTTGAAAGACATACATAAGAATAAGAACCAAGTACAGAAGATGCATTAAACAAATGAAAGTAGACATTATTTTTGTTATTATGATCATTATATCTTTGTGTCTTAAAAGCACTCATGAGCAAAGGAGTAGTTAAAACTGTTAGTCTTTGCAATAACCACATGGGAATATGTATATCTTTATTTGTATATTATGTATATTTAATGATATGTATATTGATATATTATATATAAATATACATATATTATAGATGTATATACATAAATATATTTAATATAATATGTATATTAAAAACAAGATGTGTAGAAGGAAGGAAAGAGAATGAGAGGAGGAAAACAGCTTATACTGAGATTTTATTCTCTTTTCTGTTTTTATTAGTTACTACTACTAGTATGATGATGATGATGATTATTATTATTATTTTGTCTGTTATATTGCTTTCTGATCTATTTCTTGATATATCAGGGGAGAGAGAGGATAGAAAAAGGTTATCTGACTTTGCCAAAATTAGGAATCAAAAAAGATTAAAGAACACTTCCATGTCTTTATATCATAAGAGTTCACTTGAAATGCATGTAGCCAAAATTAAGATTGATATTGAGTTGTATTTTGATTGATTCGCTTTAAATTTAGATTGATTTTGAAGCTTTTATTAAAACTACTCTATTTATAACCTGAGTTTCTTTGTAATCCAATTCAATACTATCAATAAGAAATGCCTTTTGATAAAAACATGCTTGATTAATTAAATAGAAATATTTATATCAGTGAGTAAATTAAAAATAAGGAGACTTTGGTTTCTATGTTGCAATGGAGGATACACAGAGGATCTAGATGTCAAAATCTGATTAAATTGAATTAAAATTCAATTTAAAATTTACTATTTAAATGCTTTATATCAAACTCCTATTAATAAATAATTTGGAAAAGCATCATTGAAAAGTATAATTCCCAAAATAGTTAATGGTTTTAAGTAATCTATTTAAAAGTCCATGGTCTAAGTCCAGCTCCTACTAAAGCATCTCATTCATACCCATCACTAGACTAATTTGCTTAATGGAAAGGCCTGATTACAAAACAAATTCTTTTAGAAATTTTAACTCTCAAAAAGGGAAAAAAGAAGTAGACATCAAAGAACATTCAATGGATGCTACAGAAGAATGATTGTTCAACTTTCAAAAGATTTACTCAACTACATCATTCAGCCTATACTTCATAATTTTGTCTAGTAGAAAATTATGAATGGTGTTTTTTTATAAAAGGCCTTGCATGAAGTCAAGATAAACAATTCAAACCACATTTTTGATCTGCCATTCCAATAACTCTAATAAGATTTTATTCTTTTTGTCATATACTTAGTGAACACATGTGAGCATGAGTTCTAGAATTTCAGTTAATGTCAAGAATAGTAAATGTCAGTTTCTGAAATTCTATTTGAAAACCAGGACAGTTAACAGTTTTCATGGCATTTTTCCATGGTGACTCAAAGATATTAGATATTCATTCCAAAAACACATCTTCAAGTATTTTTAGTATCCTGTTAGGTAACTGATTTGGACCTTGAATCTTAAAACTAATTTAAATCACCTTCAGGCTTTCTTATCATTTTCTCACCATCAAACTCTTTTCCAGTTCAAACATCATTCTTCTCTGTGGAGAAATTGGAAGCTGTGGTTTAATAGTTTTGCTGTTCTCTTGGTCATTTGTTCATATTACATAGTTGGCCCCAAGCAATGTCATTCTTATCTTTTACTTGGTTTATCTTTTTTGCTTTGAAAATACCAGAGAAATTTCTTTTCTATTATCCTTAGCATTTTTCACAAACATCAGACAACTCAGTGTCATTAAGTGATCATACTCTTCTCTCACATTATTCTTTTGTTTTTGCTCCTTTTCTGATCTCCCTTTTGAAATACACTTCTCAAGCACATGGTTATTAGAAAACTGCCTGTACAACCATCCTGATTTCTTTAGATGCCGTTGTGATTCTCAGTCTAGATTGTTATAGGTAAGAGAATATTAGAATAATCTATAGAATAATATATGGATTTTTCTTTTTAATTTGCTTCTTATAGTTTAAAGCTGTGCTACCCAATATGGTAGTCACTTGTCATATATGGCAACTGAGCTCTTGAAGTGGACTTAGTCCAAAATGAGATGTGCTGTAGATACCTGGATATCCAATATATACATTTTATTTGGAAGACTTTTACAAAAATTATAAAATGGTTTATTAATAATTTTCAATAGTGATTACATATGAAAATGATTGTATTTTTATACAAATATAAAGAAAATATATTAGTAAATTTAATTTCAGCTGCTTCTTTTTAAAAGTGTATACCAGAAAATCTTATATTGCATATGTAGCACATATTATGTTTTTATTGGGCAGAAATGATTATTCTCAGAATAATTTTAATACATACTTTTAGTTAAGTGTATCAGCTTCCTATTGCTACTGTAACAATTTACCACAACTTTAGTGGTTTAAGACAATAGAAATTTGTCAACTTGCAGTTTAGCAAATCAGAAGTCCAAAGTGGGTTGGCAAGGGCTGCATTCCTTTTAGAAGGCTCTAGAGGAGAATCCGTTTCCTTGACTATCAGACTCCTAGAGGCTGCGTGCATTCCTGGGCTTATAGCCCTTTCCTTCTTCTTCTAAAGCAACAGTATAGCATCCTCAAATCTCTTTCTCTCTCTTTATCTGTCTCTGATTTCTGCTTCTGTTATTTCTCTGGCTCAAAATTTTCTGCCTTCCTTTTATAAGGCACCTTGTGATTACATTGGGCCCATTTCAAGATCCTTAACTTAATCATATTTGCAAAGTCCTTCATGTCACGTGAGGTAACATATGCATAGATTCCACAGATTAAAATGTGGACATCTTTGGAGGGCCATTATTCTGCTAACTATATTGAGCATCTCTAATGTTGTGCTTTTTTGGCTTGTTAATATGCAATTTTTGAAGCTTGGTTGTGGTCAAATACTTTAAGAACAATGACACTTTAATACCAAGAACCAAAGGAAAAACAAATCTAAAGTGGCATGGTGCAGTGGTTTCTCATCTAGCAATGTTATTGACCTCAGTGTGACCTTGGTTATTTTAGTCATTTGCTTTCTTAGGTTTTTTTTTTTTTTCTATTTAGCAAAAGGAGATCTGTGGAGTCTATACATGGACTATAAAACTGCATTTCTTTGGGCCACAGTTCAAATGTACTCTGCTTGCTTTAATGATAAGTTAATGGTAAAACTAATTTTTTAATGGTAAAACCATTTTTAATGGTGAAACTAATTTCAGACATGTATCTTTTATCAGACTTATACATGATGAGGATGTGAACTGTGAAGTAGGCTTAATATATTACAAATAGTTAAGAATTATATTCTTGTTTGATCTTATAATAGGTAAATTTTCTGTTAATATGTAAACTATCTACTCTGGTAATCTATCAACTTGGTGACATAACAAATCTTTCTTTGAACTTTTTAAATATTACTTTCTCTGAATAATATACTTAACTCTAAGAAGGTTTGGAAATTTTTAGAGAAAAAAACCCAGGGCTTAGGCTGAGAGTCATGATTTTGAGAACGGATGGTTGGAAGTTTGAGCCACTTATGCATTTAGTGTTAATATAGTTTGACAATCATCTTTTTAATATATCATTCTAATGTGGTTAGTTCACTCTACTTTTTGTTTCGAGGTCATCAGAAATAATTTTTATTCATATATAATTAAAAAGCAAGCTCTAAACCAAATACAAATGATTTTAGGAAAATTCATCCTTTTGAACGTTTGTGACATGATTTCCAGTTTTCTCCAAATGATAAAAAAATTAACTAAGGAGGTGGATTTATGTCTTCAGAGATTCTCAGAGAGAGAGAGAGTCAGAGGGAAAGAGAAAGACGTGAAGACACATGTACACATAGGGAGAGAGAGAGAAAGAGTGAGGCAGAAAGAGGAAGAAAGACTGACAGAGAGATCATTCCTTTTGAAGATGTGATTTAAAGGTCTCCTTTAGGGGCGCCTGGGTGGCGCAGTCGGTTAAGCGTCCGACTTTAGCCAGGTCACGATCTTGCGGTCCGTGAGTTCGAGCCCCGCGTCGGGCTCTGGGCTGATGGCTCAGAGCCTGGAGCCTGTTTCCCATTCTGTGTCTCCCTCTCTCTCTGCCCCTCCCCCGTTCATGCTCTGTCTCTCTCTGTCCCAAAAAATAAACGTTGAAAAAAAAAAATAAAGCTAAAAAAAAAAAAATAAAGGTCTCCTTTATTTAATATTTTAGGAAATTATGAAACTAAATATTTTCGGACAGGTAGATGATGCTCATTAAATCACTAATTGAACAATAATGAAAATCCAGGCCAGTGTTTACTTCTAATTGTGTAATTAGCATAAAATCCTATCCAGAGAGGGAAGAGTACCCAACCCATGTATGTGAAGTCAATGAGATGGTAATGTCATTGGGATGTAACAAAATTTTTCCTTTTCTAGATTGAAATACAAATCATTAATTTTCATGTGACTTTTCCATAATTGAGTTAAAGTTTATAGTAAATTTTACTAATACTGGAAACATTGACTCAGATAAAGTAATATTGTACAATAAATTTCAATGGATGATGTACAATAGGATGTTTTTTTTGGTTGTTTTATTCACTACTAAGGAAATACTTAAGATCATTTATATAATTTAATTCTAGGCTACACTGCAATGGATTAAAATCAACTATGGTATGATGGAGTCAAAAGCAGCTAAAATAGAGAATCTGCTAGAAAGTTATTATTTATATAATAATATAAATATTATTCAATTTCAAAAACATAAAAATCTAAACTCTAAAATACTGTGTAAAATGATAATGTAGTAAGCTGTTAACAGCCAAAATCTTTGAAGATGAGAACTCACATATTTTTAAGTAAAGAATAATTGTGCCAATTTAATGTAAATCACAGATTTAAAAAACCTCTTTCAAAAAGAAACAAAACAGATTCTTAATTATTAGCATAATGTCACCAAAATTTAGAAATTGTAACAGCTCAAACTGACTTAAATTTGTTTCAAAAATCTAGATTTATTTCTTACTTAAGCCCTTGAGCTTTGAAAATATGTTTTAGAATCTCAAACTAATCTTGATGAAGCCCCATTTCTCTATTTGACAGTCTCATCCTAAAATATCTAGTCTTGATCATTACTTCCTTGGTTTGCATTACAGGTCTTCAAACCATGAAATATAAAGACACATCTGGTAAATTTAGCATTCAAGCAGGTGTGTTCTCCCAATACATACTTGAAATATTCAGTATCGGTCAAGTGTTTTAAGTAGTCTTTTCTAATTAAGCAGAATTGTTTGAGCACATTCTTCCCTGTAGAGAGAACCTCTTTATAAACAGCTACCTTTGCAGTAGTTAGGCCTGTGATGTTGCAATACTTTTTATTTTTATGTCTTTCATAATTTCCAGTTGCCATTCATTTAGATTCAAGTTTTAAACACGTAAAATGAGGGTACATCAGGGGAATTCTGAAGATGGTAGAAGAATATATTTTCCCAAGACTTGCTTTAGAAAATCTGTTTTACAATACTTTATAAGATTAATTTTTTTTCAGACATAGAACACCAATATTCCATAGCATCTTAAAATGTTAACTACCAGGCAGAACTTAATTGATTTGACTTGGTCCCATAAGATGTACTGTTATATCAATTATCTAAAAAATATCATAACCCTCTTTTCATAATGACTCTTGTATTAAAAGCAACAATTAAACACTTGCTCATCTGTTTTTAGTAGAACTATGCCATTTCTTTACATGATACATTTGGTATTAATCATTTTGTTTGCTTGTTTAAAGTGTAAAAACCAAAATAAGATTTGTAATCCTACTATAAGTTTTAGCAGAGCTGAAATCTTCGTGACACCATCAAATTGGAATCCCATATTCCAATTGGCACTCAAATTTGCCAATCTTGGCCTTTCATTTCCCATTGTTGTTAGTCACAGTAGTCTTTTACTTCCCTACTCTATTAATTTCATTTTCTGAAGAGATATTAGCAAGCTTATCCAATATAGAGAATAAATTTGTTTTCTTCATGTGCCAACTAGCTTCACACTTTGGTCCATTAAGTCATTCATTCACTAATCATTTGTACTCTGAGGGATCCAAAGATTAAGTTTCTATGTTGTCTGTAAAGTAAATCACCAGGGAGAGAAATGAGTTTGATTAATATTTTATCCTCAGTCTTTTCCTTTCCTCTACAACCCTCATCCTTTTACTTCTTGTTTTATTCTTCCTCCTTCATTGACTACCCTAAGCCATCACATCAGTTTGTACTTAAACACACTGAAAATGAACCTTCAGTTCTATATTAGTGTCTAATATCTCATTTTCAGTATAGATGGTGAAATATTAATTCAAAAGAGCTATTAACCATTTAGAATGAATGAATCAATTATCAATAGCTAACTAAGGGTTTGTGGTGGCTACTTGTTTTAAAGTTAACTCTCTTGTGGAATACTTTATACTATGTCCAGTTTGCAGGAGGTATTCCATAAGTGGTTGCTGAAAGAATATGTCAACATCTCCAAATTTTGGAAATGCTACATCTGCTCTTCCCCCTTATTCATTCTGTCATTGAAGGATATTAAATTGTCTCCTCTCTCTTTCTTTATTACAAAGCTGCTTCGGCTGTTGCTCAGGAATGCTGTTGTGAATGGTTGAAAATTGATTGATAATTTGTCCAGGTATCTTTACTGAGTTCAATGTGAGTTGAGTGGTATTAACTGCTAATCTAACTCACTTTTACTTCTAACATTGGGTTCTAAAAAATTCTTTCCTAATATTTGATATGATATCTTCCAGTTTTGTATGAATTATGAAAAATACTGTCTAATGATTTTGAAACAAGATTTCCAGTTCTTATATTTCATATCAACAAAGCCTCCCTGTTTGAATTCACATGTGTAATTTTAAATATTATGGAAGAATTATGTTATAGTTTGGTTTAGGGATACTCTGGTTTTGGTGGTTCCTAGTTAACTGGTCAGAATTGAACATCCATTGGTTGATTGCCTGTTTCATAGTTTCAGAGCCTGGTTATTCTATGTGAGATCAAAGGAAAATACAAAAAGGAGCTAGTTGAGGATTATATTTTCCTTGTACGTAACCACATTTTTGTCATTTAGGTGGTAGTTTTTGCTTGTCAGCTGGAAATTTTCATACCTATGGTAGAATAAATAAGCATTGATCCATTTCCACTTTCTAGAAATAGTAAGTACTTCAGATGTTTTTAAAAAAGCACATTATTAAATTCTAGACTCTCATACTAATTTTTCACTTCTACATTATATTTGTTCTAATTTAAAATATTCTAATACTGTCAAGTGTTCATGGAAATCATCCAGTTTAAATATTTCATTTTTAATGAAATAGTTAAGACATACAAACAATTTATATATAATATAAACACATGTGTACTCAAGATTTAGTCTGAGAAATGAAGCATGTAAAATTCAGCTGAAGTTCCCTGTGATGTCTTTCCAGTGTCATTAACCTCTATTCTTCCCAGAGATAACCTCTACCAAGAATTTCAGGTTTATCATTATCATGGATGTTTATATACTTTTGTCACATAAACATATGCTCAAATTATATATATATATATATATATATATATATGTATATATATATATGTATGTATATATAATTGTTTTTGCATGTTTTAAAACTTGATACATAAATGGTATCATCCCACAAGTATCTTTCTGCAGCCTACATTTATTGTGGCTGCTTCACATCTCATTTTTGAGAGGTATCCATGCTAACTCAAATAGCTATAGTGCATTTTTTTTTCTGCTTCAAGTATCACAGTATGTGACTATTCCATAATTACTTGTCCACTTATTTATCTAAAGGTGTTTAGATTTTTTTTCCTTTTCCTTTTTTTTTTTCTCCTTCAAGTAATTCTGCAATGGATATTTTCTGTACATGTGAAGAGAAATACACAGGAGTAAAGACTAAATTTTAGGAAATGAGAATCTTCAACTGTCTCTAAACTGCTCTCTGAAGTTGTCCTATTATAAACCTCCCATGGTTTCTCCACATTCTCATCCATCTTTCATATTGCTGGACTTACACATTTTTGCCAATTTCATACCTGTGAAATTATATCTCACCATTTTAGCTTCCATTTCACTGATAACTAGGGTATCTTTTTCAGATGTTTATTGGATATTGAAAATCCCCTTCTGTCAATTGACTGTTCATCTTCTTGGCTCATTTTTTCCTATCATATTTTTTTTCTTTGTAAGTTTGTAAGAAAGCTTTATGTACTAGAATACTAGTCCTTCTTTGGTTATATGCATAGCAAATTTCTTCTCTCAGTGTATGCCTTGGATTTTTTGATATACATACATCTTTAATTTTAATATATCAAAATTAATATTTTTCCTTTTGGACTTCCTTTTCGATGTCTTAATGTTTAATAAACACTTCTTGTCTACTCAAAATCACAAAGTTATTTCTCTTTAAAAGGTTTTAAGTTTTGCTCTGTATCTTTAGCCTTTATCCTACCTTAAATGCATATTTAGGTGTGAATTTGAAAGCTAGCATTATAATTTTTTCATTTGCCTAATCTATTGTCTGAATAATTCATTTTCCTTCACTATTCTCTAATGCCACCTGTTATTTATCAAGTTTCCATAAATTCAGGGATTTGTTTCTGAGCCCTCTGTTCTCTTCCATTGGACTAATTTCTATTCCTGAACCAAAGCTACATTGTCTCAATTACTGGCATTTTATATTAACTCATAAAAGTTTATATGGAAATTATCCATACCTTGTTCTTAATTGTATTGTATTGTATTGTATATAAAATCGTATTGACAAGCTTGACCCTTTAACCCTGCAAACACATTTTAAGATTCACTTTTCAAGTTCCATGAAAAATTATAGTGGGCTTTTAATAATAATTACATTAATTTTATAAATTAATTTACAATATTGAGTGTCCCATCTAGTAACAGATATGTTTGTTCATTTATTTTGGTTTACTCTTTAATTTTAATAGATAAGTTAGCCATGGGCCAAAAAGTGACTGCTCAAGGTCACATAGCCAATTAATAATAAAACCAGTAATAGAAGATCTCTTGACTCCTTAATAGCTCATATGCTAAAAAGACTTGATTATTTAGTTAGTTAAGAATGAAGATGGTGGAGTCCTTGCAGCCATTGCACCCACTCATGAAAGTGAATTAAACTTCCGAAGTTTACTAATCCTTGATAATCAGAGTGTAGTGAGAGGGCTTGTTAGAAATGCAGAATCTCATTCCTTCTCTGATGCTACCAAAACAGAATCCTCATTTTGAAAAGATTCCTGGGTCTTTGGTAGGCACAGTGAAGTTTGTGAAGTATTGCTTACCAAAATGGAGTCTTGAAATTGATTGCATCACTTTTTTCTCTAAAACCTGTCAAAAATGTTAGTAGTAATCTTGAGATCATTGAATTGCACAAGGTTCAGATAAACATTGAGAAGTAGTATATAATGACCCTTAGGTCTTGCTCTTTGACCATAGGCTTACAGCATCCATCATCTGCTCTGCTGAATGAATATCAAAAGTCCAAAATGAGAAGAGATTGTCTAAAAAAATATGTATCCATAATCATACTTTTAAAGAAAACAAAACGTTAAGGTTTTTTCCAAAGAGCAGCATCTCAGGAAGACTGAGGTTTCTTTAGGTATCTGTAGTTATTCAGGAAACAAATACATTTGCTTTGAAGTCACTAGCTGCTCCAAACTGGCATTTTAGCTACTAAATGCCATTGGGGAAAATTCTGTTGAAAAAAATATGCAATACTGGGCAGATAGACACACAGAAGATTCGGTCTTTAAAGTAAAACAAAGAAGAGAGATCAGACGATGTTTCAAGTAGTCATATACTATTCATGTTAATCTCGGTTCACCTTCTTCTTATTTAACTACTACAGCAGCCAGTTATCTAGTGGGGGGTGGGGGTTGGTGGCGGGGGGGGGGGGGGGGAGAGGTGAGGAGAAGGGATTTAAAAAAAAAAAAAAGTGAGATTCCCTGCAATATCACTTCGAGCCACTAGGGGTATCTTTGTACCATTTTTCATCCTGCACCGATTTGGAGTAGAAACCTATATTAGGGGAAAACCAGGGTCCTCGGCATTTTTTGCGAGCAGTGCACCCAGAATTCAAAAAGATTTTTTAAAAAGAAGAAGAAGGAAAGAAACCACAGTTCCTTCGGTCACCCGAACAGGGCTACGAAATCGCTCTACTGGACATCAGCGCCAGGGATTCATTTTTGAGGTCAATTTCCAATCGAGATAAATCTATTGGATTAGTAGGATTATCTGATTGCAGCCGAAAGAAGTAACGTTGTTTGATCATTTGTATTTCTTGCCTGATGGTCGGAATTACATGGAGGTGGCTTTGGGTCCCGAGGATTCTGGATCGTGGTTTCATCTGGAGAGAAAAAAGGATCAATCGACACGTTTTGGAAGTGTCCGTGGGTGAATAAAAAAAAGGGGGGGGGCGCGAAACTGGGGTTGCGGCTGCTTAAAGAAGAAAGATAAATAAAGGAAGCATCTTGAATTCTGAAACAAGAATTACCGGTGCTCAAGATTCAAAAAAAAAAAAAAAAAAGCGTCTAGAAGCTGATAAATACTTTGACCAATTCAGCTAAATTTGACGGCGAAGTGTTGTAGAAACTGTCTCCTTGAATGATTGGAAGGGGACTAGGGAAGGTTGAGGGGGCTCCCTCTGTGGATTTATCTTACTGAGGGTAAGTTTGGGGGTCTTTTGTTGGGAGGGGGCTGTCTGCCTGGGTTTGTGTGCCGCTGCGCGGTAGGTGCTGCGGACGCGGTGCCAGTGAAATGGGGAGAGAAGCGGGTATGGAATAAAGCCACGTCGCGCATCTCGGGGTGGATCGCTAGGGAGCTACCCAGATCGAGCTTAAAACCCTTATTTTGTGGCGTCGGAGGGGAAGCCAAACAACCCCCAAGCTCTCAACTTTGCGTTGAAAACCTCTCAGTTAGGAGATCCCTCTTGGATCCAGGGCTTTCCTCCTAGTGATACTTTAAAGAGAGGTAGCAGTGATGCCTTGGAAAACCTGCTTGTGCAGGAGGAAAACCCAAGTAGAAATCGCTGCTGCCTCAGCCTTGGCTTCGGCGGCTGGCTTGGCTTCTAGGGGAATTTTGCAGGGGGAATTGGCCCTTCTCCTATTATCTTCTTCTCCCTCCCTCCCTCCCTTTTTCCCTTTCCCCTCCCACCTCCCCGTTCTCTCAGCCGAACGCTAAAGGGTTACAGGGTCACTGCATCCTGTAGACACAGAGGTGGGTGACTGGCCTCACATGTTGTCTTGTAATTCACTTGCACGACTTTGCATAATACAGTCCGAGGTAACTTTCTTGGAGTTGGAAGAGTCCAGGAAGGCGTTGCAGCCTTTATGCCGAGGGCCCCGACTGGCGAGTGCGCCAGGCAGCCGGCTGCATTTCTGATGCATCCCTGCCCTGGCTGCTTCGCCACTCACTGGCTTTTCTTTCCAACTGAGCGGTGCGCGCGCGTTCCCAGACATTTTCTTGCAGCTGAATACATACAAGGATTTTTCCCCCGTTTTATTATCTTAATTTATTTTTTTAGCTCTCAAGAAAAGATCATCATTATTTGCAGAAGGAAAATCAATTTCAGCAGATATAATTAAAATTAATCACTCAAATGAGTGAATATTAATTGACTTCGGAAACTAAAAGTTGCTTTGGAATCCAGTAAAGCATATTATTCTGAACCAATTTTGGAACACACATAGGTTCAGAACAATAACATATAAAGAAGTAATTCATTTAAATATAGATAGATAGGTAGATAGATATAGATATGTTAAACAGGTTAGTGAATATCCCCCAGCCCTTTATACCTTCTGACATCTCAGCACTATAATTTTAGTTGGTTCTTCCTATTTAAGGCCAATTCACTAAATTTTAAACCTTCAGATATCCAAATACATTAGAATAAAATGAAGATAGGTAATTGTTAAAATATAAAATAATTTTTTTTTGTATAGTTTTATCTTTAAAGAAAAGCACCAAATATTTTTTCAGGGGTTTCTGTTTACAGGTTATGATATGAATGTGGATACCTTCATGGCTTTAGCACTGAAGCCTCTCCATTATGTGTGAACTCATGAAAGGCAACTCTTCACTGTCATCTGAAGCACTCATCATCCCACTACTTATTTCAGGAATCCCAAATACATCAGACATTCTGGTATTAAACGAGGAGTCTTGCCAAACTTTGTTCCTGGTCTTATGTGTGTCTATGTGTTTCTTAAATCTAAGTTCTGAAACAAGCACAATGCCATTCCCTTTTTCTTTTTTAAGATGAAATAGCAAAATATAAAACTTTGTCCCCCATGGATTCTATGGTGGTAAAGTTAAATATTTCCTATTTATGCAGATTTTGTGTAAGCTTGCCTAAAGGTGACAAAAATAGCAATATATATATATATATATATATATATATATATATATATATATAGTTTTTATAAGCCCAACTGTTAGTTTTAAGGAGATATCTGAGAGGCTAGATTTGCCTTTCTTTTACGCAGCTCTCAGTCACGTGGTTCATGTGCAGAGTGAGCTAGAAGAATGGATGTTCTGTGTATTGGTACATTCTAGACACTGATCGTAGCCACACAGTCCAATAATAGTTAACATATTTTTTCAAAGTTTAAATTAATAAAAAATACAGCCAGTATATAACATAATAAATGATGATAGTAAAGAAATAATGAAGGCTAAAGGGTGATGAACTGGAATTTTTCTTTTCAGTCTAGTAGAGAATGTAATGTTGATATAAAGGTAGATGGAGAATATGAAATGTGAGAAATAGGTTCTTTTAGAAGTTAATTTGTGTATTTCACAACCATTGAACTGGTGGTCATGGCACGTACCATGGTGCTGAAGCAGAAGACTCAACCTAAAGTGCCTTTGTCATGGCTGGACAATGTTTTTCTCTGTCAAGAGTAATCAATACCCTCTACTCTCTTGTTTTATTCCCTTTCATCAGTGAAAAAGAAAAGGGGGAAACTTTGGCCTACTCTTTGGTTTCTACAAGCAGTTCCTGCACCAAACTTCAGTACCTTTGCAGGTAGTGGGTCCACTTTGGAAGGTCAACAGTGATGGAAATAAAAATAAAATTGCATACACAAAATTTTTTAAAACTGTAGCCAATAAATAAAAGCAAGGTATCCAGTTACAGAAATACTCTCTACTAATAGAATAGATCACTGTAAGAACAATTAAAAAACCCGAGCATTCACTTAGAAAATTAATTACATTTTGCTCTACCTTATCCAAACACATATCTTGGGTTGTGATTGTTAAAAAGAACATGGTGGTCTTGATCAGCTGTTCCAATTTTGCTGAAGAATAACACAAACTGTGGCAGTTTGGGATGAAGGGATGGAAGCCTTCCAAAAAATTGGAGGCACAGAGACTGATATATGTGATAAGAAATAGCACTGGGTTGCCCAAAGCTTATGACTGTGGAAAAACTGATGCTGCATTCACTGGACAGCTTCACCTGTCCCTCAGAAGCCTCCCATGTGTTGTTCTAATTGACCTTACATTCAGTGGGAGTTAAGATATTTACTGCAGCTTCCTTCTGTGATTTTGAGATGATTAAATACAGTTAAATGCTATTCTATATTAATCGATTTTTGAGAAGAAAATTGCTATACACTCTTAATTGAAAGTAAAATGAAAAGGGAAATACTTCTTTAATGATTTGTTGAAATTTAACATATGACATCCAAAGATGCAAATATTCCATCTCTGGCTTTCTCAAGAAATGTAAAAACACAACAAAAGTTTCAGTTCATTTTAAATTTCAATGTTTTAATATCTCAAATTTGCAAATCCCAGAAAATTTTTAAAAAATAAAATAGCGAATATTCATGATGAATCTAGAGTGTCCTTCTTAATACCTTTTAAAAGGTAACTGAAAATATTTTGAGGTAGCTAACCTGTTAATCTTGTGGGGTAGCTACAATTCTCAACTGTTTCTAAGAAGAGTGATTCCTTAACAGTAACAAATTTGTTTTGGCTTTGTTTTTAATGGAATCACATTAACAATATAGAATATGTCTATGTTGTTATAAAAGGATATGAATTATTTCTGCCTTTAAATTACACCCCCCCCCCCCAAAAAAAAACCCACCTATTTGGTAGTAAACCTACACGAAAGTGAAAGACTGCCAACTCTAAGCTTAACTGAAGTTAGAGAAAACTAGTAAATCACTTCAGGCATTTGAAATTATTAGACATTAAACTTTTGGGGGATTTTATATGAATTCGTTTTATAACAGTCAGTACAATCTCTTCTGTGCCTATTTCCATTGCATGTAAGAGAAATTCTAGTCAATGGCAAAACGCTTTACTGCTGCCATTACTGCAGCCTTTATAGATCAGAGACATGTCAGCATGTTAGCTTTAGCAGTAATGCCTCTTTTGTGTGAAACCTTATGGGCCTTGCAGGCAGTCTCTCATCCTGACACTCATAAAACGTTCAAGTCCCCATATTTATTATTTAATTTTCTTCCTATATATAGCAACAGAACACTTCAATATATGAATGTGTAGCCAAAAAATGACAGGCAAGCGTGAATGGGACTAATGAGTTTTAATAATACACATATTAGGGACTGCTAAAGGAAGTTTAATTAAGAAAAACAAGTTGAGCATGAAATTCATTTTGGAACAAAAGCAAGTTAAGTTACTGCTACAGATGTAAAATCAGAAACCACAGTGATAACATCACCGGAAATAAAGGGTCCAGCCTGAGACTAGAGCTACTTAGTACAGTTGACATCTTAGGACCTGCCTTTAAGTTCATGAGCTTGGATTTGATGTATGAAATGGAAGAATATATACTTTTTTCACAGTGATTTCCCTTTTCTCTGGTTTCTGTAGGATTTTAGTTTAGTATTTTAACTACGTAGCCAGCCACACTTTTCAAACATAATACTAGTTCTCTTGAGTTGAGCCACACAGTAACCTTTTCTTTTTCTGTAGTCTTCTTCTCTAACACCACATATGCCTGCAATTAGAGGTATCTGATGAAGCCCATGCCATCCCTTTGGGTGTGCTGTAAGTGGTGCTTCAGTAAGAGAACTGCTTGTTTATCAATTTACCTGCATCTATAATTCTGTTTAATTTTTGGCATAATTTAGAAAATAAGACCTACTTATTTGTTTGCTTCCATATTTGTTTATTTGGTAATGCCAGTGGGGACAGATAGGGCAGCAGTTGGGGAGCAGATGGAATATTGGGCAAATATCTTCTTAGAATATGGTTTTCTTACATTTTGCCTATATCTAAATAACACAGTTATACTCTGGAAAGAGCGAAGATGTCAGGAAATGATATGAAGGTCTTGTATGTGTTCCTCAACAACTTCTCTTTTTGAAACACCTAACTGATATACTAATATTCTTTTGTATAGGTCTTTGGTATCACTTAATGTAATAGGAATTTTATCCTCCCTTAACACACCCAGTGAATGCTGCCTTTTAGGAGAAAAGAGATTAATTGTAACATTTTATTTTATTTTTTATTTTTATTTTTTTAACATTTATTTATTTTTGAGACAGAAAGAGACAGAGCATGAATGGGGGAGGGTCAGAGAGAGAGAGGGAGACACAGAATCCAAAACAGGCTCCAGGCTCTGAGCAGTCAGCACAGAGCCCGATGCGGGGCTTGAACTCACGGACTGTGAGATCATGACCTGAGCTGAAGTCAGCCGCTTAACCGACTGAGCCACCCAGGCGCCCCTAATTGTAACATTTTAAAGTGAATTGAAAATTCCTGCTGACTTTAAAAGAAAAGAGTTATGGTGAATACTTTCATACTGTAATATGGAATACTCACTTTGCTTGGAAGTTCAACAAGGTCCCTCATGAAATCAATGAATATTGTTTTGATAAAAACTAACTTGGGTTTGTCACTAGTATAAAATTTTCCTATAAGATAACCACTCCTCTTTTTTTTTTAATGTTTATTTATTTTTAAGAGAGAAAGAGAGAGTGCATGCGTGAATGTGCAAGCAGAGGAGGGGCAGAAAGAGAATCCTAAGCCGCATGGAATCAGACTCAGGGCTTGATCTCACAACAGTGAGATCATGAGCTGGGCCCAAATCAAGAGTCAGAACGCTTAACTGACTGAGCCACCCAGGTGCCCTGATAACCATTCCTCTTATGATAGAATTAACCAAGAAAATAATGATTGTAGCATATGACATTGACCAACAGTTGTCACAATATTCCCACACCTAAAAATAGTACTTGAGCCATTTAATAGTTAACCATAACACTACAAGGAATAAAGGTTCACTTCAGTAACCATCATGTTTCAAGTCAGTGCATCTGTCATTTTTAATTTAAATCTATATTACTTAGCTGTCTAAAACTTTACACACAAGTGACAGTGTTATCTATCCTTTTTCTTATGGGTAAAAAAGTCACTAGTTTTATTACCTCTTTAACAATGCCAAGTGTTCTAAATATGTATGGTGCTGTGAAGCTGATACCAAAAGTTCTCATTATTGAGAGCTGTGGTCTTCAAGTAGTAACTTCTGAGGAGTTATTGAATATACAAAGGCAAAATATATTACACACTGAAATAATATAGTAGTAACTGTATAACTTCTATGATGGCAAGGATTTTTGTCTGGTGTTTCAAAGCTTTACCTGGCACATTATTGGTGACCAATAAATATTTGTAAAGTGAATTAGGACACTGGGTTCTAGTCTTGAATGTTGACAACTAAATATGTAACCTCTTGCTTAATACATGGTCTCTTCATTTTTGCCATTTTTTTCCTTAACATAAATCAGTTGTTATTTGAATTGACAGATATTTTGAAGTTATATGCAAATTCCAAGGGTAGAAAGGAATATATTTAAAAGGACTGAATTTTAATCAAAGAAAAATAATAATTGAAACTTTGTAATGATTTTTTACATAGTTTTTAATTTTGATAAATTATTAAGACTTACAAGTATAATAGGATTATTTCTGGTTGTAATTTACCACAATACATTAGAGTTATTTTCTGCCATGAAGAAAATGTGGTCTCTCAAGGAACTTCGGAAGGACTAAAAATTAGTCAAACACTTACAAACACTTAGACCATAGACAATAAGATCTAAAATACAGTAAAGTTTGGTGTTTTGGTTATAATCTTAAACACTTTTTTTCATTTTTTAACACTTCATAATTCTAACCCCCCCATTCAATTTTATTAAAGTTGGTGAAATCATTTAATTGGTGAAATCATTTAAATGATGGATTCATTTAGCAACTTATGTTCCATGTATATGTTAAATTCTTGCAAATATCTATTCATTGATGTTTTGTTACACAAATGGCCCGTGAATAGAGCATTGTTTTTAATTTTGTTACTATCAGTACTAATAGAACTGTAATATGCAGGGAAAATAAAAGATGTGAATATCTGAAGATGATTGCAAGTGTAATATGCTTTCCCCTTTGGGGTACCGGTTGAGCTCTAAGCCAAGTCAGGAGTGGCAGGAAGCCATTATTGTTGTTTGGTGCCTTACGTGAAAGGAGTTGGTGGTCTTAGTCCAGTTCCTACTAGACAGTTACTCCTTAAACAATAGTCACTATAGTGTTTGCCAATTCCAGCAGAAGCCTGGGACTGAATGGGCACAAAGGTTTAACTACCCCCTCTCTGCTAATCATCCTCCAAGGGGTCAAGATTGACACAACCTGGCACAAGGCCATACTGAGAAACTTAGCACTGCTTCTGCCAAAGTTGTAGCTATTCTCTGGCAACAAGGGATTTTTTAAAGAGGACTTTAATTAAGCAGGGCACCAGGAATGGCAATTCTCCACTCTTCCCAGGCACAGCAGCTCACTAGAAACAAAAATAAGCTTAAACAGTGAATTGAGAATGTAGCAGTGCTCTTAGGTTGTGCTATCTTCTCTATAAAGATACCGGCAGCCGTAATTAAGTTGCATCTGGAAGCAACGACTTGTGACCCAAAAGTGGCCCCTTTCAGACAAAAGCATCAACTTAATATCAAGGGAAGTAATCAGCCCTACCTTGCTGGCTCTCTGAGCTCTTGAGTGATTGATTATTCATTTTCTTTTGGGGGATCACAGGGTCACCAATTGGTTTTAAAAATATGTCCTGCAGTGTTTTACATATACATTAAAAGTGTTACCCATGCTTTTTTTCCCTCAGCATCCTCTCTTATGAATTCCTGTCCCTCTCACCTTCTTCACCTTCTTGTTCATTCAGAAGTTGAGATTACTAAGTTAGATATTAAATTTAACAATTAATATTTGGAGATCTTATCTGAAAGTAGATTCAGAGTAAATAGAAAGCAAAGCTTATTATATACAATTAAATGTTAAACAGCCTGTTTTAGCCATCTCTGCAAAACAAAAACAAACAAGAAACTCTCTAATAGTTAGCTGTTAGTTGTAATGATGGCCATAGTAGAAATATTCAGATATGAATACAGAAGGAAGTGCTGTCATTTTGGTCTCTTTTTCTTTGTGTTGTCAGAAAAGCTATGGCCTTTCAGAATCCCATTTTTTGCCAAACAGCAGTGGAATTAGCTACTAGTCTACATGGGTCATCCATGCACATTCCTGCATGATGAGGAATTTTTGTTGTACGCTAATTTGTTTCTACCTCTTCTCTGTATTACCCTCTCTTTCTGTAACTCTAAAGTAATGCCTTCACAGAGGTCAGACATCACTGATGGATAAAATCTGAGGGTAGGGTTAATTGATGCCAAATAATATAATAAATGAATGGGTTTCTCTCAAAGACTATGGCCACCCTAATCATGTCATTATTGTGATTGTAATTCTTCTCATCATACTTGGGATAAGATCTTAAATTCCTAAAATGGCTTAGACTTTCTTGAATTGTCAGCTCCTCTCCAGCCCGATGCCCTACTCTGTTCTCAAATTACACTTACCTCTTTGTTCTTGCAAAGCCCCAGGCTTCACAGCATTTGGGCTTTCTCTTGCCTGTCTGTCCCCTGATCTTCACCTGCCAACTTCTACTCATCCTTCAAAACCCAGTTTATAGATCTCTTCTTCAGGAAGATCATCCATCCCACTCCAGACTGATTAAGTCTTCCCTTCAGAGCACCCTGCATTATCCTTCTTGGCAAAGCATTTATGACTAAATAGTTGTCTGTGTGATTGATTTACATAAAGTGTGTCTTTCCCATGGAATTTTAGTCTCCATGAGAATTAAATTAACACTATGCCTATTTTGCTCATGTGGGCTTCACCAATGGCTGACACTAAACAATATAAGAGAATGAAGAGGGAAGCTTTGTTTATAAATCACTGTAATTGAATGTACTACAGATTCAGTTACAAGAAAGGTAACAAGTGCTTTGAGAGTTGAGGGAAAGGAGTATTTTTGTGGCTGGAAGGATCTGGGAAGGAAGTACTGATATTTGAGCCAGGCTTTGGGGGATGCTAGCTGGGGTTCCTTCAGGCAAACACTGCTCAAGTGAGTACTTCCTAGACAGAAAGATGTTGGTGAACAGTTGGACCCAATTCACTGGATCCTGCTCCCCATGCTGTGCGCTGCCTTCCAGTAGTCTTGTTTTTCTTGCAAAGATACTTTGTTACCCGGTGTAACCTTGGCAACATACTCATGATTTTTTCCTTGCTAATCTTTAAAATATTTTGGTCGTAAAATTTGTTCTTTTATTATTGTCAAATTTTAGTTTGCCTTTTCTTCTTAATAATTGTTTCTCTCTGATATTTTCTCACATCACTGGAGAGCTTCATTTAGAGTGGAAGTAGCTCAAGGAGAAAGAAAACATAGAACTGCTTACATTTTCTTCAGAAGAGAGGGGGATGATATATAACTGAAAATTATTGAAGGCTGCCTACCTTTTTCTCTGAAAAAGAGGCTCTGGAAAAAATTGAGAAGGGGGCAGGGCTTATCTTTAGAGTGTATTAATTCTTCAGCCTTATCCCCTTTTATTTATTAGAACTCAGTATATTAATAAAACTGTGGTCTTGTTTTATTGAAAAATGTTTCAGTGGCTTTGTGTTCCTGATTTCCCATTTAATTATCAGTTACAAGGAGATGGTAACTATCTCTACTTCATCGTAATTAGAGACAATTAAATGAGATGATGCTGTTAGCTCACTGGCCCCAGTCTATGCTCAGTTGGAGCAAGCCATTAATCAAGTTATTAATTAATGGTGGTAATGGCAGAATATACTTGTTACTGCATTAGTTCTCAATAGCTCCATGGTAGTATGGCCACAATATGGACCATGGCATCTCTTGAAATTCTGCATGATCAAAATCTCAAATTTTGATATTCCCATCTCAGAGCAGACCTTTCATAATCCTTGGTTCTAATTATTTCTTACTTTTTCTCCTTGTACCCTTCAGGTACTACTTACCTTTCTACCTAGATATAATTTATTCAACACTGGAATTACCATTTCTCATAATCTTTGCTTCTTGAAATTCTAACATTCTTGACTTGCTTATCGCCAGTCCTAACTTTTTTCATTACTCTCTAGTCTATATTATGGAATGTTTCTGGAATAAGTCTCAATATCACAGTGCTTGGAACTGCTCTAAACTATGCCTATTAATTAACCCTGACAAGCTGATCAAGAGCCTTTTTATTTTCCTCCTAATAGTGTCTGGTGTGTTTCACTTTCTTCAAATGCTCAAACTGAACATATGACTTGATTGAGTTGGTCTCATTGGAGAACAAAGCAAAATGTCATGTATCATAAAAGTTCAGGTCATATTCTGTGGAGTTAGGCAGTCCCAAGCTTGTTTCTTGGGTCTGCCTTTTCCTAGCTTTGCCTTAAGAAAGTTACCTCATTTTCCTCATCTCAAATACCAGTACTTGGCTTATAAATTGGTTGTGAGGACTAAATGACATGAGACATGTAAATGGTTTGGATAAGGCTTGGTGAGTAATTGGTGATTTATAATATTAGTCAAGTTGCTGTCCTTTTCACATAAATGTGGTATATTAACCTATAGTTTAAACTGACCATAAAAATAAAACTGTTTCTTCTTTCTTTCCCACCATTTCATTCACTAAGGTAATGGTCTCCACATTTTTGTGATCATGCAATCCTGTGTTTATGATAACCAAACCAAAAAAGTATAAATATATACATACATTCCTACACAAATATCTTTGTGTATCAGATTGCAAGGCACACACAAAAATAAACATTAAAAGATGAGAAAGATAAAATTAGTATTTTTAAAATTTTATAAATGTTGATGCCTTCATTCTATCATTCATGAATATACCAAGCCACTGAGATCCTAAGGACACAGTTCAGTTAGTGAAATGGATATAAATCTGCATTCTTTTTTTTTTTTAACGTTTATTTATTTTTGAGACAGAGAGAGACAGAGCATGAACAGGGGAGGGTCAGAGAGAGAGGGAGACACAGAATCTGAAACAGGCTCCAGGCTCTGTGCGGTCAACACAGAGCCCAATGTGGGGCTCGAACTCACGGACCGCGAGATCATGACCTGAGCTGAAGTCGCATGCTCAACCGACTGAGCCACCCAGGCGCCCCTAAATCTGCATTCTGAGTTACTTTCTTGATTTTTTGAAAATGTTTGTCTAACTTATTATGGTATATGATTCGATAGCCATAGTTTTGAGTCTTGCAATATAGTTGAAGAGCTTGTATCAGAACTAGAAGTTTCATATCTGCTTGTTTCTTGTTCTTATGATTGTGTTACTAATATTTCCTTTAACATATATTTATCTTGCGAGAAAAACTTAATTCAGTAGTTCTTTTTTGTGACGGTTGTTTTGATTACAACATGATGAAAAAAAGTATAAATCTACTTATCTAGTGATGTTAACTCTAATATATCATTGTGTGTTGGAAAGAAACAATAACAGCAAAATTGTCACTGCTGGGAATCCTACCATGTTCTAGACTGTACACCTTCCCAAGAATATCTCAAGTGCTATACATGCCATGCAACCATGTGGAGACACTGGTATTAAACCATATATTCATATTAGCAAAGCTTAATTTCTCTATCTTCAAGCTTTATATAAAAATTATGATACATAGTTCAACGATTACCTTCCTTCTCTCATCTGGTCATCTTGTAGTAGGGTATGAGCACAGTGCTTTGGAGATCCCTGCTCCACAGTACTGCCAGTTTAATTTTCTTCTGAATAAATTTGATAATACTCTTCCCCTGCAAGGAATATTTAATGACTTTTTATCATCCTGTGAATAAAATCCAAACTCTTTAGCCTTTTATTAAAGGGCTCGCTTGATTTGGCTGTAACCTGCCTTTCCAGTCTCATTCAGTACTGAACCTCATTTACTCTGTGTTCTTGCCAAACTAAACTGTGCCCTCCTCAAACACTGCTGCTTCTTTCCTTTCTGTCATAGGTCAGGTTTCCCAGGGGGGAACAAAAAAGACTCTGAGATGGGGATTTACCTGCAGGAAATTTACTAGGGCACACCGCTGGGAAAAACACATGGGAGGGAGTGAAGGAATCATAGTCAACTCCTCCTTCTGTCCCTTTCCACACAGTAGGGAGCTTTTGGGCCAGGATAGCCCCTCAGAGTTGGTCTGCATTGAGGCAAAAAGGCCAGGCCTTACACTGATGTGGACCAGTCACTGGAATGTGAGCTGTTTCCAGGAAGACTGAGCACTGCAGTGTCCACTACATATTCTTTCCATGTTTCTAGAATGTGCCCCCTTCCTGGAATCTCTTCCATGACCATCAATATTTGTTCAAATCTCTTTCCTAATCTATTAACTAGAGGTAGACCTGTCTTTTCCTTTAAAGCCTAACAGAATTTTGTGCAATTGCATTCATTTGTTTATTCATCCTATTTCTAAGTACTTACCGTGTGAATTAATTACACATTAGTTACTTTAAGTGTTCAGGTACTGAAAGGACTCATGGGATTCAAACAGTTTATACTCCTTGGACAGCTTTGTTACACGCAAATAGTACCAGAGAGCAACAACAGGGGAAGGATATGCATTGAATGGGGTCTGGACATCTCAGATGCAGCCTTCCTTGTTTTCCCACTGCTGGGTCACGCAGGATACTCCTTGTCTCCAAATTTTGAGCCACCTCCAGCATGTATGTGAAACATCTTGCTATAGGAATCCTAAAATCTGCTGGTGGTCAGATTAGATTCTCTTACAGCGAGCTGGCTACAATAAGCACATTCCAGTTACATGGGTGGCGTCGGCTGGCTGAGAACACTGTACTCCACTAAAACCAGTTATTATTAAATGCAATTATTATTAAATTATTAGTAGTAAATCCAATTCTTAAAACCAATGATTATTACTAGTTATTAGTAGTGACAGGCTGGTGACAGGCTGATAATTTCTGACCTCAAAATGACTCATAGACCCATAGTTATAAAATATTATTTATCTTTAGTTAATACAGTCAGTCATCATTATTCGTGGACCTGTGTTTTCAAATTTGCCTATTCACTAAAATTTATTTGTAACCCCAAAGTCAATACTCACAGGTACGCAGCCATTCACAGAGCAGCAAACACTTTGCATCTTCCTATAAGCATAGTTTCCAGCTGAGGTTATACAAGGGTATCTTCTCCCTCCTTGTCTCAGCTGTCACACTGAAATGAATGGAGGACAGAAATGATAGACATAGTGCTGTGTGGTGCAAGAAGCTCCAGTGTTGGGGCCAGATGAAGGGGCTTTGAATCTCAACTCTGGCACCTGTTAGTGGAATGGCCTCAGACAAGTCACTTAACATTTTTGAACCCTGTTTTCTCTTTTGTAAAATAAAGAAAATAAAATCTACTAGGATGAACTGTTTTTAGGGTTGAAGATTATAATTTACAACTGTGTGAATGATTTATAAATATTTAATTTGAAATTGAGATTATGATTTATAACTATGTGAGTAATTTATAGCTATTTCCCTAGGAGCATGGATCCATGTTTCTTAACTTGACGTTTGCAGTGACTTTATGGAACATAACTACAGTGAATAATAACAATCAATTGTATAGCATTGAGCAGACTCCACGCCACTCTGGTGATAAGCATTCAGTCGGTCCATATGAGCTGAGGTTTTACCCATGTCTGCATTATATAAAGGATTGTCAACATAGAGTTTATGATGGATATGAAGATACTATTTAAAAACAACAAAATCCTTGCCCTTGAATAAGAAATTCAGTAGCGGGAGGAGGGGAGAGTTGGGTTCAACAATAAAACAAATTAAAAACAGAGCAAGGTAGAAAATAAATAGGTCATATTTTTAAAAGAGACATATAAGACTATGTAAAGTTATCAATCAGAAACTTTTTGCTGGGTTCCATATCTCATTAGAGTCATTTTTTTTTAATGTGACTTATTCCTTTACACTATTATAGCTACTTGAGAGCAAAGATGCAATTGTACTTGTCTTTAAATTCTCATAACATTTAGCACAATAGCTTATATATTATAGATACACAATAAATGTTTATTGAATGAGTGGAAGATTGGATGAATGATTATCCAATGTTTCAAGAAGTTCTCTCTATTCTCTCCAGTGTCATCTCTTTGATCTGGGTTACTCAGGAACAAACTAGTTCCACCAGTTATGATGAATTAATGCAAGTGAGATAATATATTTCCATTTATGATGCCTTTTAAAATGTTATTTAAAATGTTATTTATTTTAAAATGTTATAATTCAGTGGAATTACTCATACTTTAACCCAAAGGGAAGAATTTTTTTAGCTAGTGTCTGCACTAACTGCAAAGTCCAATGGAGCTAGTCCTATATGAATTAATGGACTCATCTACTTGCCTGGCCTGCTGAATAAGGCTTGCTGATCTTATTATTTTAACATATTTATTATAAAATATTTCAAACACATAGAAAAATACAGAGAATTGCATAACAAAGATGTATAGGTGTGTGTGTGTATATATCACCTAATGCTATCAAATGTTAGATTTGTAAAACTTATTGTAGTCAATTAATTATGGTCTTTTAAGACCTCACCACAGGTTATCAATCTTAATGCCAATTAATTAATTAATAATGTTAATTATTAACCATTAGACTAATTTCATATGCTTTCCTCCTAAACCCAGGGATGACAAATATTCTGTTACTACATATTTATGTAATCTGTGAATAATATATAGTTTTGCTCTGCATATTTTATACTTTATTTGAATAACATTTTACTTTGTCTCATCTGCAGTTTGCTTGTTTAAAACTTCTGAGATTTATCTAAGTTGACATATTTAGGTCCAGGTCCTTTATTTCACTGATGTATAGAATTCTAATTTATGCATATATCATAATTCATTTATCAATATCTATTAATGGACATTTAGGCTATTAGGCTACAAGGTTGTAATTTTTTTGTTACCCATTATTATTTTAGCATAATCTTAGGGTAAACACATACGAATAACTGATCACTGCAATAGATGTAAAAAAAAAAGTTAAAAAAAGTAAAATAGAAGAAATCTAGCAAAATAAAATCGAAATTTCCAGTAAGAACAGGGTAATCCATTTAAATTTCTGTTCCTATGAAATTGTCAGAGTATTTACCTAAACTCTGTCCTTCTGGAGGAACATAAAACACTTTTACAATTCAATTTTAAGTGTACTAGGATCAATTTTTTAAAAAGTGTTAATTGTGAAGTGAGAGTGTTATCAGGTGCAGTGATCAAGAGGGCAGCTTTTAAATCAGATTCCACTGCGTTCCTGGATCTGCTATTGATTAGCTGAGAGACCTCGGTCAGGGTATTTAACCTCTTGAAGTCTCAGTCCCTCTGAGTAAAAAGGGGATAACTGTTGAACTTATGTTATAGGGTTATTGTAAATGAGATGTAAATGCATAAAAGCTAAGGGTTTGGCATATATAAAAGCTAAGAAAGCACCAATAAATAGGAAAAAAAGTCTGCCAAGAAATTTGAGAGTCTTTATATTTAGTAATCTATACATGTATGTGCACACACACACACAAATTTACACACATATTTAAAATTTCATTAACTTAAGTAAGCCATATTTTTAGGTTAGACTCGGACAACTGTTATTAATATAACACCAACTTCTAAAAAAATCTTTGGGGTCAATACCATAATTCTCCATACAGGTAAGCCCTTGTAAAATGGGACATTTTTGTAACCTCAGTAACAAAATGTTGTTAGAATTTGAAAATTAACCCTGGTGTACAGAAATCTAATCCTTCACAACTTGTGTTAAAGTATCACATCAGTGGTAAACAGGACCCCTTTATTTTTAACACAGTTAAGGGCTTGTGAATACAAAAATGAGTGTTCTTTGTTAATAATGAAATAATTACTTTATAATATTAATAAGGTAACAAGTGTATGAAGAACTTTTGGAAATCACTGTACTTGGAAATAAGGCCGAATAAAAAATGGTGATGGAGATTTTTAACGTGCCACCCAGTTTCTGTATTTTGGGTGTTGATATGGTGCTTTTTATTTGGGATTTTTCTTGTTTCTTGAGATAAGCCTGGATTGCAATGTATTTTCCTCTCAGGGCTGCTTTCGCTGCATCCCAAAGCATTTGGATTGTTGTATTTCCATTTTCATTGGTTTCCATGTGTTTTTTAATTTCTTCCCTAATTGCCTGGTTGATCCATTCATTCTTTAGTAGGATGTTCTTTAACCTCCATGCTTTTGGAGGTTTTCCAGACTTTTTCCCATGGTTGATTTCAAGTTTCATTGCATTGTGATCCGAAAGTGTGCATGGTAAGATCTCAATTCTTTTATACTTATTAAGGGTTGTTTCGTGACCCAGTATGTGAGCTATCTTGGAGAATGTTCCATGTGCACTCGAGAAGAAAGTATATTCTTTGCTTTGGGATGCAGAGTTCTAAATATATCTGTCAAGTCCATCTGCTCCAATGTATCATTCAGGGCCCTTGTTTCTTTATTGATTCTCTGTCTAGATGATCTATCCATTGTTGTAAGTGGAGTGTTAAAGTCCCCTGCAATTACCACATTCTTATCAATAAGGTTGCTTATGTTTGTGATTAATTGTTTTATATATTTGGGTGCTTCTGAATTCGGTGCATAGACATTTATAATTGTTAGCTCTTCCTGATGGATAGACCCTGTAATTATTATATAATGCCCTTCTTCATCTCTTGTTACAACCTTTAATTTAAAGTCTAGTTTGTCTGATATAAGTATGGCTACTCCAGCTTTCTTTTGACTTCCTATAGCATGATAGATAGTTCTCCATCCCTTCACTTGCAATCTGAAGGTGTCCTCAGGTCTAAAATGGGTCTCTTGTAGACAGAAAATAGATGGGTCTTGTTTTTTTTATCCATTCTGATACCCTGTGTCTTTTGGTTGGAACATTTAGTCCATTTACATTCAGTGTTATTATTGAAAGATATGGGTTTAGAGTCATTATGTTATCTATAGATTTCATGCTTGTAGTGGTATCTCTGGTCCTTTGTGGTCCTTGCAACATTTCATAAGAGTCCCCCTTAGGATCTATTGTAGGGCTCATTTAGTGACGATAAATTCCTTCAGTTGTTGTTTGTTTGAGAAAACCTTTACTTCTCCTTCTATTTTGAATGACAGACTTGCTGGGTAAAGGATTCTTGGCTGCATATTTTTCCTGTTCATCACATTGAAGATTTCCTCCCATTCCTTTCTGGCCTGCCAAGTTTCAGTAGATAGGTCTACTACTACCCTTATGTATCTACCTTTGTATGTTAAGGCCCATTTATCCCTAGCTGCTTTCAGAATTCTCTCTTTATCCTTGTATTTTGCCAGTTTCACTATGATATATTGTGCAGAAGATCAATTCAAGTTACGCCTGAAGGGAGTCCTCTGTGCCTCTTGGATTTCAATGCCTGTTTCCTTCCACAGATCAGGGAAGTTCTCAGCTATGATTTGTTCAAGTACCCCTTCAGCCCCTTTCTCTCTCTCTTCTTCTGGTATACCTATGATACGGATATTGTTCCATTAACTTCTCTAATTCTCCTCTCATACTCCTGGATTTTGTTTTCTCTCTCTTTTTCTTAGCTTCCTCTTTTTCCATAATTTTTTAAAACAATTTTTCTTTAATGTTTATTTTTTAGGGAGAGAGAGGGGGTGGGCAGATTGTGAGTAGGGGAGAGGCAGAGAGGGAGGGAGACATGGAATCGGAAGCGGGCTCCAGGCTCTGAGCTGTCAGCACAGAGCCCAATGCCTGAATTGGCTCAAACTCACAAACTCACAAACTGCAAGATCATGACCTGAGCCGAAGTCAAACACTTAACCTACTGAGCCACCCAGACGCTCCCATAATCTCATCTTGTAATTCACCTATTCTCTCCTCTGCCTCTTCAGTCCGTACTGTGGCAGCCTGCATTTTACTTTGCACGTCATTTATAGCATTTTTAAATTCATCATGACTATTTTTTAGTCCCTTGATCTCTGTAGCAATAGATTCCCTGCTGTCCTCTCTATGCTGTTTTCAAGCCCAGCAATTAATTTTATGAATATTATTCTAAATTCTTGTTCAGTTATATTGCTTAAATCGGTTTTGATCAATTTGTTAGCTGTTGCTACTTCCTGGAATTTCTTTTGAAGAGAATTCTTCCATTTCGTCATTTTGGCTAGCTTTCTGTCCCTTATGTGTCTTAAAAGCTTGTTGCGTGCTCTGCACCCGCGAGCACTACTATATTAAAGGAGGGTCATACACTGTCCAGGGCCTGGCCCTTAAGGAGGTGTTTTTCTGGAGATTGTTACTTGCTCTCTGTTGTTGTGACTTTGGTTATTTTATTACCCTACTCGTAGTGATATTTTGGACCCTCCACCAGGTGTACTTTGATTTGTTCCTTGGAGGAGCCCTGTGTGGCAGGGCAAATTTTCTTTACCAAATATTTCCTTGTCTCATCTTCCTGTGATCTGCCTTCTTACCTTTTGAAGCACCCACACCCTCTCTCCCTTTCCTTAGCTCAGGATGGCATATAAGGCTCAATTGCTTGGTGTCTTTTTGGAGTCTCATATCTTTGTGGGGCTCCTGGACGTAATTACAATGGCTTTTCTACCATTAACTTGACGGACTATTGTGTTTCATCTGTTGATACGGTGCTTTTTACCACCAAATGTGACTAGGAAAGACTCAGCCATGCTGTGGCTCACCACGATTCTGCACAAAAATAAACACTGTGTACTCTTAATAGAAATGGGTTCGTGTAGCTAAATCTTCAGTATGTGCTCGAGTTTTGAGACAGGAATGGGATGGGTCTAAGCCTGCCTTTTGTATGTTAATGAGCTTTCACAGCAAAGGTTTATGAATTAACACAGACGGAAGTACTCTTGAAGAAAGACATTTATCTCCTTATTGCCTTCTGTGATGGATTGTTCAGAGCTAAAGGAACACTAGGCCTGAACCAAATCTCCCACTGCCCTATATAGTTTGTACAATCTCCTTTTCGGTAACACAAAGTCAGGGCAGCCTCACTGCCAGACCAGCACTTCTTTGGGAATCTTCTCATAATATGACAGGATAGAACCATTTGTAATACAAATCAACACTATTATTTTCAAAGTAAGCACTTTAAAAGGTTGCTTGAACAAGAAAAGATGAATTTGCCGAGTTGTATGCTATCTTGCAGTTAAAGTAAGATTACGCTGTGAATTGCACTGCACTGAGTGTTACATTTTATCCTGATGTGTTTTAAGTTGAATTAGGTAAACAGTGTTAGATGTTCTGTTAGTGTTAATATGCAAGATGTGGTGATTAGGTATGATTGTTTCACAGAACTACTACACTTTATTTTTTATTGTTCCTTTGATCTCTGATAGGTAGTGAAAACAAAACTTGTAACTTACAATACATTGACTTTGATGCAGAAATTAATTTTCACTTTGAGAATTTACTGATTTTTAAAATATTATAGCTAGATTGTAAAAAAAAAAACTAAAAACACTTTAGTCCTCAAAAAGATGCCAATTTCTGTTTCTTTTTCAAATTTGTCTGAAGCCATTTTATCTTTAAAATTTTTGAAACTTAATTTAAGGTGAGTGACCTATACCCAATGATTTGGTGCAAACTTTTGAGAAAAATCAAGGAGGTTGAGCTTATAAGGTAGTTGCACTTAAATGATCACAGTTGAACTAGTGTTAGTTTTCTTGCTCTAACATTAACTTTGTTTTTTCTATGTAGCATAATATTGGGGATCACCTTTTTGTTTGTTTGCTTTTAAATATATATAATCACTCTTATAGTTTGTTTACATTCCACTAATTCCCTACCAATAATTTTCAAAAGGTTTTCTGCTATTTCATTCTAATTTTTAGTGTGTTTGCTGATTACTTCTGTAGTTCCTTGATGTGATTGAAGACCATCAATAAAGGGGAAATTTTACATATAGCCTTTAGTATTTTTTTTAAAAAGTGTACTGTGAAATGCTCCTGAAATTGCATATTTTGAAAAGGCCCGCTTCCACTTAAATGTGTGTAAGTCAGCAGGCAAGTTTTTCAAGAATCTAATAATCAGTTATTTCCCCTTTCACCTCACATCAAACCATAATTTTCCTATGGTAGTATTTAACTTAACTGACTCTAGCCGCTATTTATGTATTTCTGTAGCTTGTAAAACACCTAGTTATTGCTCTATTTCAGCTTGTTCATCCTAATGATTTATTTTCATTTTCTTTAGGATGCAGATCTGCTAACTGGATTTGATTTGTAAGAGGGCAATCTACAGTCAATGGCCACTCTTGTCACATTGCTACTATGGAAAACAGAATGGTCAATAGGATATGGTCTGATAAATAGTGATGATTGAAGATGCTACTTCAATACGTGTGAAATCAATGGGAGATACTGGATGCATAAAGAGCTTTCTAGCTTTTCTTGACAAGCTTGCCTTGAAGAAGTTGGAGGTGTGTTCTACCATTATCCAGTCTTTCTAAAGCGGATACAAATACCTTTGCCTCACTGTAACCAGACAACTACACAACTAATGTGGGACCATGGCACTGCCCAGATGCATGTGGCCAAATTATGTGTGGAGAGCAGTAATGGCCGGCTTGGTACACAGGGGATTGGGTGCCTCATTGACTCTCTGTGTGTTGGGATGTTTACTTCAGGCTGCCCATGTGCTTTCACAAAAATTGGATGATGCAGACCCACTGGTCACTACCAACTTCGGCAAGATAAGAGGGATGAAGAAAGAACTCAATAATGAAATTTTGGGGCCTGTTATTCAGTTTCTTGGGGTTCCATATGCAGCCCCACCAACAGGGGAACATCGTTTTCAGCCTCCAGAACCACCATCTCCCTGGTCAGATATCAGGAATGCAACTCAGTTTGCTCCTGTGTGTCCCCAGAATATCATTGATGGCAGATTGCCAGAAGTCATGCTTCCTGTGTGGTTTACTAATAACTTGGATGTGGTTTCATCATATGTGCAAGACCAGAGTGAAGACTGCCTATATTTAAACATATACGTTCCGACTGAGGATGGTGAGTTTACTGCAGGAAAAACAGGGAGATAAATTTATATTTTCTTTTCTATTCTAAGTTCTAACAATATTGATTCATGTGTACTGGTAGCATGCATGGCTTTTCCTGTTGGCATGTAGACATATTTTACATGCTTGCATGCTGCTCTTTTTGTTTATGTGTGTTAATGTTTCTGTTCTTATTTTTTCCTGTGCCTACTCATTTTCTTTCCTCCACAGCACGTATATTTAGGTAGAAATGGGTTCCTAATTTCCATTTCCTACCGAATGACTTCTGAGAAGATGCATCAACATTTCTCCATTGCATGTGCAGGCTCAACGAATTGGGGATCTTTCGCACTCAGTAAATGCAGGAGCGTATTAAGTTAGATAGTGGTGTTGCATGTTCCGGCGGTCTGTGATGGAGCGCCATGTTATTTTCTAGTCTTCTATTCATTTTTCAGTAAAAAGAATATCCAAGGAATGTGCCAGAAAGCCCGGCAAGAAAATATGTAGAAAAGGAGGTATGTATAAAAGTGGAAATAAAAAAATGGGGGAAAAAGCTTACAGAGGAAGAAGATATTCTCCCTAAGGATGATTTGCTGAGCTGAGAAGTAAATGGTTAGGTGATATTTGGAATTTAATGAAGGCATGTCAAGGAATAGAAAGATGATTAAGGAGAGCTGTAGTTGAGTGGATAATATTGACAAAGCTCATTGGTGGTGCCTGATGTTTTGGTGCTGGTAGCATCAATAGGAGTTGAATCTCTGCTTTGAGTTTGTGTTCAGAGGACAAGATATGTTTAGGCTATGACATTGCCTGCAAGGAACACAAATGATGCTGCCTTACCAACTGGTCGACTTTATCTCTGAACCCTGTTCTACAGATACAGATTTCTGTTCCTCTTAACACTGGTCAGCTCTGTCACACACCTAGTTTTTTGTTTGTTTATTCTCAGCTACTTCTGAAATCCCTGTGAACTTTCTCAGATAAGGGTAAATTTGCCGTAACTGTCTGGTAGTCACCATTATTCAGTCATGGTATTTTTTCCCAGATAGTCTATATTTTCAGTTACTCTTCCAGAAAAGAATGAGATTTTACAGATTTTTATACTAAATATTTACAGTCTTAAAATTACTTTAACATTTTTGTATTTATGTTAAACAATTTAACACATAGGGAAGAACATGATTCAGAAGCTACAATTAAATCAACCTTCAAATCATCCTCTAGCCAGATTGAGCACATGTACACACTGACAGCTGCAAGCTTGCATCTGAATGTAGCTTGTCCACACTCCATTTTTATATAACATCCAGTAAATCACTCATAGGAGAGTATGATTTTTTATGGCAGTAAATCATCTAAGTGTTATTTTGACCTTATTCATAACTTTGTAGACTTTCCAATCTTCATACAGAAGTCATATTAACATTCCAGTGCTGTACATTCTGTCTCCCTATGCGCTTCTAATCTGGCTGGACCAAGTCAGATTTCATTACAACATCCTGGTGGGGCAGGGAGTGTCTAAACTGTTCTGTTTTATGAGGATTGCATTGTATGGAAGAAGTTTCATATAACAAAATTCTCAAGTGCTGACCAGAGTGTTCGCATTCAATTAGGTTTTGGTTTGGTTTGGCTTGCTTTTTATTTCTTTGGTCATACTAGTAGAATGGGATTTAACCTCTATTTTATTATTGATGCCATGATTTGGGTTAAAAGCACAGTATACTTGAGAAAAGCACAGATACAGACATAGCAAAGGTGTTCTAAATGACCAAAACAAAGTCTCTTGTTTTTCCCCAAATGAGAATAACTGCAGTAATTTACATACCTTCGACTAATGTACAATACTGCAGTGGTTATTATTATGCAGCTTGTCAAGCACGTGTAATTAACTAAGTGACTTTCACCTCCTATCACAAAGATGTTGATTCACAAAGTCATAAATAAAGATGCTATTAAAGAATGCATAAATAGAGCATAATACATGAAAATATGTACAATCAAGAAAATGATAAAATACCAAAAAGGTAAGCTAGTAAGTGAGAAAGTGACCTTTCCTCTCATATAACTTCAGGGGGGAATGAATTCATTAGAAAATTCTTCTTCATCATTCTTTAGATGGTCGGTTCCATCGGCTGTATGAGAGAGTTGGCAAAGAGGTGTGTAAGGCTGTGCTATTTACTTTGGCAACTTTGAACTCATTTATAATTAGCCTGAGGACAAAATCTGTAGATACCTACTTCAGTCTGTGTGGTTTAGAGTCCAAATCTATTGTGCTTTTATGTTAAGCAGTTCAAACAATTATTTTGCTTTGGTATTTAATATATCTTATTATTAATACATAAATTTTGATCATTCATTGGCTGTTTGTATATTACTCCAAAGTCTAAATAACAAAGATTTTAAATGTAGCTTTCTATATAGATAGCTTTTCTTAAACTAAATAAAACTAAATTTTAGAGCTTGACTTTAAGCAGAGGAGTAGAATTCTTTTTTCCAAACTTTTAACTTTTTTCCTTCTCTATCATGGAAGGTCTCTTTTGGTCACTTCATGAAATCATAGTATTCTGGTTTAAGAAGATATTAGTCATTTATAATATCTATCTATCTATGCCAATATTTATCTCATATGGACTCTAAGTTCTTCAACAGAATTCTAGATGTTTATAAATGATGATTCAGGAAGTATAGGAATAGGTGTGCTGCATTTTATAGGTGATAAGATATTTTGGTTTGTTATTATTTATCTTTTTTAAAAAAATTGTGTGTAGTCATCTTCCAAGGCGGGTGAACCCCCATCCCTGTGCCAAGTACATTATAATCCGTGCATACTGTATTCATCCAAAACTATTTCTTAATTGCTTAAATCATGCATTATGCAAAGGAGTCAGTAATGAATGAAACGAAGATCTTTCTTCTCATAGAACTTACTGCATTCAAGTAAATATACAAAGAACAAACCATTTTCTCCACTTTAGTCTGCATAACAGGATCTTATACTTCGTTCAAGAGATCCCTTGCTATAGTTTTTAAATAGAGCTTTTGGGGGCGCCTGGGTGGCATAGTCGGTTGGGCGTCCGACTTCAGCCAGGTCACGATCTCGCGGTCTGTGAGTTCGAGCCCCGCGTCAGGCTCTGGGCTGATGGCTCAGAGCCTGGAGCCTGCTTCCATTTCTGTGTCTCCCTCTCTCTCTGCCCCTCCCCCGTTCATGCTCTGTCTCTCTCTGTCCCAAAAATAAATAAACGTTGAAAAAAAATTAAAAAAAAATTAAAAAAAAAATAGAGCTTTTGTAATATTATCCTGTTCAGTTGAAGGGGGAAAACATTTTACCAATAGGCTCCCACTCATTTAAAACAGGTCCTAGTTGCACTTTTCAATCTATCTTTTTATATTTCCCATGATAGTTTCAGCCATATGTTAATTACTCTCTAGATATTTCTTCAGGGTTTTATCCTTGCAAAGTGAAACATGGGGGCTTAAAATGGGATGGCTGTCAACACTTGGCCAAATGGGCAGATAACGTGTGACAGAAACTGGAATTTGGATGTAGAGGACAGATGTAATTTATCACCAACAAATTTATGAGAAAAGATACTGCTATCCTTATTATATAAATAAGAAAGTAGGTTCTCAGGTTAAGTGTTCTGACCCAATTTCTATTGCCAGTAAGTGATAGGTTTGTCTCTAGTTCTTGCTTCTATTAGATGCATTTCCATCGTGTTAAATTACTTCTTCTAGAGATTTCTTTTTTGATTTTAAGTTTATTTATTTATTTTGAGAGAGAAAGAAAGAGAGCAAGCAGGGGAGGGTCAGAGAGAGAGAGAGGGAGAGAGAGAATCTCGAGCAGGCTCCATGTAGTCGCAGAGCCAGATGTGGGGCTCCATCTTACGGTTCTTGAGATCAAGACTGGAGCTGAAATCAAGAGTCGGATGCCTAACCTACTAAGTCACCTAGGCACCCCTCCTCTAGAGATTTCTATAGCTTTGGTAATATATCATATCTCTCTACCTTATTGATCTTCCTTTCCTTTTTTTCCTTTCAAAAATGTCATTAATTCTTTTTATTCTACCTGTTGACTCTATTTTAGGTAAATTTCATGCTCCCGTTAATTGAATTGGGTCAAGACAATGATAGCAACTGATTTCCAGAAAACATGCTAGTAACCATTGTAGTTACTTGGATCTTCAATCCTACACATAATTTTATTACTGTCTAGGCCAAAATCTCAGCATATTTCTCCTGGCTACTATCAGGAGTAGCTTTAATTTGCTTATGTTTCATTTTGTTTCTTTAGTTTGCTGTCTTGTGAGAGTTGCCAACAAACAGAAGAGTGGTCAAATATTAGGCAGTAAACATGAGAAGGAGGAACAAGGGACCCAGAGAATCCACAAACAAATTGATTGGCTCATGGATACCCTAGAGTTGTGTAGCTTTGCATTTCTCCAGCACTTTGACTGTTATTTGCATAGCTCTTCTGAGATGAATACAGAATTGATTTTCCTTTCTGCAGTCAGTGGTGAGAAATTGTTAACCTAATTTTCTCATTTACCTCAATTTTTAATGTACAGAAAATTAGAATCTTAATAGACACTCTTGCATAATTGTTTACTCCTTGAGCATTTTATTCCTGATTTTCATAAGTATTTTACTTGTGCATTCTCCGTTTAGTAGTCATTACCTGAGATAACATTGAATTCATTCAAGAGTCTTTTCCACACATTTAGGGTCTATCTGGTTCTTTGTTGTACATAGAGACTGATTTTTCCCTAATTAAATATGTATAACACTACTCCTTTCGTTGTTAATGTGTTTAAAAGGAGATTATATTCCAGAATGCTCTCCTTCTTGCCTCATATATTTTTAACAAATTTATTCATCTAACAAATATTTATTGAGTCCTTACTCTGTGCCAATTAGAGTACTGTTCTAAGACCCAGAGATACATTACATCCGTGAAAAAATTAAAAAAAATAAAAATAAAATAAAAAAATCCTTGACCTCCTGGAGCTTACATCTAGTGTGTGGAGACAAATTATAGACAATAAACACAATTAACAGTTAAAGTTAAAAGGTGTAAGAAGATGAGAAATCAACAGAGTATGGAGGATCAGGAGTGCTGATGTGATGGATGAAGGTAATTTTAAATGAGATACTTAGCATAGCCCTCATTCCAGCAAAGACCTGAAGGAGATGAAGTGGTTATCTGGGGAGGTGAAGTGGATATTCAGAGAAAGAGGAGAATAAAGAGCTAGTACAAAGGAATTAAGGTGACAGTTTGTGTTGTGTAGTTAAGGAACAATTATGACTGTTGTATATATGAAAGGGGAGAGAGAGAGAGGCAATGAGATTCAGAATGATCCAACTTTTTATTAAAGAGGTAATGCCAGCACAGCAAATGAAACTATGAACAAAATTAAAAGGTAACCTACTGAGTGGGGAAAAATACTTGCAGATGATATATCTGATAAAAGGTTAATATTCAAAATATATAAAGAGCTTATGCAACTCAACACCAAAACAAAAGCCCCACAAACAATACAATTTAAAAGTGGCAAAGGACCTGAATAGACATTTTTCCAAAGAAGAGATACAGATGGCCAGCAGACATGTGAAAAAATGCTCAACATCACCAATCATCAGGGAAATGCAAATCAAAACCACAACAAGGTATGATCTTATACCTGTCAGAGTGGCTAATATCAAAAAGACAAGAAAAGACGAGTGTTGGCAAGAATGTAGAGAAAAAGGAACCCTTGTGCACCGTTGGTGGGGATGCAAATTGGCATAGCTATTGTGGAGAACAGTATGAAGTTTCCTCAAAAAATTTAAAAGAAAACTACCATACAATCCAGTAATTCCACTACTGGGTGTTTACCCAAAGGAAACAAAACCACTAATGCAAAAAGATACATAACGCCTATGTTTGTTTTAACATTATTTATAATAGCAACCTATTATGGATATGGAGATATGGAAGCAACCTAAATGCTCAACTGTATGATTTTATTTATGTGTGGAATCTGAACAATAAAGAAAAAACAAACAAATGAACAAAGCTAAAACAGACCCATAAATACAGAGGACAAACTGATGGTTTACCGGAAGGGAAAGGGTTAAGAGGATGGGCAAAAATGGATGAAGGAGAGTGGGGAAGTACAGGATTCCAGTTATAGAATGAATAAGTCATTGGGATGAAAGATTCAGCAAAGGGGAAGAAAAAGTTATTATGGCTGATGAATTGAGAGTAGATTGTAGAAGAGTGTGGGGAAACCGGGAGAGCAGATAAGAGGCTATTATAGTCCAGACAACATAGAAGCCTGGTCCAGCCTCAGTCCAGGGAAATAACAATGGACGTGATAGTCTCGATGTATTTTGAAGGTCACATTCCCCCCTCCCCAATTAAATTGCTATGGGCTGTGAAAGAAAATGAGTCAGAGAAGATTCCTAGATTTTTTGTCTAAGTCCTTACAATAATAAATAAACTTGCCATCAATTACTATGGGAAAAAAAAGGAATGTAGAATGGTTTAGAGGACATGTTAAATTTGAGATCATTTTTAGACATTCAAGTACAGACATCAAGGAACCAGTTTGAAGTTCAAGAGAGAGGTATAGGAGGAATACATTTAGGAATCATTGTGTATAGAAGGTAAAGAATTAAAGTCATGAGGCTGAGTGAGAATGAAAGGAATTGAATGAAAATAGAGAAAAGAAAAAGACACCAAAGGCCAATCCATGAGACATTCCAACATTAAGAGGGCTGGAAGAGAAAGAAAGCAATGGAGACTGAAAATGTGTTACATGTGAGATGGAAGGTAAGCCAAGATTTTGTTGTTGCTGTCCTAGAAGCTAAGTAAAGAAAACGCATCAGAGTAAACACAGTTATCAACTCTATCAAATGGACTTTTGTGGAGTCTGATGCACTGGAGTGGAGTCTAAGAAAAAAATGGGAGATTTGGAGTCTCTGAGCATAAATAACTATTTTAAGGAGTCTTGCTATAAAAAAAAAAGAAGAAAAAAATGGGAACAAAGGAAAATAGAGGTTGATTTTGTTGCTGTATGTTAAGATGAAAGAAAGAAATATTTGTATAGTAGAAAGAGAACAATTTAAAATATAGAAGATGGTAGACTGCTAAAATAACATTCTTATAGAAAGATGTGATCTAGTACACATTTGGAGGTTTTGGATTAAAAAGAGCACAGGCAGATAATTTAAATTAACATTAATAACTAAGAAGAGTTCATGAGTGGGATTCCATGGGTAGAAGTGGTAGTAGGATTCTATTTTCATCTGAGTATTTAAAAAAATTTAATGTTTATTCATTATCAAGAGACAGAGAGAGACAGAGCATGAGCACGGGAGGGGTAGAAAGAGGGGGAGACACAGAATCTGAAGCAGGCTGCAGGCTCTGAGCTGTCAGCACAGAGCTGGACGCAGGGATCGAACTCACGACCTACAAGATCATGACCTGAGCCGAAGTCGGATGCTCAATTGACTGAGCCACCCAGGCGCCCCGTATCTGATTATTTTTATTTTGTTTGGTGTGTAATATTAAAGGGAATGGGAATAGAATTAACATTGGCAAGCTCTTACTTTGTTCTAGAATTTAGCCTCATTAATTTAATATCATAACAATCTTATGAGATTCTTATTACCATATTACAAATGCAGACATGGAGGACCAAAGAGGTTAAACATCTTGTCCTAAAATATGTAATTTGTTGGTGACCAATTATATTTTCTTTGAGGAGACTATTTTTGAACAGAATAGAACAAAACAATACAACAGCAACAACAGCAATCCTGTTTATGTGGGATCCCAGATCAAACAGAAAATGAAATTGGTGGCCAGTAGAAAAAAAAATCTTTATATACTGGAATAATTACAACATCTGGTTCATTTGGGGGTTCAAAGATGAATGGGAAGCCAGATTGTACCAGAGATTTGGGATCACATTTGAATTAGTAGCCTTGGACAGATGTGGTTGTCTTCTAAAAGCTAAACAGTTTAAGTTGGAACTCTGGAATGAAGTAGATCTAAAGCGTTGTAAAGTTTTAAAAGAGTAACATCAATTGTTCCATTGTTTACTGACAGGCAGAGAGAGTCTTCTGAAGCGGATGATTAAAAGACCATTATAGTTGTCCAACTCAATTTTTCCAGAGAATAGATACCTTTTTTTCTTATAGAAACTGGGGTTGAAGTTGAAAACATGTAAGACTTATGTTACCAGCAAAAAGAGTTATTCCGCAAAATAAATCCTTTGTAGAAACTGCTTTTCTTTCTCCTATCCAATGTATAATAAATAATATATTTTCTTTCATGTATTGTTTTCACATATGGGACATGCTACTAGCTTAACAATTATGATATAATTGTTGCTTTAATTCATTTCTACATTACTTAGCATTACAGATTTTGTTGATAATCTTTTGGTTTTTAATATTTCTTCTATGAATGCTCTTCTTTTTCTTCCCCATCATGGTGGTACATGCTAAAATAGTTTAGGAAATGACCAATTTTAAAAATCACACCAGTATATAAATTTGCTAGAAGCAATCATATGAACTCATTCTAGATTTGATCATCTTAAATTCTTGACTAGATGTGGAAACATAATTTCTACTCATCAATCTTCTCATAGCCATTTCTAAGAGGACAGAGTACTTAATGTAACACTTCCTATATTAGTTTCCTGGGACTGCTGTAACAAATTGTGGGGCTTAAAATAGCAGATATTTATTTTCTCACAGTTCTGGAGTTGAAAAGTCCAAAATCAAGGAGGTGACAGGGTTGATGATTTCTGGAGCTTCTGAAGAAGAATCTCCCTGCCTCTCTCTGAGCTTCTGGTGGTTGCCAAACCTCCCGGGCATTCCTTGGCTTGTAGATGCATCTCTCTGATTCTACCTCTGTTGTCACATGGCTTTCTTCCCTGGGTCTCCCTGTTGTCTGTGAGTCTTCACATGGCCTTCTCATAGGATGCCGATGACAGGATTTATGACCCACCATAATCCAGTATGACCTTATCCTAATTACATTTTCAAAGCCTCTGTTTCCAAATAAGGTCATTGTCTTACTTTGCTAGGACTGCCATAACAAAGTATCACAAACTGTATAGTTTAAACAACAGGAAATTTTTGTCTCAAATTTCTGGAGGCTGGAAGTCTGAGATCAAGGGGTCGTGAGGGTTGATTCCTTCTGAGGGCTATGAAGAAGAATCTGGTCTAGGTCTCGCTCCTTGGGCTTACAGATGGCCGTCTTCTCTCTGTGTCTCTGTGCATGGCATTATCCCTGTATGTATATCCGTGTTCAAATTACCCCCTTTTAAAATCTGGTTTTTTTTAATTGACATATAATTGACATATAACATTAATTTCAAACGTACAACATAACATATGATATTTGTATTTATTCTGAATTGATCACCACACCCAAGTCTAGTTAACGTCATCACCATACATAAGTACAAAAATTCTTTTTCTAGTGACAAGAACTTTTAATATTTACTCTTAACAACTTTCAAGGGTGAAGTACCATATTATTAACTATAGTCACCAGCTGTATATTACATGCCATGACTTACTTATTATATAACTAAAAGTTTGTACCTTTTGACCTTCTTCATCCATTCTTCCCACCCCTCACCCTCACCTCTGGCAACCACCAATCTGTTCTTTATATCTATAAGCTTGTTTTTTGTTGGTTTGTTTGTTTAATTCCAGGTATAGGTAAGATCATACAATATTTATCTTTCTCTGTCAGACTTATTTCACTTAGCATAATGCCCTTAGAATCCATTCATTTGTCACAAATGGCAAAACTTCATTCTTATTTATGGCTAAAGAGTATTCTTGTGTGTGCATGCATGTGTGTGTGTGTGTGTGTGTGTGTATGTGTGTGTGTGTGTGTGTGTGTGTCTCTGCGTGCATGTGGGTTATTACATCTTTTTTTTTTATTTTTCCATTTATCCATCGATAGACACTTGGGCTGTTTCCATATCTTGCCTATTGTAAATAATACTGCGATGAACATAAGGGTGTATAAACCTTTTCCAATTAGTGTTTTAATTTGCTTCAGATAAATACTCAGAAGTAGGAGTTACTGGATTGTGTGGTAGTTCTATTTTTAATTTTTGAAGGAACCCTTTTGCTGCTTTCCATAGCAGCTGTGCCATTTACATTCCCACCAACAGTGCATGATGGTTCTCTTTTCTCTACATCCTCAACAATACTTGTTATTTCTTATCTTTTTGATATAGCCATTCTGACAGGTGTGAAGCGATATCTCATTGTGGTTTTGATTAATATTTCCCTGATGATAGGTGATGTTGAACATCTTTCCTTGTGCTTGTTGGACATCTTGTATGTCTTCTTTGGAAAAATACCTATTCAGATACTCTGCCCATTTTTAAATAGGATTTTTTTTTGTTATTGAGTTGTCAAATTACTTTTTGTTTTATAAGGATACCAATCATATTGGATAGGGTCCACCCTAATGACCTCATCTTAACAAATTTTATACATATATATATATATATATAGAGAGAGAGAGAGAGAGAGAGAGAGAAAGAGAGAGAGAAAGAGAGAGAAAGACCTTCTTTTCAAATAAGGTCACCTTCTGAGGTACTCAGGGTTAGAACTACAACATATTTGGGGGGGGCACAATTTAACCTATAAAGTGAAATGCTGAGGTTCTAGTTAGACATGAATTCTTGAGGGACACTAAGCACTGAATCCCCCTAAAAATTTCAAAATGGGTCATCATTATATCCATTTTATAGGTTTCTTGTTTAAGTTAAATAACTTACCCAAGGTCACATGCTGCTAGTTAGGAGCTGGGGCTTCTTTTCAAATCAGAACTCAAATGTAATATTCAGGCCCTCCAACACCTGTAGATTCTTTGTGCTCTCCTGAGAAGTTTCTTTAATTTGTTTTTTCAGTATTTTTTTTATCAAGAGAGGATGCTATGCATTAGTTTAGATACTTTTAAATATGCAAGTGTTTGATCTGTGATAAAATGATTCTGATTTTTTTAAACTTTCCCTGAATTTTAAACATTTTATCCAGATGGTTACTTACATGCAAATATGGTTTCAGTTAAAATTAAGATCCTATAAATTTAACATTGTAGTAGCATTGATTTTCAATACTATCTCATTTGTCATATTTAGGCAGTTGAACAAAGTTCTTTTTAAAATGATTTTTAAATTTAAGAACTATTTCTTTGTTTGCTGTAATTGTGTTCATCTGGTATCTATGTAATGATGGCATTAGAGCAATTTAATTACAGTCCTTAATTTTCATTAAAGCATGTAAAATGTGGCAAGAGTCAGTTTTAAACAATTACGAAAAGAAATCTTAATGAAAGGAGTTGGGGTCATTGCAGCTGTAATTTGGAAAATTATAAAATCTGATTAATCAACAGTCCTAATTTTCTGCTTCTCATTTGAGGACAAAAAAAAAAGCTCATCCTCTCTTTTATCTCTTTTCTTTGAGGTAAAGACTTTTGGAACAGTTAGGCCAAAAAAGAAATTACATGTTGTCTGCTAGTCTTAGGAGGGTGATACAAAAGCATTTTCCCTCTCTTCTCTTTCTCTCACAAAAGAGTTCCTATTCTGTTTCCCCCAAAAACTTCTGGGTTCCTCTTCTAGAATCTTTCCAACTTCCTCAAAGTGGAAGTGGAAGGAGGAAGAGAGGGAATAGAGGGATAAATGAGTGCATCACAGGTATGACATGAGGACAAATATAACCCTGAAAGGTAGATAAGAAGCATGAATATAAATTGTAAATATAGCTGTTCCCAGGAAAGGAGGAGGGAAGCCTAGGTAGAATTATTAAGAACACATATGCTTTTTCTGATTTGGATTCCTGGGCCTTTCTGGAATAGATATGTCCCTGTGAAGTGGATCTTTGGAGAGGAATGCCTATAGCTCGTGCTAAGTTTGCATTCCTGCAAAGTTCCTACTCACCGTTTTCCTCAGCTCATCATCTTTGCAGGCAGTGAGTTCAGGCTTCAGTTTGTAGCTCTAAGCTTTCATCACAAAGATTAATATTGTCCCTTTGGCACAATAATTTACAGGCCAGGCAGAGCCTGAGGTTTCTGACCTGCCTTTGAGCTAGGTAACCAAGGAGCCTGACAGTGCCTCTGTTGACCTACCCCCCAAGTCCCCACCATCACACACCCCTACACTCCCACACATCCCAACACCACCAGGACAGCTCGGCTTTCATTCCTTACACATGTAGGGAAAGTCCACCTATAGTGCCAAGATTTCTCTAAAAAAAGAAGAAAAAAAAGTGGGGGGAAGTGAGATTTTTTTTCTTTTGTTATTAAAAAAAAGTTTGGCATTTATTTAGGGAATTAACTTTGTTTCCATGGAAACTAAAATATCTATAAATTTGGATTTTGAAGAGAAAACAATTTTTCTATAATGACCATTTAAAATATTTTGTATTCCAATTCACTCTGAAAAGCTAGGGATGATATTTGGGCTTATTTCTGTTTCTATAGTGTGAAGGCCTTTGGCCACCTGTCCAGCTCAGCAAAGGCGTTTTGGGGAGGGGGGCGCAAACAAAACCTTGTAAAATGTTTACTGGGTGGGTCCTCAGATTGTCGTTAAGTAGAGTCTTTGACTATCAGAATGATGCTTCTCTCTCTTTCTCTCTTTCCTTCTTCCTTTCGTTGTCTCCCTCTCCCTCACCCTCTCCCTCTCTCCCTCCCTCTGTCTCTCTCTGTAGTATTGATGTTGCTTTGGCTTAGTTTGTGTTCTGTGTCCAGAAGGCACTGTCTTAAATTTCCTACATGGCCATTCTCTGTCTCTCTCTTGAGCCTACCATAGGCAAAATATATGTCCCCAACTACTGGAGGCTCAGTTGGGCAGGACAGATTTATTCTTCGCCCTCAGGGAGCTTCCTTTGCAGTGAGAACCCACCAGTAACAAGAAATCTGATATTGTTGTAGGTGGCCATGTCAATATTACCAAGTAAATGTAAGCCTTATTTGTATTAAAATCTCAAAACCAAATGAGGAAATGGCTCTTTCTGTGGGGGGAAAAAAGGTAATGAAGCTGATATTTGGCACTGTGTTCCCTGTAATAAAACATTTAATTAAATCTTTAAATGTGTATGGAGCACAAAATATGCACATCAGAATAAAACACATCAGGCATAACCAAAACTATAATTATATCAGCCCTGTGCCTGAGCCCACCTCCGTTGCTCTGCCAAGAAACAGTGCTTTAAAACTTTCTATCCATCTGTTAAAAAAAACCCAAAAAACTGCACTGTACCTATACAAATCTCTGGAAAGCTTGAGAATGCTTTGGCTACTGATATAGCAGCTGCTGAGTTACTGGGCTATAGGCTGTCTCTTCTGGAGGTAAATTAACAGCTGCTGCGCTGTAGTTCTTTCCACACTTCTGTTGAGTGTCTTCTCTGCGCAGGGCCCTGTGGTAGGCCCCAGACACACAGAGATAAAAGAAGGGCCTGAAAGGGCTGCCCTCAAAGCACTCACTAACTCTTGGAGGTAGCGGATTCGGAAACAGAAAATAGCAAAGTAGTAAGTGCCCTGAGGAATGGAAGCAGGGGGCATGATGGGGACGCATAGGAGAGATATCTGTGGTTTAGAGATGTTCTGTAGTAGAAAGTTGTCCCTGATGTGACCACTCAGGAATAAATATTGTTATCCGTCTAGTCTAGTGTGGTGTGTGGGACCATTGTACTGAGTTACTCCAGAATGAAATGTTTGTGTTTATTTAAAATGTGTGTTTGTTTGTATGTGTCGGAGGACATGTATGTATGTATATCCATGTGTCTCCTCCTCTTTTCTGGGTTGTCTCCTTTTACTGCTCTCACTTTGCCAGGCTGTAGAAACGCTGCCTACCCACTTCTGAGGTGATTAAAACTGTCATGGGTTGGAAGACTGAGCAACCACACTTTAAAAAACACGCAAACAAAAAACTTGTTTGTGAAAGAAAAACAAATAGACTTAAAAAAAGTGTCTGCGCTAAGTAGTCCATAACAACTTAAATATGTAGGCTTTGTTCAAAAATAATCTTTAAATTTCATATTCTGAATAAATGAGGCTGCTGAAGAGGTAGCTTCCGAATACGTGAGGCAAACACCTCACCTATTGATTTTGAAGCTGACTGTGCTTCACTAGTTGTGAAGCTATAGGAGCCAACCCTTTCTCTTCACAAAGTCACCTCTCGGACATGTGTACAGACATTGCTTACCTCTGATACTCAGGACATTGCAGACATTATCCTTCCATCCTGGTGCACCTTTTCCCTTCTTCTCCACTTCCCTCACCTTCACCTGGAGCCACTTGTCTGAACCACTGTAATAGCCTCATACCAGGTCTTTCCATTTCCATTCCTGCTCCTGAATTCCATTCCTCATATGATGACTCCGTGATGACTCCTGCCCACTTCTGCAGTCTCCTTCCGTATATTTCCCCCTTGCTCTCTACACTCTAGCCTTGTTGATCTCCTTTTGGTTACCGATCTGTATCCTACTTCAGGACCCTTGAACTTGCTCTTCCTTCTAACTTGAATATACAGCATCTACCTCTTTTCTTATCTAAGTCTTATAATTCAAGTCTTGGTAAATTGTCAGCCTTTGCTGAGCACTGTTAAAGTAGCCTCTTTTCACCCAGGTATTCTTTTACATACCCAGGATTATTTCTTTTATTACATTTTATCTCCATATGAAATTATCTTGTTCATTTATGTGCTTACATATTTACTCTCTGTCTGCCCCAGAAGAACATTTTTCTTCTTCACTGTTACATCCCTAGTACTCACAAGGGATTAAATAAATATTCACTGAAAACATAAACAGCCTTAAGACACAATGCACTTTGTTGGAGAGAACCTTCATCTCCTACCATCTGCATTTATTTGAGTAATACTACACCTGCTATCGTTTCTCACCAGACATAGCAGGTAAGAATATATTCTATTCCTCTCTGCTCTGCAATCACTGTTTGTTTATGGCTCCCAGAATGAAGAAAATTTCGAAGCCAACATCAGAGTCCTTAACTAAGAAATAACAGTGTTCAGTGGCTCAGTGTCTGACAGATATAACCTGGACTCTGTTGCAAGGGCCCTTGGGGCCGAGTGGCTGCCAACAGCCGAGGCTCTTGGCTCTCTGCCTGTGCACGTTACTGCCAGCCTTATTGCCTTTGCACTGAATTTATATTTTAATACAGGACGCCAACAACGCATTTGTGTAATAGAAGCACAGAGAATGATTTCCCTTTTCCAGGCCAGAAGCTTCATTTTCCCTTCCCACCCTCTAATTTAATTTCCTTTTCCTCTTACCTAACCCCAATTTCCCCCCTGCTACAAATATATCTTCTCTTATAATTATTTTACTTTCTTTGTCCTTGTTATACCATCTACCTCTATGATAGAATTTCTTGCCAGTATTTCTAAGGCATGTCATTTGAGGTTACTAAACAGGCAGAATCTGGGTACTAAAGGATCTAAGAAAAGGTCTAACTGGATTTGTTTAAGGGATTTTCTATATAGCATGAAATAGTTCCTTCAATGCTCTGTGCTTATGATTTAGCCTTTAGTTGTCTCAAATTGCCATTAACATGTGCATGCATCCAGAAGGTTGTTTTGTTATTTTCTTCTTTTATTAGATATTAGCAACTGCCAGCTTTCCCAGAAAATCCAGAAATCACATTATAAAGTGGGGCACATGAGAGAATGAGACCTTATTGTATATATAACACCATAGGTAGAGCTTGTGAAATATGGTTGGTGCCCAATAATTGGTTGATAAATGAAGGAACATTTTGAGCATGACAGATAATGGGCAGCTTAGATTCCTAAGCTACATGGAGAGGCCATTGGCTTTTGTAGTGGACAGTGGAGGCTGGATCCTGGACAGTTCAGGGTGGAGAGGTGTAGTAAGAGCATTACAGATTTATAATCTCTTAATTTAGTTGTAAGAGACAAATCCGGCAGTCACATAGACTAGATCTGTGTCTCCAAACACATTGCGTAGCTGATGGAGAAGAGAATGTTAGATTCCTGGCAGGGCTGGCTTCACGGGAGGGCGATCTGTGCAGTCATATTGATCCCTGTGCTGAGAAAGGCTCCATACTTAGTTAAATGTTCCACTGTCACCATCTTGAAATTCATATTTATTTTTGAACAAGGGATCCTACATTTTCATTTGGCACTGGGCCCCACAAGTTACACAGCCAGTTCTGCTTCCTTGTTTCACTGGCATTTCCCCCATGCTTCATACCCACTGATGTTCATACAATTCTGAGAGATAGTAAAACAGAAACCCTCTGTGCATGTTGGAAAGTTCGATTAAAACTCTCAACTAAACACTAAGAACATTTGTGTTTGTACCCTTGCAGTCTCATTCACATTTAAGGGGAACAAAAGGGACCACATGGTAACTTGGGGAAACAAAAGGTCTGTTTTTCTCTTATTCCTATTTTTATGTATTTGTTCATTGTCTCACAAAATGGTTATTGAGTATCCACTATGTCCTAGAGACTGTGTTAAACACTAGGAAAAAAACAACTAAACGTGGTGTTTACCCACAAGGGGAATTTAAGGAATAATAAAAAAAATTATTCTTATTATTGTAGCTACCTACTGTACCTATACTGTACAGTATAATATCTATCAAGGACTAGCCATTGTTTTAAGGGTTTTATATACTAGCTCACTTAATCCCTGTGATTAATCCTCCCACAAATGCCCTGTGAAATTATTACTATTAATATCCTTACTTTACTGATGAGAAATGTGATGCACAGATAGGTCACATAAACTCTACAGGTTCCAGAGCTAGAAAGTGACACAGCCAGGATTTAAAACCAAGTAGCTTAACTTTGTTGACTTAGTGCCCTTAGCCACTAAGTGCAACAAATGTTAGAGGTGCTATGAGGGAAGGAGGCAAAGTTATGCATGGTAGGAGGCTGCCCAAAGGAGGGAATTACCAGCTCTGTTTTGGAGGGGGCTGGTGAGGAAGGTTTTGTCAAATTCATCTTGCTTGAAATGGTCTGTGAAGCATGAGGAAGTGGCCCATCCACTGAGGAAGAGAATGTACTGGGATGAGGTGGGAGGGGCTGGGATAGGTAGATAGCAGAGAAGTAAGCCTGGAGTTCTAGGCAGCAACCAGATGTTGTGTCTAAGGAGCTTGAAGGTATTATATAGGGATGGCAAGTCATTAAAATTTTTAAACAAAGACTTGACATGATCAGATAATAATTATAGAACACTCTCTACAACATTGTAAATGATAGAATCCAAGGATAAAAACTCACAGTAGAGACAAGTAGAAGATTATGGCAATGGTGTGTCAGTGAACCTGAGGGACTTCGCAAAGACAATGGTTGGAAGAGTAGAAAGGAGGAAATGAAGGATAAGCGATATTTTTTTGGCAGCTCAATGGGATTGGGGTATTGGCTGGTTGTCAGGAGGGCTGAAGAAGGGATGGAGCCTAGGATGGCTCACTGCCCGGTGCCTCCCTTCTTGACCTACTGCTCTCACTTTCCCTTGAACAAGCCTTCTTTAACATAGCTTCTTCACCAGGACTCAAGAAGGGAGGAAAGTATAGAGAGTAAGTTAGAGTAAAAAAATGAAGTCCGAGAACGGGAAAGTGTCCATTGCAGAGGAGAGAGAGAGAAGGGGGAGAAAATCCAGAAAACAAATGGAAGGACTAGATGGAATACTGAACAGTTTTTTAATCTCTCATGTGACAGATTAAGGTAAACTCTTGAAAATAATGCCACATATATGTATTTATTTTACTGAGTCATCTTCTAAAAATGGAACTTGATGAAAAGATAAGTATGTCAGAACAAGACAGAGACAGGTGACAAGGATGTGTGGCAATGAGGCAGTGGAAAGAGTCGTAACTCTGTAACCTACCTTTGATTGGGGCAGGCTTGAAAATGAGAAGGAAGACATACATAGACAGCAAATCACAAACTGTCAACTGGAAAGAAAGCAAAATCATCTATCAAAATGTAAATTGGTAAAAAGAACAGACAGGTGTATAATTTATGTAGATTTGTATTAATGACTAAACAAATGAACCTAATTTTTCAGAACACTAGTAACTCAGAAAATACATGTTGATTGAATTCAACATGTATTTTTGAAGTGTTTACTGTGTGGCATGCTTCATGCTAGGTATTGGAATACAAATCCAGCCTGTGCACATTAGTAACGCACACAGACATACACACACTGAACTCAGTACTTAACATGTAGCATGAAAGCAAATTATAAATAACCAAATATATGTACTATAAGACCAGAGAGGTCATTAGGGGAATGAAATGTTATAAGTCTTCATAAAAATACAGGAACTCATTAAGATGGGTGTGAATCAGCAAAGTTTCCTAAAAGAGGTAATAGTCTGGATCAGCTTTGAAGGATTGGAAGACTCTCAGCAGGTAGGGGTATGAGAGCTTTTGTCTAGGGTGGAAACTAATTCGATTGTAGGAAAGAAAACTAGAAGGAGGTAATGGCCTTATACTTCATATGGAAAGTGGTTGACAATGGCAATACAAAGATGATGGACTGGGGAGACATTTCAAAGCAGAATTAGCAGAATTGGAAACTGATGGCAAAAACACAGACATCAATGCACATTAATTTCATTAATTTCATCAATGCGCGCACACACACACACACACACACACAAATGCTCTGAAAAAAAAAATCCTACATTCATTTCTTACCAAAGAGGAGAAAAAAGGTGATGCATCTTCTGTGCAAAAATTTCTCTATTACTGTCATTTCTGAGCTGTGCATAGTTCTAGATTTCCAAAAGAGAAATGAGTAGGGTACATAATACTTCTCTCAGGAAAAGGCCACCCACTGCCATAGTGTGTGAGTATAATTCTCACTGACAAGCCAAGATTGAAGGATGTATATAAGGCCAATTGCACAGACTCAGTGTGTTTTTCCAGCTATTTAACTCTTCACATCAAGTGCTGTGTTTATTTGCATGGAAGTGGAATGGACCCAAAGAACTAGAAAGCAGCAAAGCTACATACCTTGCTGTGAGAAGTACAGATGGGACTGGAGAGACTTTTACTTGAGACTTATACACCTAGATCATTAAAACCACATAAACCTCAGAGAAAGACTGAGAATATGGAATGTGCGACATCAAGTAGAAAATTGTCTAAAGCAATGGCAAGAACATCTGGCAAGATCAGAGCATGATAGAATGCGCAAATTGCTTTTTGATGCTGACCTGCTGGAAGAAGAGAAATAGTTCCAGGCAAAAGAGAGGTAAAAATATCAAACTCATTTTGAGATTTTAGAGAAACAAAAGTTTACCTGGAGTGATCATGGGGATCACTTTTCTTCTTATGATTCAAATAGGCAAAGTACTTATTTAGGGAATTTCTGAAAAATAAAAAAGAGAACAAAGTTACTAACTGACCCAATTAGTAAACACAGCAAGTTGCCATATTTCCTGCCCAATAACAGATGCAAGCCTTAGGGGAGCTGCACACTGCCTTCCAGATCATTGAACAAATGACTTCTTCAGTGCACTAATTATGCTGAAAGAGTTAAAAGAGCTTCTAACTGCATTCTACACCCAAGGGAGTGTTGAGTCCCAGGGAAGCTAAGCTAAATGAAGAACTACACTAGGCTATTCCTGAAGCTTAAAATGCCAGCATCCTATCTCATCACTATTCTACAGCAACATATGATATTTATTCCTCACAGTCTACCTTGTTAGCCATGTCCCTGTTGGTGGCCTGCCTCTAACATGACTTCCACATAAAACCTCAGTGAAGGTTAACATTGGTGAAGGTTGAATGCTTCTTGTGTATTCTGTCCTTAAAGTGCTTTGGCATGGAAGTCCACAATACTGAGTGGATGTTGGCAGCAGGGGTGACAATTGGCCTGTGTCATCAAGAAGCTTAGTCTGATGAGAAAGGAAGTTGGGCAGGTTACATATATAAAGTAAATGTAAAGGAATATGATAATTTTCATAAAAGACAAAAAAAAACCCAGAGTCTTTGGAGGGTTAAAGGAGAGAGGGATGATACCTAATCATGAATGTGTTTTTGATGAGTTTAGAGAGTAGACAACCAGGAAATGATAGGATTGAAAGTGACTCGAAATAATGCAGACTTGTGATGGATAGATATGGAAGGAGAGATCTGTTCTCTCAGGAAGAGAGAACAGCATGGGCAAAGGGAGGCGTGAAGATGGGAAAGAACAAAGATGTGACTGTCACATGGGTGGAGTTGGGCTGGGAAAGAAGTAATAAGTATCAGGAAGAAAAGATTGATTGGGACTTTTGTGAAGGACTTTGAATGCTCGTGTTAGGATTTAACATTTAATTTGGTAGGCAAAGGAGAGCCAGCAGATGTTTGTGCATAAGAGAGTGACATGATTAAAACTGTTTTAGGAAGATTAGTTTGGAAGTTGTCTTTGGTTAGATGGATATTGCAAGGGGCTGGTGCTTGGAAAAAAAGTTAATAGACTTTTACAATTGTGTCATCTGACAAGAAGTTGATCACTAATTTCAAAAATCTTATAAATATTTCAATTTTCCTAACGTGCCACTGATATCTATTTAAAAGGCTCCAAAGATTTGGCAATAAGGAGTATTACTAGCTTCCTTCTTCCTTCCTTCCTTCCTTCCTTCCTTCCTTCCTTCCCTTTTCTTTCTTTCTTTCTTTCTTTCTTTCTTTCTTTCTTTCTTTCTTTCTTTCTTTTGTTCTTTCTTTTTTTATTCTTTCTTTCTTTTGTTCTTTCTTTCTTTTGTTCTTTCTTCCTTTCTTTTGTTCTTTCTTTTCTTTCCTTCTTTCTCTCTTTCTCTCTCCCTCCTTCCCTTTCTCTTCTCCCCTCCCCCTTCTTCCCTCCCTTCCTTCCTTCCTTCCTCCCTTCCTTCCTTCCTTCCTTCCTTCCTTCCTTCCTCCTTCCCTTCTTTCTTTCTTTCTAAGAAAAGAAAAAAAAAGTATGCCAGAAGCACCAGTATGTAAGGTTAAAAGGGGAGATGTGCTGGATTCTCTGGCTTTCTGTCAGCATATCAGCTCAGGATAGAATGCTGGACACAGGGCTTCCTGGTCTGGCTCTGTCGTTGCATTGCTGTGTGACCTTGAGCAAGTCACACCTCTTTGGGTCTCAGTTTTCACTTGTGTGAAATGAGAGTTCAGGCTCCATGACATCTAGAGTCATTTCCATCTTTCACATTTTCAGAGTCTTTATAGGAACAAAGTGAATTGCAATGGATAAAAGGGTTAATGTCCGTCTTCGTTTTCTTCTGCCTATTTCACTGACTTCCCAAGAATCCTAGTAAGGAGGAGGAGTTGAAGATTTCAGTTCATGCATGAATTTAACTTAGCATGAGCTCAATTCATTTGTTGCAACAGTTTAAATACCATCTTTAATGTTTTCTTGTCATGATACTCTTGCTGTTTTTCCTTGTTTCCAAGAAGTTAAACTTTTGCTGATGCCTGCTTCCATGTCTTTACAACGAATTAGGATGCATTTTCTTCTTTATATTTAAGAAGACTCGGAATACCAGTTTAAATAAATTAGTCATAATGTAATATTGGTATATCTTAGTTTCATAGGGAATAATTTAAGTCAGCTAGATGTGCTTTGTAATACTTTAAAAATACGAATACAAGACAGCTAGGGACCAAATGCAGTAAGAACAAACAGAAACTATTTCAATCAGTGGGTTAATTAATTAATTAAATGAATTATAATAGAATGTAGAGAGTATTAAGGAACCAGTGGTTGTGTTTCCAAGACTAATTTATAGCTCATAAGTTGTCTGATTGTTCTTAACTAAGATGATAAGGTTTATAATTCTTTCTGATATTCTATTCACTTTGTCAATTTGTATTTTTTTTTCTGGGGGCTTCCATATAGTTTTATAAAAGGCTTATGAGGACAGCATGATCAATATATTCCAGTGAGAATTTTAATGTTTATTTATTTATTTTGAGAGATAGAATGCAAGCAGGGGAGGGACAGAGAGAGAGTCCAAAGCAGGAGCCACGCTCAGCTTGGAGCCAATGTGGGGTAAATCTCATGAACCATGGGATCATGACCTGAACTGAAATTAAGAGTCAGATGCTTAACCCACTAAGCCATCCAGGTGCCACCCCCCCACCCCCCCTCCCACCCCCAGTGAGAATCTTCTTGAGCTCTACAGTAATTGTTAGAGATTTCATACATGTCAATTTGGTCAGACAGGTGTAGAGAATGGGTGAGCCAAATATTCTTGACTGTACCCACTTACCATTTGCCTGATTCTAATTAGAGAGACATTAACTCTTTCTGGATTTACTCTATTATGTCTACACAGCCTTTAGCAGAGTTTGAGTCATCAGAAGACTGAGACTACCACTGTTAAAAGTACCACTCCCCCACTTTTTTTTTAATTTTGCAGAAAAATGGAAAGATTAACTGGAATGGTAAAGAATTTGGGTAAAAGAATGATATTATATAGATTAGGAAAAATATCCTTGATGTGGGTTTTAGAGATAAGCTAATGTGGACCATTTTCTGAGAGGGTGGACACGTTTTTTGTGATTATAGATACTGGAAAGAATATGCCTACATATTCACGCCCCACCCTAACTCCCATGCTTCATGCTCAGCACAGACTCTAACATGGGGCTCGATCTCATGACCCTCAGATCATTACCCTGAGATCATGATGTGAGCCTAAATCAATAGTCAGACACTTAGTTGACTGAGCCACCCAGGCACCCCGATAAAAGAAATCTTTTTAAGAGGTCCATAGATACAAATCAGATGACTTTTACCAGAGTTACTAGTGTGAAAAACTCAGTACAAAATTAAAATAAACCTACTGTTAGGACTCTGACTTGGTCAAAATATAAAAGATGATAGAAACATCTTTGAAATTTAGCATGATTAATTTTTCTTGTAGCTAAGAAATACAGCTTTGGTAACTGAATTTATATTAGCTTTATATCAACAATACATTCAAATGTATGAAATCTCATCTCTGTTTATAGCCTGTAGGTTAGTGCTAATAGAACTTTCTGCAGCCATAGAAATACTCTAAATCTGCTCTGACTGATATGGTAGCCACTAGCTACATGTGGCTATTAAACACTCAAGACATGGCTAATGTGACTGAGAAACTATTTAATTTTGTTTAACTTTTATTAGTATAAATTAAATTTTAAGCAGCTACCTTTCATTAGTTGTTACCATTTATGGCAGTGCAACTAGAGAATGAATATTAGTATCACCAGAGGAAAGATAAAAATCATCTACGATTTTCTAATATGAGTAAAACTTAGTCTCCATATTGTGATAATTTTTGAATTTAGAAGATAGTAGCTAATTTTTTATAAGAAATGAACTTGTTCAAATACATTGTGTCAAGTATGATTATTTTTAATTTCATGGATTTTTTTTATAACACTCTCAAATTTAACTAGGTCTTTGCAAAAATTTTTTGAAAACAATTAATTAATTAATTCTCAGTTTTTCAAAATTAAAACAAAAGTAATTCAGAACAATTTATTACATTAAGGATTATTTAATATATAACAAGTGTTCTTGCTAATATTTTCTAAGAGATCTATGGAGTTAAGAACATTTTGTTTGTTTCTGGAACTAATGTATACAATATTTTCCACCCCACCCCCCCCCGCCCCAGCTATTTTAGAATTCATCTCTCACAAATGACTTAATCATTAAGAAATATTTTTATTAGCTGTTTTTTGACAATCAGCTTACAAACTTGTCATGCAGTTTGTTTTTAGAGGTTTTGAATTGACTATTATAACCACTGACTTTTCAACTCAATTTCTAAGACTGTGCTTATGATTCATAATCTATTCTTTATTTTTAAAAACTAGCTATTGCCAAAAATAGTAAAACTATCCCAGTGGGAAAGAAAGGTATATTTCCCTTGGGACCTCTTGAAAGTCACTGACTGGAAAACAAAAACATTTCCGTAATACTGGCTCACGAGTAAACTGACGTCATCAAAAGTTATATCTTCTTTCTCTTTCTTTCTTTATTCTCATCTCCTATGGTTTTAAGTTGAACACATTATATAGAGGCATTTGCAATTTGTGATTTTCTAACATATTAACCTCAGAGTCAAAATATTTATTATTTGCATATTGCATCATCTCACTTAGTACTGGGTTTTTTGTTTGTAGCAAATGGGTTCATTCTAGCTCTTGGTATGAAATTACCTCCTTTTAGGTCATTATTTTTTCATTCATGATTTTCTTGATAGCAACTGAGTTTTTCCTAATCTTTAGGAAGATACATGTCACTTATTTTGCATACTTTTTTCTCACAAAGACTCATGCTTTAAGTTATTCAAGCAAATGTAAAGGCTCTACGTTTCATCCAGGTGAGACTTTTTCTTTCTAATTTCTTGTTTTCTGTTCAGCAAAAGAAATCATCCCTGAAAATCTGTATGCATTACCTGAAGTCTGCTGTCTTTTTGTGAGGCTTTTGTTGATGCTGTACTTGATTCCAGTATTTGTCCATTGAACCTCTCTCTTTTCTCTGTTTTTTTCTCTTTTATGTGAATGCTTGTTTCTCTTCCTGACAGATAGTGCTTTCACTTTCTATCATTTGCATGAAGAATTAGGCAGTGTAAAAGTTATTACCTATGTGAGCCTGGCCTTCTGGGGTGAACAAGCTTCCTGGAGCCTCACCGTCATCTGCAAGGGCTTGGATTCCTCACCTCTGGGATGACCTTGCTCCATAACACGTTCTTTGTAGTAGAGACTGTTTTCTGTTCCTGTATATAGATATGAGAATGTCATTTGTCATTACCCTTAAGGTAAGCCACTCAGGTGGGGAAACACACACACACACACACACACACACACACACACACACACACAACCTCTCTCATTCTGTGATTATTACTGATTTTTTTATGCCAGAAACTCATGTGAAAATGTCTTAGGTTTTACCTTATAGCAATAGTCACTGAGCATCCAAACTGCTCTGAGCAATCTATTAGTCTTGTGATTGGTTAGAAATGAAGAAATCTATGCAAGTGTGCACATAAAGAAAATTCAAGTTTTAATATAAATTCTGTCAATATGTAGAACTCTGTATAGTTTTTGTCTAATAAAATTGGGAAGACTCTTAAGAGATATATTAAGCTACATCTTCATTTTTTAGGAAAATAACTTGTTTGGGGCCCGATGTAACTTTAACATTTTGTCCTGAAAAAGCTGAATGTAATATTTTAATTGCTTACTCAATGAGGTCAAAGCACTTTGTGGAGCAGTATATAAATAACTATTTTTACTGTATAAGCAATATTAGGATTTCTATTATAATCCTTTATTTTTAATTTGATCACAACAGTGAGGGACATACCTGTATTTAGAATATCTTGTTGCTTTTTTATTTTTAATAAGTCTTCTAAACAGAAGGATTTAATTATTTCTTTGTGTATGTGCTTGGACCATATTCCCAGACTGGGGTTGATCCAATGTTAATTAGGTTGGCAAACACCATCTCTGTGTTCCTAAAAATGAGACTTTCAGACTAGCAAAATGATCAATAGACAATTATATATTTTTAAAAAAATTTTTTTTAAACGTTTATTTATTTTTGGGACAGAGAGAGACAGAGCATGAACGGGCAAGGGGCAGAGAGAGAGGGAGACACAGAATCGGAAACAGGCTCCAGGCTCCGAGCCATCAGCCCAGATCCCGACACGGGGCTCGAACTCACGGACCGTGAGATCGTGACCTGGCTGATGTCGGACGCTCAACCGACTGCGCCACCCAGGCGCCCCTAGACAATTATATTTTAATTAAGAAATACTTCTCAAATTTAAAAGAAATATTCTTTATTCAAAGACATAGCTTTAGTTATCATTAAAAAGGAAAATAATAATTTAGGTTCAAAGGAAGAGCCGTGTAACAATAGGTTATAAAACATCCAGTGAAAGGTTGTTTGAAACTTGGGAATCCTTAGATAAAGGGCATTTTAGCAAATTGTATATCAAGTTTCTATGAGACAACTCCCTTTGAATCATATATGCGTAACTAATCCCTTATCTCCAACTCCTTCACATCTTGTTTAATATTGCTGGTTTAAACATCTGTACCTTCATTGCTTAGAAAAAAAGTCTTGACTGGGTTAAAATAGTGAAGAAATCAATCTCCATTTCAGACTTTATCAGACTTGTATAATTATAGCTTAAAAAAGCTTGAACACTCAATCAATTCTTTTTCTAACCTTTATAGAAAAGTTTTTTTAATACTGCATACCAAAAATTTAGAACTTAAAAAATGTTGAAGGTTAAAGAAGGCAGGAGTTATTTGAGAATGATTTTCTTTTTTATAGACAAAGAAAAAGAGAAAAAAATGTATGACTTTAGAGTAAACTATGTTTCTCAGTTATGAAACCTGCCTGGGAAAGTGAACAAAGGCACAGCCAGTCAATTGTGATTGGGAAACAAAGCTATTTTGGAAGGTATCACAAAATCTACACAGACAAGGAGAAAAGTATTTTCACTGAAGCACTTAAATGACTGATATGCTGTCCAAAGTATGAGGAAGATTTCCAAGGCACAAAGTTAATGTTTTTAAGTAATAAATATGAAGTTCTAGAATCCCTAACTGAAATTATTCATACTCTTACCTGATTTTCTTCGATTTAGGAGTAAGTCTACTATATGTAAGAAGATAGAAACCAAAGGCCATTTCAAAATAAAGCTGGATATAATCTAAAAATTAAAAAAAAAATAAAACATGATTAAAGTATGTGTGAATTGGCAGTGTTCTGCATTTCCCTCCAAATCAAGTGGTCAAGTATATTCCTTTCAGGTAGATCCTACTGACCCTTATAATTAGATTCCTTCCTCCGTCTTTCCCCTTTAACATAATTTCTATTTAATAGTATCATCTTTTAGAATTCCTTCTCTTCCAGAGAAGGAAGCTCAGTCCTTTGTGGGGTCTCTTATCTCTTCAAGGACATCTCTTACTAGGCACGAGTATTCTTTAAAAGTTCCTTTTGAACATGTTTTCTTAATGTAGAACAATATTCTTCTGACATGCCTTGCTTAAATTTTTTTCAAGTGCCATGAGCCTGTTGACTTTGTTACCCCAATTATGCAACATTGTATGCAAATACTAAAGTATTGGACTTTGGAAAAGGAGACTCTTGTAATGAAACTTGAGCGGTGTGCTAAGGGAGAGGTGGTTTGGTGGAAGTTAGTTTAGACGGAGACCCTCAAAGAAAATTCCAAGATGAGAGCCAATAGTTAAGGTGCTTTCTCAGGACATGAAGATGTGGTATTACAAGTTGGCCTTCCTAGTGATATTCCAGATCGGTAATCGTATAGGTAGTTGTAGATTTAAGTTTGGAGAGAGACAAGTTCATTCTCAAAGTGCTTATTTTAAGTCAAATGTGTGGTTCAAATCATTATTATTGGCAACTGTCTATATTAAATTGTCACCGAGTAAGACATAGTCTGTTAAGCAAGCAAGTAGAGGATTCTCACATGTGGAGAATATAGATTTCTTGTTTTGAGAAAGATTGGTTATGATACTATCGGTCCATCCTTTGTATGTGTAGATTAAGAAAAAAAATGAAGTCTTAATTTTCCTTTTTTCCCCCTTATTTATTTTGGGGCTTAACTTTCCTTTATTCTTGAAGAACCAAAAACAACAAAAGACTTTGTGCTTGACATATACATACTTGTGTGTTAATGTGCATGCATGTGTGTGTATGTGTGGGGGGTGTCAGTGTATGAATTTATGGATATATGTGAGAAAGAAGGAAACGCTACCAGGAACAAGGGTTTCAGTTTTACCTTTGTACTTGTTGGTTTTGATCCTGAGTAATTTTTGAAGTATATAGTATCATTTGACAACTCAGTAAGAATACATATTTGTAGTTACCTATAAGTATGGTAACAAGAGTAAATCCAGTCTAACTAGGAGTAAAATCTCTGGAATGACAGCTATTTACTTGAAGCTTTTTTCCAACATGCATTCAGAATAGGTGAAAATAGGTTTCCATTTCACAAATTTCTGGTCATTATTTTTATTTCATTATGTCTGGTCATTATTTTTATTTCATTATGTATTAAAATTAAGTTGTGGCACAGAAGCCTTAAAATCATGTTTTTGTAATTTACAATTTCAAGATGGAGTTTAAAATGTTCTTTATTTGATAATAAACTTTAATATTTTTCTCCTTTCTTAAGCCTACAAAACTTGATCCAGGAGCAGATTTTTTTTACAGCTGGTTTATAAACTCTTGGAAAATGGTGTTTATAATGGAAATACTGCCATAACTTTAAATCTAGCAGTGCTACGAGGCAGCCTTCAAGCTTCATGATATTCTGATAACGTAGAAGTTAGTTTTCAGATGCATCTGCAATATCTATCTTGAGCATTTCAGATGTAGGAAATGAACTGTCTTACTTTTAGAGAAAAAAAGAGACAAACAAACAAACATATTCATTTTATCGAGGTCAGCATCTGTGGAAATGGGTTTATTATGCTATACATATCACTTAATGCTTCTTGAATTTTGTTAGATATTTTGGTTATAGCATGGGGCTTCCCAGCTGGTGGTTGTGAAAACATTTGTTCTGCTTCATTTTATCCCCAGAATTTCTGGGAAACAAAGGTCTGAAATTCTTAGGAGTAAAGAATGTCATCTTGCTTCTTTTTCAAAAATTTGGTATATCCCAGTCTTGTGGAAAATGCTTGAAGTCATCATGAGCTTATTTTATCTGAAGAGATCCTTTTGTTGATGGTCTATATATACACACACAAAGAATTGCCATAAACTGTAGCCGAGAAAAATGACCTTTTTTACTTTTAGTTCTGTCATTTGTGCTTCATGTTTAGGTGAAGGCCAGAGAAGTCAGTCAGTCAATTATTAGACTCTTGAATACAAGCTGGGTGCTTGAATATTTGGATGCCCTGCCTCAAGCAGGTGGGATTTTCTTATCAGCTGACTAGGCTTCCACCATCCAGTCTTTCTCTCTTGAGATTAAGAGCCAGGGAAAACAGCCCCAGACACTTGTTTCTCTAACACTATCGGTTCCTGGTACACGGACAGGATTTTAGATAACCACACAGGGTTTGTCTTGAGGGCTGGTTTCTGTAGTTGTTGCCTTCTATAGCAAGAGTGGGATGAGAATACTTTTGTACTGCTCCCAGAGCAATATGAGTCTAATTTGCTTCAAGAAAATTTTTTCAGTGGCCAAAGTTTGTAGTTTGCTCTTAAAATACATTCGACTTTTGATACCGTGAAATCTTTGTTATGTGAAAGAGATTTGGGGGAATGAAGATATGAGAAATGGGGGGTCAGATCACAGAAAAGCTTTTAGGATACTTTAAGGATTTTAGCTTTTATTATGTTTGAGATGAAGAATCTCGGAAGGGCTGTGCTCCAAGGATTGACATGAACTGATTTTGCTGGCTCCTTTCAATCTGTTCTTAACACGACAGCCGCAGTTGGTATCTTAAAATGACATCTTAACAAGACTGGTTATTTTATCATCCTTTCATAGACTCCAGTTAAAAACCCTTCTGTAGTGTTCATTTGGTCTTCATACAATATACTCATGGTTTGGCTCTGCCGACTTTTCTACCTTTATCTGGTTTCCACACTCACCTGTGCTAATTGGACTACAGTCACTTTGTCCTTCTTTAAGCATTGTTAATGCACTCTTCCCTAATTTCCTGCGTTGTTTGCTCTTGGTCACATATATATGCCCTTCATATCATTAAGTGACAAGATGGGTGTCTATAATTAATCTGATAGGAAATGGGACATTTTGTAAGTTCCTGAAAAGAGGAACTTTGTAGCCCAGGAGCTTACACACTGAGGGAACCTCAGACGTATGTAATTCAAGCCATTCACCATAGCATTCAAAAATGGCAGCATGGGTTCTATGTGGGCACCTTCAGTGACAGGCAGGGAAACTGCCACCTATAAAGGAAGCCCAGTCCACTGAGCTCTTAGAAACAGCTTTTGTGAGAAAAGGATTTCTGGTGAAGTCTTTTAGATGAAGAAAATTAGACTTCTAAGGCCAACAACAAAAAGAAACTTTCTGATTCTCATCTTATAATTCTCATTTAGCAGTACAGTATTCAAAAGAGAATATATTGGGCTGTATTTTTTTTTCTCATAGCCCTTTCTGATCCCCCATAGCTTGTTAAACCTCTTATGCATAATCCACTTATATTAGCTTAAACTCAAAACAACACTGCAAGGCATTGTACTGTTGCCCATTTTAATAGAATTTTGAGATGGTGTGATAAATGACAACTTGTTTAAGTAATTCCTTACTAGAATAAAGACAATCTACTCAAGGCTTTATCTGCCAATAAAGGTAACCTTGCCTAAATCCATATTTTTAATTAAAAATATCATGGGCTTAAAATTTTTTCAAATCAGTAAAGAAATACATGTACTTTGTTTCTTAAAAAAGCAAGCAATACAGTGTTGGATAAAACAACAAGTAAAATTCTTATTGACTACTTTAATCTCACTAGATAATTCATTGACAGTATATATGAAAAATATGGTTAAAAACAACAAAAAATAAAGTTTAACAAAATGCCCATATCTCTTGTAAAAGAAATGAATAATAAAATCTCCTCTTCCATTGTTCCCAATCTCATCCCACAGATATGATCACTGTGAACAAATTCATAATCCTAAGTATATTTACATATGTTACTATGACTTATGTAATATGCTTTCACATACATATTTCAAATATCTAACATATGAATATATAATTTACTCTTTTACAAAATGGGGTAACATAATAGATGTTATTTAGCAATTTGCTTTTTTTAAATTAACAATAAATGATAGATTGTTTTCCACATTAGTAATGCATACTTTTTAATATTTTTACTAATTTTTAATATATATTTAAAAAAAATTTTTTTTTCAACGTTTATTTATTTTTGGGACAGAGAGAGACAGAGCATGAACGGGGGAGGGGCAGAGAGAGAGGGAGACACAGAATCGGAAACAAGCTCCAGGCTCTGAGCCATCAGCCCAGAGCCTGACGCGGGGCTCGAACTCACGGACCGCGAGATCGTGACCTGGCTGAAGTCAGACGCTTAACCGACTGCGCCACCCAGGCACCCCTAATTTTTAATACATATTTAAGAGGAGGAGTGCACCACGGTTAATTTAATGATCCTGTATTTTTTTTGTTTGTTTGTTTGTTTATTTTGAGAGAGGTGGGGGAGGGACATAGAGAGGGAGAGAGAATCTGAAGCAGACTATGCTGCCAGCACAGAGCCCAGTGTGGGTCTCTCGAACTGTGAGGTCATGACCTGAGCTGAAATCAAGAGTCAGACGCTTAACTGACTGAGCCACCTTGGAGCCCCCCCAAAAAATTTTAAATGCATGCTGAGTATTATTTTAAGTAGTGTGTTTATAATTCAGCTTATTTACTATTGTTAACAAGAACTATGCTTTAGGAAGATTGTTCTATCATTGGCATGCAGGAAGAATTGGAACTGAGAAAGTAGGTGTGCAAGAAGAGCGGTAAGATATTTTTTATCCTTGTGATGATCCCAATGTGAGATGTAGAGAGATAGAGCAGGATTGGGCAGAGGAGGGGCTGACACTGAGAGATGGAGGAAGCAGAGTCAGGGAAGGAGCTCTTAAGATGGCAATAGAGCATTTAAGCGGACATGGAGGAGACAAGAAGGCAATGGTTTGCTACATAATGCAGGAATGTTATTGTTACACATGGATACATTAACTTAATTTTGGATCTCCTCTAAAATATAACACTTAAAAAAATTTTTTTTGCATTTTATTTATTTTTGAGAGAGAGAGAGAGAGAGACAGAGAGAGACAGAGAGAGACAGAGCACAAGTAGGGGAGAGGCAGAGAGAGAGGGAGACACAGAAGCATTCACCACAGAGCCCGACGTGGGGCTCAAACCCACAAACCCTGAGATCATGACCTGAGCTGAAGTCCGATGCTTAACTGACTGAGCCACCCAGGCGCCCCTAATATATAGCACTCTTAAAAAAATAAGTCATTAATAGTAACATTTTGCTTTGCTTTTTACAGAGTCCATGAACACTTATTTTGCCTAAAAATACTAATAAGTATACAATACCACGAATAATAACAGATATCTATGGGTTATTGTATGTTCCCACCTGCCATTTGCTTTTTATACATATAGAATCCACTCTCTACATCGTCTTGTGAGACAGTCATTGCCGTCCCTATTTTATTTTGTTTATGTAGCTCAGAAGTACTAAGTAATTTAAGTTTATAGGGGTTATTATCTTTGGAGTTACACTGTTTCGGCAGATGAGGACAAGGGAGCTCTGTTTGCTATATCAATTCTCAGTAGTTCTCTAGTAAGTATGAAATAAGGCATAATGGCATAGAAGTAGAGTCTTTGCTCCACTTTGGAATACTGTTATTCCACTATTCTGTTTTGAATTGAAAGTTTGGGTTCATTTTTTCCCCTGCTTTTAGAAGAGGAAAGCAAGCACAAATATCTACTTTCTTAATTGTATTGCTAACAGGAATATACAATGTTTACCTGAAGAAAATGATTTCAAAAGACACTTTTCTGGAAATGAATGCTCACCAGGCCATTCGAGGAACTGACTAAAATTTGAATTATCTTTCTTTGTTTTGATGTTTCTATATTTGGAAATAATTTTCCTTTATTATCTTAATTTTCTCTCATTACTGTTATTAATTAGAAGACATTTTATATCAATGAAAATCTTGAAATATCATTCATTTTCCCTCAAAATTATTAAAGACTGTGTCTGTGGGGAGTTAAGTTAATTGCATAAAACATTTTTGAAGGACTGAGTTTTATATTAATAAAAAGAGACTCACATTTCTATTGAATTCTTTTACACTTTAATCTTAATAAATAAGTATGGAAGAAGATAGCAATCAAGAAGAACATTGGACAGGCTCCTGATGTGCAGTTCTAAGCAAAGGAGAACTGTAATTTTCTTACTAGCCTTCCAAAAAGACATCAAGGGTGGCAGTATTTTATTCCCAGCTTCTAAATTATTTTAATTTAGTATTTCACAAATTTCTTACCTTAATTTCTGTGCTTCTACTAAAAAGTAAGAAAAGAACTCAACAATGGTATTTTATCAATTTGTCATTTACTAGAATACAATTAGTTGCTATAAGGGAAAAAATATCATATATGGATTGTCTGTGATCCCCCCTACCTCTGCTGCATTTCTGCAGAGAAGTCACATTTGGTCATTTCTTTTTGGCCCTTCCACCAGTGCCAAAAGAGAAAAGAAAAAGAAGAGGAGAAAATGCTTTCTATCAACCACCTTTTCTATTGTATAACTAATAGCACAGTGAAGTGGTTTTCTTACACTTAGGGATAATATAGAGCCCCAGAGGAAAGAGTCAAGGTGCAGGAGTTGAAAAGGTGTGATAAATCCCTCAAGGGCATTATACCCATTTGTATAGATTGAAAAACTGAGGTTCAGAAATTAAATATCTTCCCTACAGTCACAAGTTATCCATGGTATTTCTCTCATTCCTCATCTTTAGTGTATCCTTTTTTTTTTTTTTTTTAACTCTTCACATAGGGATATTCTTAGGTATTTTATAATGAAAAAAAAATTAAGCCAAGAGAATTGGGCTCATGGTCTGGAACTTCAAAATATGATTATTATAAACTTTTTGTTCATTCTTGGAACTAGCTGGAAAATAGTTCTATGGGGATTTAATGTTAAATTGATATAACTTTAAAAATGGATGGAAGTTGTTTTCTAGATAACATAGTGACTCTCATTTCTCTCTTGAATTTACACACTACTGAGGCCATTAATAAGCATAATGGGAAAGATTATAATAAACAAAATTAGAAGTCTTAAATAAAGAACTAAGTTGAAAATAACTTCTAGTGAAGAGAGGTCAATAGAGGACATTTGGATGTCTCTTGACAGTGCTGTGCCTAAAGCCGTATAAAAAAAATAAATAAAACCTGAGTTGTTAACTTCATGATGTAAAGAATAAATAGAAATATCGTAAATTCTAGGGAATTTTTTGTCTCCTTATATTAGTCTAATACTGATTAAGATAATCGGGGTTACCTTAATGATAAATTCATAAGAAAATTGTTATCTTGGTTAAACAGGGGACATTGGGTGATATGGAACGCTCTTTATTCCCAAGGAAAAGACTTGGCTGTGTAGGGACTCACCTGTCTCCATCATCTGAAGGTCAAGGAAAATAATAAAAAGACCATTAAAAGACTTTTTAGCATATTATTCATGGAATGATTTGATAACTGTATCTAAGAGTTTATTATAAAATATCTTTGGAAATATGCAGTTTAAAATATTGAAAATCATTTTTGGTTTCCTCCTTTCTCATTTGTTTTGCTATTTTAATACATAAAGAAGACAATGATCATAATAGTCCATAATTGGCCTCTGAATAACAAGAAAATTGAATGACTCACCCTTGGTGTGAATCATATAGAAAACTATTTTTACCACTATTCCTTCATATGTAAGTTTGTTTTATTACTGTAAATGGTGAAAGTAATATTTAAAAATGAGTCTGATAACATTATATTTATTTAAGGCTGTTGATACAATCAAAATTTAACTTTTATGACCCTTATTGCTTTCATAGGCTGAGATAATTGAGTTAAGATTTTGAGATATTGAGATACTGTGACATTATGAAACATGTCTATTTAGCACAGGTAGGCTTTTGTTCTTTGGTGGCTGAGTTCAGGAAGGTTTCTATGATGCCTTAAAATACAGAATTGAGTTATGGGTGAGAAGACCATGCTATATTAGTATGTAGAACCATGAAGATGGCTTCTTCTGTGTCTAGTGACCATAATATGTGCATAGGGTATAAATCTCAATGGTGTTTCTTCTTCTCTGTGTCTGTGTTTTGGATTTAGTCCTCTGGACCCAGAAAAAAATCACCAGAGATGCTGTTTCATTCTTTGCCTTTCAACATTTGCAAGTGGAAAGTTGTGAAACTTTGATGGTAAACCACTTACTGCAGTTGAAGATATATGCTAGTAGGAACATTGATAGATTTCAGCAGAGATATTTGCTTTCTCTACATCCTCCAGAGATCTAAAACTTGAGATATATTACCTAGGATAAAACTCTGGTTTTGTGCCACTTCATGTTCATTAGTACAGTTCTCTCTCTTTCTCTTAAACCAATGAATAGATGGGGAAATTCGTTTGTTAGAATATTTCTTTTATGTAGCCATAAAGTTGAAAAAGCCTAGTTGTGCCTCTGTTTTGATGTTCCAGGCTGAGAAAGTGTAATTGTGTTTGTGAAATGAAGTGGGTATGAAATGAGTCTGATGGTTCAGTCAACTTCAGTAGACAGATGTTAATTTTATCCTTTAATAGAAAAAGGTTATGCAGGGGCGCCTGGGTGGCGCAGTCGGTTAAGCGTCCGACTTCAGCCAGGTCACGATCTCGCGGTTCGTGAGTTCGAGCCCCGCGTCGGGCTCTGGGCTGATGGCTCAGAGCCTGGAGCCTGTTTCCGATTCTGTGTCTCCCTCTCTCTCTGCCCCTCCCCTGTTCATGCTCTGTATCTCTCTGTCCCACAAATAAATAAACGTTGAAAAAAAAATTAAAAAAAAAAAGAAAAAGGTTATGCAATAAATAAACGTTGAAAAAAAAATTAAAAAAAAAAAGAAAAAGGTTATGCAAAAATCCTTATAAAATTAAAAGGACAAGTTGCAGGTTTGTGAGCATTATTTATATATATATATATATATATATATATATATATATATATATGTAAGGAATTTTAAAATAAATTGGGGATCATATTCTTCTAAATATTTTGTTTTTATGTTTTCACAGTTCTCTCCCATTACCCTCTAAATATGTGATGTTAGGTCTTTTACTCCTCTGCTATTGTTATTTCTCAATTGTAAATTGACAATGACACCTACTACACAATTCATGAGCAATTAGATGATAAAATGTGAGAGAATTTTGATAAAACGTGAGACCGCTTGCATGTAATGAATTATTTTATCAGAGATAGAATCTCCATGAAAGAAATCTTTAAAAAAATTTTTTTTTAATGTTTATTTATTTTTGAGAGAGAGAGTGGGAAAAAGTGTGAGCAGGAGAGGGCCAGAAAGAGGGTGACACAGAATCGGAAGCAAGCTCCAGGCTCTGAGCTGTCAGCACAGAGCCCGATGTGGGGCTCGAACCACGAACCGTGAGAATGTGACCTCAGCCAAAGTCAGACGCCTCACTGACTGAGCCACCCAGGCGCCCCTAAAGAAATCTTCTTTATGGAAATACTGATTTTTAAAATATGCTTTATAATTTCGGGTTATATCATTTCTCATGTGAGAACACTGTAAGAAGTAACCAGAGCAACTTTGGAGGGAAGAATTTTTTCATGTATTAATTTTCATGTAATAAATACAGGCATTAATTGCTTTCTGAACTGATAGAATATAAATATGTAGTACAGGAAGGTATTGCCACACACTGAAGGAAATATTTCATAAATTGGAGAAATATATTTATAATATTAAAAACTCAAAGAAATGAGACTTTAAGGAAAAGTCCAAACTTAGCTCCATGTTTGGTATCACCCATACTTTTAAATTATACCATGTTCATATTTACTGTTACCAAAGGTGAATTATTCACATAAAATGAATTATAGGATCTTAGTTTTTTTGAATAAAGGGAGAGGTTCTTATAAAAATAGAAAAACAAATAGGAACTTTAAAGTGAGTAATTATCATGTCTCTATATTATTCCTAGTCTTTTTTGTGACAAACAAGAATATTGAAAGGATCATGAGTGCTGTAGGGATGGGGGGGAAGGATTGTTGAGCTTGAAACTTTGGTATAAGATACTTCACCTACTCAGAATTTTATTCATTACATTTGCTTTCTGACTCTAAATGTAAATAGGACAGGACATTAAGAATAAAATATCTAATCAATAAACACTTTTCCTGGCCAGCATGTTCTTTCTGGCCTACTCTAAGTGTTCTTTGTAATAACCCACATTTAATATTTGATTATTTTTTCATAATTAGATTAGTTTGGACATTTTTAGCAAGAATATTACCTCGGTGATGTTGCTTACCCCTATCAGGAGCAAGTAATGTCAGGGTATCTTATTATTGATAATGCTGTATTTTTGGAGACTTGATTAAGACAATGCTCATTATAGCTCACCACTGAGATATTGGCGACAGACATTGATCCAGCTTGGAAGCTGGTAAACTAGGGCTTGTGAGCCACATCTAGTGTTCTTCCTGTTTTGGTAAATAACATTTAAAAAAAATTTTTATGTTTATTTATTTTTGAGAGAGAAACAGAGCATGAATAGGGGAGGGGTCAGACAGAGAGGGAGACACAGAATCTAAAGCAGGCTCCAGGATCTGAGCTGTCAGCACAGAGCCTGACATGGGGCTCAAACTCACGAACTATGAGATCATGACCTGAGCTGAAGTCAGATGCTTATCTGACTGAGCCACCCAGGTGCCTCAGTAAATAACATTTATTGGAACACCTATGCTCAGTTGTTGACATGTTACCTATTGATATTTTCACACTACAATGGTAGAGTACTTGCAACAGAGACCGTATGAACTTCAAAGCCTAAAATATATACTATTTGACCCTTTGCAGAAAAAAAAAAGTGCACCAACCTCTGAGTTAGATGCTTTTAGTGGATTTAGTGTATTTAAGAATACATTTTTTAAATGTCACGATTTTACTTCTCCTTTGACCAAAATGGAGTAATAAAGACTTGATTTACCTCCTGCCTGAAATAACCAAGAAACAAAACAAAATAACACCAGACAAAGTATATGAAACAAGGAGTTATAAGACCATGTATTTCAGGCAATAAAAACAAAGGAGAGCAATCCCTGAGAACAAGCAAAGTGAATCCTGCAACTGTCCCAGCTTATTGCCTTAAGAGACTTTCCAGACCATAACATAGGGACAGGAAATCCAGATAGAATCTAACCAGCTCCTGGAGAAATGGAGTCCAAGAGGTCAAGGCAGCTTATAAAGTAAAGAGATGAGAAAGCTGCATACATAGAGAAGCCCCAAGATCTTCATAAGACCTACCTCAGGTATTCAGCACAATGATTAGAAGATGCATGTGTAGGAACTATCAGAGGCCAGGGAAAGAATTATCCGAAAGTATTAAAGTGAACAGTACACAATGCATGGTAAATCTCATAATTCATGAGGTACAGTGTAGTGTAGAGTATATAGGAAGTTCTTCTATTGGTAGATGTGGAAAATAATTGGCCTTAGATTAAGCACTGCTCTGTACCTACCTAACACTTCCTAAAGCATGACTTGAAGGACAAAACTGTTTCCAAATAACAGAGTCCTGGAACAATGCTCAGGAATATTTATAGGACTCTAAACATATCCAGTACCCAAAAGGTAAAATTCAAAATGTATGGTGTCCAGTAATAGGTTACCAGGCATGCAAAAAAAGGAAAATGTGACCTTTCATGAGGAAAATAGGTCAATTGACACTGAACTTGAGTAGGCAAAGATGTTACAATTAGCAGAAAAAGATTAAAACAGGTACAATAACTCTATTCTAGATGTCTAAATAAAGTTAAATGGAGACATGGAAGATACAAAAGAAGACCTAAATCTAACTTCTAAACATGAAAACTACAGTATGTAAGATGAAGAATCCATTGACAGATAAAGACAAATAAGCATTGCAGGAAAAAAAGTCATGAACTTGAAGACATAAGAATAGAAACTATTCAAAATGAAATACATAAAGAAGAGAATTTAGAAAAATGCACAGTATATCAGTGATCTGTGTTACAACTTCAAGAGGCTTACTATGTATATAATTGGAGTAAAAAAATATAAAGCCACAGATATGAGAAGCTCAATGAGCCCCAGTGAGAAGAAATATATAAAAAAGAAGAAAAAGATAGTGACACCAGTAGAATTTTCATCAGAAACAATGCAAGTAAGAAGACAGTGAGCAAAACACTTCAAAGCAGTTTTTAAAACTGTCAACCAAGAATTCTCTGTACTCAAAAAAATATATTTCAAAAACTATAGCAAAATAATGGCAGCTTAAATAACTAATCATCAGTAGACAGACACCATACGAAATGATACAGAAAGTTCTTGAAGCAGAAGAAATATAGTACCAGATAAGAACATGGTTCTACACAAAGGAAATGAAGAGCATTGGAAATAGAAGCCACATGTGTACTTGCATATGATTTTTAAATAATTTAAATCTCTTGAGAAAATAACTATTTAAACAAAACACTTGAAGGGTTTATAACACATGTTAAGTAAAATGCATGACAATGGTAGCACTAAGTCCAGGAAGAGAGAAATGAAAATACACTCTTAGAAGATTCTTATACATAATATTATATAATATTACTCAAAGATGGATTATGGTAAGCAAAAGATGTGTATTATAAATCCTAAATCAATGACTAAAATAACAAAACTGAGTTATGTCTAATATGCCAACAAAAGATATAAAATGGAATTATAAAATCATTCACTTCATCCAAAGATAAGCAGAAAAGGAGGCAAAAAGGAACACAGAACACATGGGAAAAATTAAAAATACATAAGATAGGGCCAAACCTAACCATATCAGTAATCACATTAAAGATGAATGGCTTTAGACATCTTCATTTAAAAGGCAGAGATTGTCAGATTGTATAAAAAAGTGAAATTCAAATAATTTTGCTGCCTAAAGAAACACACTTTATTATTAAATATAAGTAGTTTAAAAGTAAAAGGATAGGGAAAGACATGTCATGGTAACACCGATTACAATAACGTTTGTATGTCTTATTAGTATATTTATATAAGCTGTGTTAATTTGAGAACAAGGAATATTACCTGAGTTATATAAAAAGTTCATTTTAAAATACAAAGGACTTAATTCATTAAGAAAAAATAACAAGTCTAAATGTTCCGACCCCTAATAATAGTTCTTAAAAAATACATAAAACCTATCAAATTTTAAAGAGACATAAACTCAAAATCTTAGTTAGAAGTTACAATACTCAAAAAACTAAGAAGTTAAAATATTCTTCTCTCCATAATTGATAAAACCAGTAGTCATAAAATCAACAAGTAACACTATCGACCGACTTGATGTAATTGACATATATAGAACATTCCACCTAACCTAGAGCAGAATAGATTCTTTTCAAGTGCACACAGAACATATACCCAGACAAACCATATTTGAGCCACAAAGTATGCAAAGTATGCAAAGAATGCAAAGTATGTTTCTGACCTTAATGGAAGTAAATTATAAATCAATAAGAGAAAGTCTATGGAAAATTCTGAAATATTTAAAAGTAAATAATATACGTCTAAATAACATGTGTAAAGCAAATCAAAATGACTATTATAAAGTATTTTAAACTGAATGAAAATGAAAATCAGTATATCAGAATTTAGGGGCTACCTCTAAAGCAGGATATAGGGAAATATCTATAACAATAAACTCTTATATTAGAAAAGAAGAGCCATCTCAAACCCATGGCATCAGCTTTCGCTTCATGAAACCAGAAAAATAGGAGACAATTCTACCCATGTTTAACATCAAAACACCTAGGGATAAACCTGCCAAAAGATATTTAAGGCATGCATTCTGAAAACCGAAAAATATTGCTGAGAGAACGTGAAAAAGACTGAAATAAATGGCGATATCCCTTAATCATTAGTCAAAAGAGTCACTATTGTCAAGATGTCAGTTCTTTCTCTAATGATGGATGGATTCAATGTAATGCCAATAAAAATAGCACTAGTTTTTTTTTTTAAGAAATTAGCACCTGATTCTCAAATTTATAGGGAAATGGAAAGAAACTAGAAGAGCCATAAACTTTGAAAGAGAACAAAGTAGAAGAATAGAAACTACCTGGTTTCAAGAAAAAAAAATTGATAAGTTGGATTTCGCTAAAATTCAAAATTCTGTTCATCAAAAGATACTGTCAAGGGAAAACAGAAATGCCATACATTGGGAGAAATATTTAAAAATAATATCTTTGTAAAAGACATATCCTGAATATATAATAAAAGTCTGAAAATGCAGTAATAAGAAACCAAAACACAAATAAAAGCCGGTCAAAGTATTTGAACAAATACTTCATCTAAGAAGATTTAGGGATAAGCACATGAGAAGATGCTCACCATAATTACTTACTGGAGAAATTCAAATTAAAACAGTAAGATACTACTACACATGTATTAGAATGAAAAGTTAAAAAGACTGACTAGGAGAAATCAATGGAGGATGTGAAGTAATGGAAACTTCTGTGTATTGCTGGTAGGAATGTAAAAAGATACAAAGTCTTTGGAAAACAGTTTGGCAGATTCTTAAAACTCTTCATAGACACCTACTATTTGATCGAATCATCCCACTCCTTAGTAATTAACCCAGAGAAAAGAAAGCATGTGTTCATGAAAGGATTTGTATGTGCATATTTATGGAATTTTTATTTGTATTAGCCAAAAATCTGAAATAGCACAAATATCCATCAATAGATGAACAGATAAGTTAATTGTGGAATATTCATAAGATGGAATATCACTCAGTAGTAAAGAAGAAAGTATTGATACAAGGAAGAATGTTAGTAAATTTCAAAATAATTATGGTAAATGGAAAAGCCCAACTCTTCTCATTGAAAAGAACATATACTGGATAATTCCGTTTATATAAACATTTAGAAAATGCGAAATAATCTATAATTACAGAAAGAGTGTGTATGGTCGCAAAGAGTGCAAGGAGGAGGACTGGAGAGGAGAGATAAAATAGAAGAATTACAAAGGAAAATGAGAAAACTGTGGGGAGTGATCAATATGAATGCAAATGATCAAATTTTACATTTTAAGCATATGCAGTTTATTGTATGCCAGTTATATCTAAACAAAGCATTTAAAAAACAATGTTGAGTTCACATCACTATCTCAAATTCAAACACAATACCATAGAATTCTTTCTCGACTTCCCACAATCTATGTTTGTGTTTTCCTTACTCACAGTGAAAAATGGCTCTTTACAAGATCAGAATAGGTACTCATTATTCTATTTTTCAACATGCAGACACACGCGCGCACGCGGGCACACACACACACACACACACACACACACAGAGTTAGTTTTGGGATCACATCTATACTGCTGTTACCAAAAGAAAGTCAAAGAAGTTAAAAGTTTAATTCTATACCTCCAATGCCTGATAAGCAAGAGGTGGTCAATAAATATTTGATGAATGAATTAATGAATGTAATGATGGGCACCATAAACATTTATTAGAAATCTGTGTGAGTTTTCAAAATAAAACATAATTTAACCTTAAAAGTGAAAAAAAAGACTTATTGTAGTTCTTTTGGTGCTTTTGATGTATACTTATTAGGGTACACTGAAGGTGTACAATTAGCAACCTGTGTTTAATTTATTTAAATTATTCAGTTTTCTTTGTGTGGTAATAATTATACATTTGATATATAGATACAGTACATTTATTTGTACATAGATTGAATTGTATGATTTGCCCCTTCCATCCTCTCTAATTTTTTAATATATATTTATATGATCCCAAAGGCAAAACTATATGAAAACAAATACTCAAATCTTTGTCCCATAATAATTTGCTCCACCTGCACAGAAAGAAAATTATTTTCTTAATTTCTTTTTACAAAAAGAAACAAATTGTTATATATGTGTATGCATATATGTGTATACACACACTTATTTTGTATTTCTAATTTCTTTTTCAGAGGTGGCATATTGTATGATATCCAGCTACTCTCTTGAAGCTTGCTTTTTTACTTAATACACTGGGGATGTAACATTCAGTCCATTGACATCTTTTTCGTTCATTTTCCGCTACATACTTTACTCTCATCATTTTTTACTCAAATCAGTTTCCCAAGGATGACATTTAGATGGTTTCCCTATTTTGCCTTTGCAAATAATGGCAAAATGAATAACCTTTTGCGTGTATTGGTTTTGACTTTTGGAGGTTTATTTCAGGATGAATTCCTAGAAGTGGAATTGCTCTTGTTGTGGAAGGTATTACCAATTTCCCCTCCATGTGGTTGTGTACTTTACACTCCCACCAGCAATCTGTAGACTACCATTTTCTCACAGCCTCGCCTTTGGGTGTGTTGCCAAACTTATGAAGTTTTACCAATTTGACAGATTTGGAATAGTATCACAGTTTAGGTTAAATTTTGAGCACCCTTTGATATGATTGTTTTAAAAGTGACTACACACTTGCCTCAACATAATTTGTTTAAAACATCTTTTTCTCATTGATTTAAGGTACTATTTTTATGCCATACACTAAATTTTCATATATTCTTGAGTATATGTCAGGTATTTATTTTATTCCATTGGAGCAGCATCATATAGTTTTAATTTTAAGGTTGTAGAGTATGTTTTCATAACTGGAACCTGATTATTATTCTTATCTAGGGACTTCCTAGCTATTCTTACATGTTTATTTTCTTATATAAATTTGATAGTCAAATTGTTAAGCTCAAGAAAATGAGCTTAACCATTTCTATAGATATTGTGTTCAATTTATATATTGATATGGTTGATTAATGATAGCTGAACACTCTTTGCTACTCATACAAGAAGATGTGGAGTCTAATTCTCCATTCCTTGAATCTGGGCTGGCCATAGTGACCTGCTTGTCTAACAGTATGTAACAATGTGAATTCTGGGGCAGAGAAAGCATCACAGACACTTTACAGGTCTCTTGGGACCTTTTGAGACCTAGACACCGTGTTGTGAGGAAGTCCAGACAGCTCAATGAAGTGGCCACATGGAAAGGAACCAAAGGTTCTGGCCCACAACCCTGGCTGAGTCGACAGCCACTACCAACTAGCCAGTCACTTGAGTGTCTCTTCTTTGAAGTAGATTCTATACTGAGTTACCTCACCTGATGCTGTATGGAGCAGAGATGAATCATCCCCACTAAGCCCTATCAAACTGGAGATTTTTGAAGAAAATGAATAATTACTAAAGGTTATTGCTATTATTTAGTGTAGTGTATTACATGGCAGTAGATTGCCAGAGCAATTATGTTCAGGAGAGTTAAAACTAGATAATATTTTAACTTTACATCTTGAACTAAGATGCTGTTGTAAATTCTTTACACTTTAATTTACCTACCTTATTTTATTGAAAAAACTGTTGGGAGTATAGTAGATTTAAGTAAGTGTTTTACCTTAAACACATCAACAATACTAGTGACATCTTATAAAACATTGATCCTGAAGAGCATAACATAAGATTATCTTAACAGAATATTTTCTAACAGTTGAAAGCAACTTGTTTATTACTTTTATCCTATCTACTTTAAATAAGTATTCAGGGTGCTTAAAATGCTACATATAGGTCAGGTTCTTGTTATAACAATATAGAAGGTGAAACCTATAAAAAGAAGAGATTAAATTATTATACTGTTTTCTTTGTTCTAAGTTTTATTCTTTTAACATTTTAATGTTTCTCAAGTTGAATACTTCTTGTGATTGACATATATGTTTAATATAGTGTTTCTTCCTTCCCCAAAAGCTATTATTAAATCAAAGAAATACCTCACAATTGAGGAACAATGTACACATCATGAAGCATTTTGTTTTCTTTTTTTTCCCCAAAATAAAATAAGCATCTATAGATGTCTAGTATCTACAAGAAGATTCTTCAGGCATTTTGTTTGAAATGGAAAATGTAGATGGATTTATATCCCAATTCATATAGGAGGTTAGGAATTCATGTATGGCACTATTATTTTTTGTTAAGGCATTGCCATATATGTATATATAATATATAACATGTAAGTTATACACATATATTATATGTAATATATAACTATACACACATATATTACATATAAATTATATATAACATAAATTATATATTATTTTTAAATATATTTTTGTATATTTAAAAAATACTAAAATTTGTATAAATGTTAAATATTTATATTTAATGTATAAATATATAAGTTATATATATTGTATAAATATATACATTTATTATATATACATTATATATATATATATCATAGAGTCGGCTGAGTATGCAGTGATCACAGATGCTGAAGGCAGATTGCTTGGGTTCAACTCTTCCACAGTACTTTGTAATTTGGGGAAATTTTCCCTACATTATAGTTTGCTATGAAGATTAAATGAACTAAAATTGAAAAGCACACAGCAAATTACCTTCATGTAGTAAGCATCAAGCAAGTATTTGTTAAATAAAAGCCAGAGAGGACCTCAGAAGGGGGATAGATAGCTAAGTATCTTAGGGGAAGAAAGAAAAAAGAAATAGAACTGACAACATTATAATCAGATTTATTTAAACAGCTGCTGTTCATTTAGGTCAACTCCTGTTCCCACACATGTAGCCTCTCTGTAGCTAAAATGAAAGGTGCTTTTGAAAAGTTTTTAATTCCTTAGAAAACTCCAAGGTCTAAATATATGTGAACTTTTTGTATTGTAGCAAGTTGTTCTGTTATGTACACACTTTAGCACAGATGGCTATTTTGAGAGAGTGTAAGCAAAACTGGTTATAACAAATGAATTTTGTATTCCCAAGATTTGTTTTTCTCTCAGTATGTTATCATTTTGAGCTACATTTTTGGAAGCATATATGACAGGTGTACTTACCAACTGTGCCTGAAAGAATTATGTTTTGAAAAAAATCTACCACAGCAAATCTCTAGCTCCCTGTCCTTTTTTCATGTTGAAATTATTCCTGCATGAATTTGTTTACTTCATATTTCTCAGGTGTATTTATTTATAATTTATACCCTGCCTACTTCCCAAATGATTTTAAGATAGCTTTTTTAAAATTCATGTATAAGACAATTAAACTAAAAATAGCTCAGACTCATGTGAGTGTATGTGAGGGAGGGGTTCTCAGTGGAAAAGTACATATGCCTTAATTAATAAAGCATTTATTAAAATATGGTCCTCTTGCCACCTGCCTAGAATTACTTGAATAATTTGTTATTTATTTGTTAACTATTTAGGACCTCACCTCAGTCTTCCTCAATCAATCTTTGGGATTGGGTTGTTTTAATTAAGCTCCTCAAGGGGTTGTTATGAGCACCAGTGATGGCAAATCACTTGGAGAGGGAGAGCTATGGGAAGAGATCAAAGGACAATTTAAGCTACAAGACATTTGGTATTTACAGACTTTGGAAACCATTATCAAGGTTTTACAACTAGTGAGTTGGTTAATTTTTCCTGTTTCTTATTCATGTAAAAATAAAGAAAACCATTTTATTTTGTCTCACCTGCTGGAGAGAACTGTGATGATTACATTAGATACTAAATGTAAAAATGTTTTGAAAATCATGAAATTAAAAAAACAGCCAGTTTTTATTGTTATTATTGAAAACATGTGGTTTAATAATCTAACTACTAAGGAAGTTGTATGGCCTGGGGGCTTTGGGATCTCACGGGTGTGTGACTCCTGAATCCCACTCACTATGGTATCTCAGGTAAGAGCCTTAAATAATGAAGATGAAGGGATCTGGGGATCCTTCTGCTTCTTACATAGACTTTCAAACAATCCTGCTGTTTTCAGACTTGGATTCACCACCCTTCGAATTACTTGTGTTGCCAATTCCTGGGAAATTTGGAGTTCTGTAGTGCAAGTTGGGTTGGTTTTTACCTTCTCTACTGCCAGTTTAGCAACTTTCTTAGCTAAGTACTTTACTTTTTGTTTTTGGTGTGTGTGTTTTAGTTTTTTATTTTTTGCATTTACCTTCCAAAATAGTACTATTGTCTGCCCTCTCTTCTTTTGTTATCGTAAGATTTTGCATCTTTCAAAGGCTCTGAACTATCATTTAACCGGGTGTTGGGGAGTAGTGAGGAGTGCTAATACACGGTTTTTGCTTTGAATTTATTCTTGTAAAGTGTAAATGCCTTCTCTTTAAACTCATTAGTTGGAAACCTGATTCACACTCTTAAGAATGTTTGAAAATATGGTGCATATGTTTTGCTTTCAGCTAAAGATATTAGAATTATCCCACCCACTCCAAAGCCCTAGGTCCGTTCATTTTACTCTCAGTAACATTAAAGAAGTATGTAAATAAATGTAAAAAGGCTTTTCTGAAAGAGGGAGCCATGAATAAAGGATGTCAATATTTTTTAAAAGTACTGGGTGGTGATCCTTGTTGGCAATGCTCTTCCCAAAAGTCTCTTAGGATTTCATGGGTTTTTTTTCCTATAAAAGCTCAGAAATGTGACAGCAGTATTCCTAAATCTACTATAGGAGTGATAAACCTAAGTTTGAAAGTACATGGACACTTTCACCAAAATCTAGTAAAGGAGACTGAAAGAAATTAGGTTTATCAACCTTACCAATAAAACAGATAATTAAGGAAAGAAAAGTGGTATAATTTATATGTCTAAGTGAAAGTACTTTAATGGATATGGGGGCAATGTCTACATTAGTAGATGCTGTGGCTGTACATATTTATACCATAAGTCCAAGTACCACATCATGTAACTGTTAGCAATCGGGATGATCTTGGGCCTTTGCTGACACAGGCCCTGTTGCTTCTCATTTGCCTTAGGTCTGTTGCTACCAGGTGTGCTATTAGGAAGCTATAATGACCTGATGTACTCTTTTATTGACTCTCTATTGGGTGTAATTACATTAATTACTTTATGGAAAAGAGAATTCACTTGGGACAGAGAAGTTTTGATGAGAAATAAGAAAAGCAATGTACATTTTTAGAGTAGAATCCAGGATAGTGACCTACAGCAATGATAATCTAAATTTTTTACATGCTTGGTTAATCCTAATCTCTATATTGTGACTACTCTAACTTTTTTGGAAATAGCATAGAACGATCCTATTCCATCACATGACTTTTGATGTGTCTACTCTCAGTTGTGTATACTCCTGCAGAGTTGGCAAAAATCAGGGTGAAGAAGATATCAAAATCCTTTTCCTACTTTGCTTTGGTTTAAAGCTAAGGATGCTGCTAAACTAAGACTTTCTTGTGCTTTAATCCTGCTACCCATCCCCCCTCCTCCCCTAAGACCCTCTATCAGGCTATGAAGGCATGGGATTGATTCTAGCGCTATTGAATAGTAGTATCTAAGTGGAGGCCTCCAATGACCCACTGGGCCATAATATGTCTGTGGTTTATAATGTGCATTGTAATCTACTCTTTAGGTACTACATTTATATGATGTCTACACATGCATAGAATGGAGGTTCATTCTCAAAGTGTTTGTAAAACTATTTTATAAAATTAGAAAGTAATTCAAAGAGAATAAATATCCTCAGGTAGCCTTATCTGATACTTCCATGATGACAGGCACATGATTATTGTAATTCTTTCACTCCAAAAGAGAAACATAACACCAGGAACTTGAAGCCTCAGGTTGTCTCATTAGACTGATGAGCCCTTAACTTCTATTGCCTCTATTTTTATATTTTAACCAAAGAACCGTGGCTTACTATTAGTGTCATTGTGAGCAATAACCAGTGAAGATAATAATATAATATCCAGTGAAAATAAAACACAAATATAGAAAAACTTTAGAGGTCAGAAGAGTGCCAAATTAAGATATATGTATTCTCATATTATATTTAATGATGATATATAAACTGTTAAAACCAAAGCAGATTAAAGAAAATGCATTTGCACTGCAATTTTTTTTCAAATAAGCAAGTGGAGATTTCTAAGTCTGTTCTATTTGCTGACTCCTCTTTTTGCTGGTGTCAACTCTGTGAAAGCTGAAATGACAATCACTGCATGACATAACCATCTACCTGGGTATGTCAGAAATATTAACCACGTGGGAGTCATTTAAAAAGCAAGTAAGTATGACCAGGATCATTTAGCACTTAGAACCTTCCAGAGCAGCAGTTTAAAAAATAGCCTTGGGCCACAGAGTCTTCTTTGCCAGCTAACATACTGGGTTTATTATATAAATGGGACATTGTGATGCTTTGATCCCTGATTCACACATTTTAGAGCATTGCTGGCTTCAAATCTTGATGTGTGTATTGTTGCTGTTTATTTGTAACTTTTCTGGGTTTGTTTGTCTGCCTTTTTTGGGTGTCTTGTTTTCACTGCTTTAATCATTTGCATGCTGGTGTTTGTTTTTAGCGAGAGGATATATTTGTGTGGTCCTGTATTTTGTCAAAATTCTTTATCACAGTAGGCCCCCACCTCACTATCAGTCTTGGAGATTAAGTATCATGCCTAAAAGTCATATATTTTTGTTCTGAATTTACTTTCCTCTTGCATTTAATTGATAGATAAGCAGGTTTTCTTCTCTTGCATTCTGTTGGTTTATGTAGGTCGCTTGTTCTAAGTATATAGCAAGAAAAAATGTGGCATATGTTCTAGTAAAATGAGTGGTTATTCTTGCCATTCTGTAGAAACCTCCATGACTTGAAAACAATGGAGGCAGGTGAATTATGTTTCACTATGTCAGCCCCAAGCTAAATGGAGCTTTATCTTTTCCACACAGTGAAAGCATCTAGAGGAAATGCAAAGTAGTTTCCATTGTACAATGAATCACTCATTAAAGTTAATTGACATCCATGGAGCACTTGTTTCAGATATCACAGGTATAGGGGCAAAATCTGGTTGTCAAAGAAAGGCAGAATACAGGAGACCCCCTTGTCCATGGGGGATACGTTCCAAGACTTTAGTGGATGCCTGAATCTGCAGATCATACCAAACCTGTATATACTGTCTTTTCCCACACATACATACTTATGATAGTTTAATTTATAAATTAGACACAGTAAGAGATTAACAACAACTAATTATAATAATATTAGAACAATTATGACAATTTTCTGTAACAAAAGTTATGTAAAGGTGGTCTCTCTGTCAAAATATTTTAGTGTATTGTCCTCACCCTTCTTTTTCTTGTGATGATGTGTGATGCCTGCATGATGAGCTAAATGTCACAGTGCCATAGCATTAGGCTATGGCCTAGAGTTAGGCTATTATTGATTGACCGTCTGAGGATACTCAAGAGGGTCATCTACTTCTTGATTGTGGTTGACCACAGGCAGCTGAGCCCATACAAAGTGAAACTGGATAAGGGGGTACTACTGTATCTCACTGGACCAATTTTAACTTGCACCGGTCGTTTGACTTACTTATTAAGGTTTTATGGTTGAAAGGAAGCACTGAGGTATGCATCTATTGTTCATTGAAACTAGAGAATAAAATATGACAAAAACAACTTTTAAAAAAAGAAAGTACTTGCATATATAGACACTGGTGCCAGAAAATAAATAAATAAATAAATAAATAAATAAATGGCACTGGAAAGATACCTAAAGAACTATGCTGAACAAAAGAAGCTCCTAGAGATATTAAAACCACCCACAAATGAATCAGAAAAAAAGCTGCAGTTGAAAGATGCCTTGAAATCTATTGGTAGTTGAGCTGGGGACTATTTCGACCTGCTCATCTTCTAAACACTCTGTCTTTTCTGTGCTAGTATGTCCTGTACCAGTCAGTAACCTTGACTAGAACATGTTCAAGTGTAGATCTGTGATCTCATGGACTCCAGAAAGCGAAGTTCCTTGAAAATCATCGTTTAAAATCTGTAAATCAGTGCTATTCTTTTTCATTGTGAGCAGTCTTTTCCCCAAAGGAATCCTGCCTGATGAGTAGGAGTGCATTGTTTGAAAGAACTGCAGAAGTATTTCCTAGGTGTTTTTCCCCTTTAGCAAACCGTTGGGAAGATGGAGGAGTATGCAGCATGAGGTGTGCTGTCATTATATTTATTCTGGGCCTTTTCAGCACTGTAATTTATTTCTGTGCCAAAACAATATGAATGGTTAAAAAATGTACTTCTCCACAAAATGAAACAATTGGACTGGATTCCTATTAAATTATGCACATATCTTAGCGAAGAGAATGGTATTTTCTGAATAATAAAAATCATATCTTTTTGCAAAAACAAACTACTTAAAATCCTTATCAGTACATTTTTAAGGGGGACTCTCCCAGTTAGACCTAAAATGAACTTTTGAAAAATTTCAACAATTCCCTGAAAGCTCACCACATCTTTAATTTAGAATAGATTATATCCACCCTCTCTTGTCTTTTTTTTTTTTTTTTTTTACTAAGATGCCTCCTTCTGGAAATGAACACTTAAAACAGAATTCATGTCTACTTTTGAGACATACAGAATCACTTTATTGTACATGGAGACTCTTAAAGAATAAGTATGGCCAGATCATCCCTTTTATGAAAAAGAAATGAGCAGCTTGGGTAAGGGAACCATTAAAAGTTTAAAAAAATGAACACTAGACAGAATTAGTAATTCCCTGTCCTGTGATCCTAAAGCAAAGGATAAGGAAGTTTCCAGTCATTGAACATCCAGCATTTTTCTGATGCCTCCACATGTGTTCTCATGGAATTCTCAGAGCCACCATGCAGGGTGAGTACAATCAAATGGCATATATATAATAGATGAGGATACTGAGTTGTAGAGAGGGTAAGCTAATTCAACTAGTGAGTAGGTCTGAGTTTGAGTCCAAATGTGAAGATCTCTAAAGTTTAATGCCCTTCCCTCGAAATCACACTACTTGCATTATTTATTGTTCTTTTATAGTGTTTCTATTTGAGCACTTACCAAACTGCTTTAAATTTCCACTGCTAGATGAGTTCTTCAGTGTCAGAAGCCACGGCTTGCACATCCTAGTGCTCATCAAATATTCAGTATTAGTGACTGGCATATGGTTGGTTCTTACAAAGATTTGTTAAATAGATGCCAAGGTTGAAAACATTCATCAAGTACAGCTTCCCCCATTTGTCAAACAAAGGTGGTAGAGTGGCATACCTGTCAAAGCATTTAGATATTCTGAAGATCAATGTTAAATACATGTGTAGTTATAGTACACTTCTACTGCAGTGGCAAGGTTTACATAATTGACACTGAAGACTCTAACATGTGTAAACAGTGCTTAACTTCTGTCTACTTGAGTCACCTTACCAAAAAAAACCCTTTAAGTACGCGTTCAGAAATAATGTCAAGAACAATATGAGAAAAATAAAAAGACATGTATTTCAAAGGAAAGCATTTACATTTACCTGTGTGGTGTGTGCATTACCTAATGTGCAAAAGGAAAAAATAAACTGTAGTTAAGTTTAAAAGAGTAGTGACCAAATTCTTTTGGTAAATTGTTTCTATAATATGTGAGGTTTGTTATAATTCTTCTTACTTTGGGATTCATAATTGGTATCAGTTTCTAGCTCCCATTAATATGATAATGGAGTGTTGCCCAAGTGTTTTGTTTATGTGCCTGACCTCTTTTCCATGAGCACCTGGAGGGCACAGACTGACTATTCATCTTTGTAGCCCTGCAGGTGGTTAATGGGTGAATTCATACTTTACCATACTGTTGTGCATGATTGAGGATGCAAATTGTGATATACTCAGAAAACCATCATGCCTAGATTGGAAACACCATCCCCCAATCTTTTCTTAAATGTCTCTTGACTTTGAGTTCCTAATAAGTAAAACAAACATTACAGTAGTTATAAAGTCTTTTCTCCCTCTGGCAGTCATATCTTATTGACGTAGATAAACATAAGCCTAAGGATATCCTCTTTTTAAAAATTAAATTTCCTATTAATAGGTTACACTGGTGCAATTCTGGATCAAACCATAAGCTCCAACCAAAATGTGTATCATTTTAAATGAACCATAATTAATGAGAGTTAAAAGTTATACTATGAAGGGAGCTGGAAGTATGCCTAATGTATTCGTGTTAAAACAGTTTATTTTTTTAGGAGGAAAGTTGTGTTAAGTTAGAAACAATACTGTTTTAATCAGAGGATGTCAGAGTTTAAGGATCTTTTCTCCTGCCTAGATATATGATTAACAGATCAATCATTCCCTAACAGGAACTCTCTTGATGATGCAGTCTTTCTTTGAAAATGATCCCAGTTCTCTTTTGATGTGTCATAGATTCATTGCTACCCTGAGGGTGAAAACTCTGCTTCAATGATAAATTTAAAAGAAAGTCCACATTTCAATGAATAATAACAAAATTATAACAAGGATGAGCAACTTTATTTATAATAGTAGCTTTTTATGGTATCCATCACCAAAACATCTTGAATTTTATTTTTTTAATCTAAAAATTTGGGGTTTGTTTATTTTTGAGGGTGAGAGAGACAGAGTGCTAACAGGGGAGGAGCAGAGAGAGAGGGAGAGACAGAATCCGGAACAGGCTCCAGGTTCTGAGCTGTCAGCACAGAACCTGATGTGGGGCTTGAACTCAAGAACTGTGAGATCATGACCTGAGCTGAAGTCAGACGCTTAACCAACTGAGCCACCCAGGCACCCCAAAACATCTTTAAGTTTAAAAACAACATAGTTTTTAATTGCACTATTGGAACTATTGAAAATGCATATTAATGACTATTGAAAATGCATATTAATAAACTCATTACCCTAACTCATAAAAAGCACATCTTAATATTGTATATTACTCAAGATCCATTCCTTTGCACATATTCAAAAACAGAAAAACTCTTTGGACTAAAAATACAAAATAATTAAAAAATTTTTTAAATATTTATTTATTGTTGAGGGACAACATTATTTATTGTTGAGAGAGACAGAGTGTGAGCAGGGAAGGGGAAGAGAGAGAGGGAGACACAAAATCTGAAACAGGCTGTAGGGTCTGAGCTGTCAGCACAAAGCCCAATGCGGGGCTCGAACCCATGAACCGTGAGACCATGATTGAGCCAAAGTCGGATGCTTAACCAACTGAGCCACCCAGGCGCCCCTAAAAATACAAAATGTGCACATAAAATAATAATTACATTGTATTTTACCCTGCTTTTTTATACAATAGATTGCAAACAGCACTGTATGTCAGTAAATCTAAAGAAAATATTATAACTTGCATGGCTTAATATAGCTCTTTATGGATGCAACATAATTATTCATTGGGAATTTAGGTTATTCCCAATTTAATTTTTTAAATAATGCCATGGTGGAAGACACACACACACGCACATACGCGCCTGCGCACACACACAGAAGCATGTATACACCCATAAAGCTTTGTGGGCTTTTCTGATTATTTCATTGGAATAAATTCCTACAGGTAAATTTGTGAGATTAATAGGTATGCACACTTTTTTTTTACATTTGGAAATATAACTAATTTAAACTTACAGAAACCTGGCAAAAATAATACACAGATTTCCCCAACCCCTCTCACCCAGCTTCCTTTAAAATTAATGTAGTGTAACCATAGCACACTTAACAAAACCAGAAAATTGCATTGGTAGGAAACTATTATCTAAACTGCAGACCTTAACTGAATCTTGCCAGTTTTCTCTTTCATTTTTCTGTGCTAAGAAAATGCACAGAAAATGAAATGTATGGGCTCCCACATTACATTTAGTTATTTCTCTTTAGCATGTTCCAGTCTGTGACAGTTCCTCCGTCTTTTCCTGTCTCTCATCATTTTGACCCTTTTGAAGAATACTGGTCAGTTATTTTGTAGAATGTTCCTCAATTTAGGTTTGTCTGAGGTTTTCCTGTGACTTGGATGAAGTTACACATTTTTGGCAAGAATATGGGAGAAATCACGTTGCATCCCTCACAGTGCATAGGACCAGGGGTTTTGTGATGTCCTCAGGTGTTATCACTGGTGATGTTATCCACCCTGAACATGCGCATGTCATGGTGCTTGCTGTGTTTCTCCACTGTAAATCTGCTATATTTACCTTTGTAATTTATAACTGTCTTGGAGGAGAAACTGAGATTATGCAAATCTTCTATTTCTCCTCATTTTTTGCCCACTAGTTTTAGCATCCACTTGTGAATCTTGTCTGCAACAATCATTACAATGGCATTTACCCAGTGGTGATTTTTCTAATTTCTTTTCCCTTTAGATTCATGCTACACATTTTAAATAACTTGTTTTTATTCTTAATTGTGGAATGCTCCAGAAGTAAAATATTCAAAAAAACAGTAAAACAATTATCTCTGCATTTCCCAACCTGATTTAATACACTGGTAACATTTGGAACATTAGCTTTAGATCTCTTATTTTTGCACATGTTTTTTGTTTTGATATTTCTTTAGAAATAAAACATAATGGATATGGGTAAGTTCCCTTCTGTCCCTTTACTCTCCTTACCTCTCTGGGAAGTTGGCATTTATCCATTGCATGCATTTTTAATTACATATGTGCATATATATTTGATCACAAATATTGTAAAATATTATGCATATCAAAATTTTATCTAAACCATATCATACATATAAAGCTAAATATAATTTCTCTATTTGCTTTTTACCTGTTAATATTATCATTATTTTTTTAGATTTATCAGTGTTGATACATATAGATCTAGTTCATTCATTTTAACTGCTGAATAATATTTCATATGTTCTAGGAAATATGCTTAAGATTCGACATTTTAAGATTCATAAGATTCATATGTTCTAGGAAATATGCTTAAGATTCGATGGGGCCAGCAAATGTTCTATTCTCTGACTTTAGAGAGTATCCATTAACGAGAAAGAAGATTTACATTTTAGGACAAATATTGTGGTGTAATAGCAAAAACTTGAAACCATGAAAACTTCTTAACTTAATCATATGTTATATTTTCACCAAAAAGAAAAAAAAAAAAAGCTGGTCCAATATGTGAAGTGATGGATGTGTTAACTTGATGAGGAGAGTCCTTTCACAATATACACATATATCAAATCATCAAGTTGTACACTTTAAATACTTACAATTTTTATTTGTTAATTATGCCTCAGTAAAGCTTAAAAATAATGTTATGTCTCATTCATTCATTTATATAATCTACAAATCCATACTTATCATCTATTGTAGGCACTAGGGATATAATGTGCTTTCCTTAAGAAGCTTATAGTCTAGAAGAAAGATATAAACTTGTGACTAGTAATATATTTGTCTAAATGCTATAATTGGCATCTTTCCAGTTATCGTGAATTCAGAAAACAGGCAGTGATCATCAGATTTTTCTTAAGGAGAAACTAACTAGACTTCACAGAGGAAGTGATAATTACCAAATCGTAAATATTGGAAAGTAGCTCTCAGTTTGGTTGGGCTTTCAGAAGAAAATTTTTAAAAAAGGTATTAGTAGAAGTAATGAGGAGAGACACATACAGTTAAATTTAAAGGCACGTAATCTAAAATGAATGCATGAGACGGCAGGTATGTAGTGGGAAGGGTATTGTAGAATCAGGAAATAATACTGAAGTACAACACATATAGAAGCCATATTTGGAAGGGACTTTCAGCTATTGTAGTTCCCTCACGGCAGCTAACTGTGAGTGTCCTCAAGGAGGATAACTCTGGGTGAAAACCTGGCTTGGCTCTTCTTTAACCGTGTGATCATGGGCAATTCACTTTCTCACTAAGTCTTGGTTCTTTCATCTCTAATATTGGAACACTACTACTGGGTTCAAATGGATGCTATGAGGGTATAATAGATGTGACTAAACCCCATGCATAGCCCATAGTACATTATCATAAATATTAAAGCTGTCATTGCTATATTTGCATGCTGTGTTTAATTTTTTCCTATCAACATGAGGAAGTCCTTACAGTTATTTTAAGCAGTAAAATAATTACCTTTTAAAATGTTGGGATGGGGTAATAGTTTATTTTTTCATTTTGAGTTTAATAGAAAAAAATGATTTCACCTTTTTTTTATCCATTGCCTTACATATTTATGTTTTTTGTTTATTTGTTGGTAAGAACACTTAAGTTCTACTCTGAGAAAATTTCTGCTTTACAATACAGTATATCAACTGTAGTCACCCATGTTATACGTAAATCCTCACACCTTTTCATTTCACAGCTTAAAAAAAAGTTTTCATCCTTTTACCAACCTCTCCTTACTTTCCCCACATCCAGCCCCTGGCAACACTTTTTTACTCTGTTTCTATGAATTTGAGTTTTTTTTTAGAATCCGCTTTTTTTTTTAAGACTCTACTTATAAATGTTACCATACAGACTTTGTCTTTTTCTGTCTGGCTCATTTCATTTAGCATAATCCTTTAAGGTCCATCCACATTGTCATAAATGGCCGGATTCTCTCTTTCTCATGGCTGAGTAATATTCCATTGTGTTTATACATACCACATTTTCTTTATCTATTCATCTATTGATGAACACAGGTTGTTTTGGTATCTCGGCTATTGTGATTGATGCTGCAGAGAACATGTGAGTACAGATATCTTTTCCGTATCCTCTTCTCTTTTCTTTAGGTTACAAACCCAGAAGTGGGATTGCTGAATCAAAGAGTAGTTTTATGTTTAATTTTTTAGGAGCTACATACTGTTTTCCGTAGTGGCTGCACCCATTTACATTTCTGAAATTACTGTTTTTTCAAAAAAAAAATGTTGATTTATTTCATTTTTGAGAGAGGGTGTGGGGAGGAGAAGCAGAGAGAAAGGGAGAGAGAATCCCAAGCAGGCTCTAGGCTGGCAGTGCAGAATGCAATGCAGGGTTCAACCCACAACCCTCGGATCCCACAGCCCTGGGATCATGACCTGAGTTGAAAGCAAGAGTCAGACACTCAACCATCTGAGCTACCCAGGCACCCCTGAAATGATCACATTCTTAATTTAAGACAGAACAGTATTGTAGCAATTTGGGTAATGACTTGAAGGGACTTAAGAGACAGTAAGACTTCTTATGAGAGTGTTACATTTGTTGAGTATGTAGAGGGTAATGAGGTAAAATTTTTTAATACATTGTTTGTATTAGTTTCTTAGGGACGTTGTAAAAGAGTACCATATGCTGGGTGGCATAGACAACCAGAAATTTATTTTCTCACAGTTCTGGAGATCAGAAATCTGAAATCAAGATGCCAAGAAAGTCCCACTCCCTCTGAAGGTGCTCCTTCTAGGTTGTCGTAGTTCTTTGGTTTGTAGCAAGAAAACTCCAATATACTTATGGCATTCTCCCTATATCAATGTCTGTCTTTCACATGGCTTCCTTTAATGACACCAGCCATATTGGATTAGGGACCCACTCTACTGCAGTATGACCTCTTCTTAACTGATTGTGTCTGCAACAACCCTATTTCTAAATAACACCACATTCTGAAGTGCTGGGGGTTAGGACTTCAACATATGAATTTAGGAAGACACAATTCAACCCATAACATTGTTTTTTCTAACCTTAGGGTCACATGATTCTTTCTAGGTGTTTCCCAGGATTATGGTAATGATTATGTGTGAGAATTCATAACTAATTTTTAGTTATAATGTTAGCTTTGTAATAGAACCAATTGTCTCAGCTCATTGTCGCTATTCAAAAACAAGCATCATCATTCAAATACTGGGCAAGTGTAGGGTGGTATCCATAACTTCTATTCATTGATACATGTAGTTCTTAGATCAAGTAGTTTAAAATTAAGTGATGTCAGGTTTTAATAAAACAAAATACAAAATTTTGTTTGTGATATGATTAAAACTATGTCAGGAATATGCATATGTGTATGCATGTCTGAAATTTAACATGCTAAAAAGAAATGTTATTTTTATTATGATACTAAGATTATGATTTTTTTCAAATTATCTTTTTGTTGATTTTTCTTATAAATAGGCAAAAGCAGATAAATCCAAAATATCAGCTGATTTATTAAACCTGATAGTTTTGACTCAGATCTTGATTTCTATGCATTGAAAGCTATCATCATTATTCTGAGCACATAGAAGAAGCTTAGAAAATGCTTGGTGTTGTGATGTGAGTATTAATTCTACACCTCAGATGTAACATGGAAAGTGAGTAGAGTACAGAGTTATTTTACTGCATCCATTTCATTTTTATTTTTTTTAATTTTTTAATTTTTTAATTTTATTTTTATTTTTTAAAATTTACATCCAAATTAGTTAGCACATAGTGAAACAATGATTTCAGGAGTAGATTCCTTAATGCCCCGTACCCATTTAGCCCATCCCTCCTCCCACAACCCTTCCAGTAACCCTCAGTTTGTTCTCCATATTTATGAGTCTCTTCTGTTTTGTCCCCTCCCTGTTTTTATATTATTTTTGTTTCCCTTCCCTTATGTTCATCTGTTTTTTATCTTAAAGTCCTCATATGAGTGAACTCATATGATTTTTGTCTTTCTCTGACTAATTTCACTTAGCATAATACCCTCCAGTTCCATCCACATAGTTGCAAATGGCAAGATTTCATTCTTTTTATTGCTGAGTAATACTCCATTGTATATATATACTACATCTTCTTTATCCATTCATCCATCTGTGGACATTTGGGCTCTTTCCATACTTTGACTATTGTTGATGGTACTGCTATAAACATGGGGGTGCATGTGTCCCTTCGAAACAGCACACCTGTATCCCTTGGATAGATACCTAGTAGTGCAATTACTGGGTCATAAGGTAGTTCTATTTTTAGTTTTTTGAGGAACCTCCATATTGTTTTCCAGAGTGGCTGCACCAGCTTGCATTCCCACCAGCAGTGCAAAAGAGATCCTCTTTCTCCACATCCTCACCAACATCTGTTGTTGCCTGAGTTGTTAATGTTAGCCATTCTGACAGGTGTAAGGTGGTATCTCATTGTGGTTTTGATTTGTATTTCCCTGAGGATGAGTGATGTTGAGCATTTCATTTTTATTTTAACTATTGGCCCATTTCTTGATCCTGAAAGCCATAAAGTTGAAATTTCCTTAGTTCATTTTAACTAAGAGTAAGGATGAAAAAGTGATATGCATCTCATTCATTTACAGAAGGATTATAAAGTATCATAGCAGATTCTTTTTTCTGGAAAAGCAATTTTTTGACTCAAAAAAAAAATACAGTGCTTTTTGAGTGTGATGAGATGAGAAATAGAAGTATGCCGTTTGTTAATTATGAGTTATTTGTGATATTTTCAGAAATTCCATAAGTAACTCAATTTAAAATTAAAACATGGACAAAGTATACAAAGTTATTTTGGAAACAAAATGTCATTACTGAAGGTGTACTTTTTCATATCCCGAACTAATAAATAGTTCAGAAAGTCCTTTGCATATTTATCAAAATGTCATCTTCAGGTACTGGGTTGGAAAATTAGTAACTGCTGGAGTGTGTGACTGTTGAAAGGTGTTACTATATGCAGAGGCCTAAGTTTTTAGCTTCTGGCATAAAGCAAAGATGTTAATCATAAATGTCGAGATTTAAAATGCCAGAAGTTCTAAGCATAAAAATAAAGGCCAAGAGTTAAGCATCTATTGTACTGTAAATCTCAATGTACAAAAAGAAAACACAGTACTCTAAAAGTGCTCAAACTTACAGTATTTACTATAATAGCTAAGAATGCCATAAATAGCAAACAGCTTTATAGAGTATAATGGCAGATTCCTTAATTTTATTCTTAGAGGATGGCTTGCCTTGGCTTTTTAAATTGTCTGAGGGATGGTGTGGTGTTAGTTCATGCTTCACACCTATACCACTTGTTCTTTTAGTTTTTTAATGTTTCTTTTTGAGGGGGGGGAGCGGGGGAGGGGCAGAAAAAGCGGGAGACACAGACTCCGAAGCAGGTTCTAGGCTCTGAGCTGTCAGCACAGAGCTTGACATGGGGCTCAAACCCATGAACTGTGAGATCAAGACCTGGGCCGAAGTCGGATGCTTAACCGACTGAGCCACCCAAGCTCCCCTATACCATTTATTCTTAAATACATATGTGACTGTTAATATGTTTGGGAAAATATAATTTTGCTTCCCTGACAAAATTCTTTGCAAGTGGAAGCACTAGCACAAAACCTCTAATGGAATAATGTGGGATTGGACAACTTACCTTAACAGAAGCACGTTGGAAGAGAGAAGACCTAAGACATGCCTCCATGCTTCACTATATTTGTAACAATATTTCTCATGCCACTTTACATTTGACGTTTTGCTCAATTTCCCAATACTTTCACATATACTTTACTCATTTGCTCCTCCCCATGATGCAGATGAAATAGATAGGAAATCCCATTTGATAGGTGAGGAAACTGAGCCTCTGGTATTTCTAGTATCTGATCCAAGGGCAAGCACTAGCTAATGCTTGAAAGATTGGGACTAGAGAATGGGTCTTCTAGAGGGCAGTGCTCCACTATAGAGTATTGTAGATAAAATGATATTTTAAATACAGAACAGCAGAGTTCAAACAAGAAAGAATTTGTTTAGAGCTGTGAAGTTGTACTGGTCTTTATGGTTTTAGCAGATTAACATTTGAGATTTATAGGCTGCCTTTCCTCCAAAGAGAATAGAGGCATTTTTCAAGTGTTATTAATGTATACCTGTGAGATAGCACAGAGTGTCTGTGATGGTGAATAAAGACGGACCCAAACACTTAAGTGACCTGCATAAAGTCTCTGTTTACAGAAGGGTCTGTTCTAATGCCTGATGATGTAGAAATCCTTGGACAGGTGAAGGTTAAATCCTGGCTAAATTCTCCATGGCTTTGGACAAATTTAACTTCTGAGAGCCTCTGTGCTTCATTGTACAATTGGGTGTTGCTGATACCTCTTGGACAGAGTTGACCTAATGATTAAATGGGAGAACACGTGTAAATTGCCAAACAGAGGCCTGACACATTTGAGAAGACACATTTCTTCTCTCTCTCTCTCTCTCCTCTCCCCACCGCCTAATACACTATTATTTCAGCTTATGTTATGTTACTTCAATCAAACCTAGTTACTATTTACCTCATTACCATATGTATAAGTATTTTGTAGTTTTATTCTAGAGTTTAAACACCTTTTATAGTGTACCTCTTTCAACTGTATTGTTTTATTACCCTTGCTGAAAAGTAGAGGTCAATGCCACTATATAATAGCACAAATGGTTATGTATTACTCATTATTCAGGGGACATTTTTAGAAGGAGGCAGACGGGTAGGGACTCACTTTAGGTTTTGCTGGTTTTATCCTTGTCAATAAAGAATTGATATCTCAGAATAAAAGAATTTGAAATGACTGAGTTATATTTTTAAGAATTGTTATGGTATGACATGGGAGCTGGTTGTGATAAAGGTGTTTTTTTTAAGGATTAAATGGAGATTTTAGGAAATTTAATGTGTAATTCAAAGATTTACATTATCAGTTTCATTTTTTCTCTTATGACTAATATAGAATAACTGTACATGATCAAAATGGCATTATCTTCTTGCTATGAAATGTACCCCTGGGTAATTGAGAAAAATAAGATGCTGAAAACACATAATGGCCAGTCAGATTGTGAAGAATGTCTCCAAATACAGTGATTTCAGTGATTCATATTGAGTCATTCCTTTGTCAATAATTAGGTACCAGTACTAGTTAACTCCTGATGCCACCTTTAGCATACAATGATGTATCATATCATCCACATAGAGGAAGATAATATCTTCCCAATTGCTATGGTAGATCCTTGTGCATTTATTCTAAAAGCAGTATCAGAGAATTAGGGTATACGTTAAGAGAAAAGGCATTAAAATAAGTCTGTTTTACTCTTTTTGAAATACTGGTCTGGTTTGTCAAGTTAGCATACCTATTAATGATTTTTGCAATAATATTAAACTAAAACGTTTTCAGAAAAGGAAAGGAGTATCAAGCATGGTGCCAACTATCTTACCTACATTATTGTATTCAGTTCTTAGAAGAACCCTGTAAACTCAATAGTATTATCTCACTTGACACACGAGGAAACTGGAGCTTGGAGAGGATAAACCCTTGTTAATGTCACATAACCAGTTAGTTAGACATCAGAATGCAATCTCTATCTGACTATGATATCCCTTATTTATTGTTGTTGTTTCTCAGTAACATGCAGTCAGTCAATGATCATTAGTATCTGGAGACCTATGTTAAGCTGCTAAAGTTTTGTTTCATTTTCTGGAGTAACAAGAGGTGAATGAAAAGTATACAAAATAACAAACTTTTTGTGGCAGATTTCTGTAAAATATGAAAGAAAATATAAACACAATCAATAGCAGAATGGTCATATCTGAAATTTACTTATTTCACATATGAATTACTACTCATTGTATCAAACATATTAATCGATTCCTTATTTTGTACCAAGAATTAAGCATTTGTATTATTATCCCAGTTTTACAGATGAGGCAGCTGATGCCTGGGGAGTTTAAATAACTTATTGAAGGTGACAAAGCTTTGGAAAAGCTAAAAATTGAGTAATGTCTGAATGACTACAAAGTCTTTGCACTTAGTCACTATATTATATCTTGGGCTGAAGAGGAAGCCCTGTAGGGAAAAAAAACATGGTAAATTTTGGACATGTCATTCAATACTGTAGGAAAATGTGTTAAAGAAATAAAAGACTATCCTTTCAGAAATGAATGGGTAACTCTGCATCTGCATAAGATACCATTACTGGTGAGTTAACTAGGACAATAGTATATTAAGGATTTAAGCTCATTAATTATTAGAATAGCTTTTAAAATTTCTAGTATAAAGACCATTTCTAAAGTTATTTTTTTCCACTTTAAGTTAAATAAGACAGAATAAGAGAATTTAGAGAGTACCAGTTGGGATGAGACACAGGCTCGTAAACTTGGAGAAAATGATCCAGATTAGGATAGATTTTCTGACTCCCAGGAATCTGCAAGGTAATAGGGATTTGAGATGTGCCTTATTATTATAAAAAACTATTTTTCCATGGTTTTGCATGATGATTAAATTTATTTGTTTTTTACTCAAATTCAATCAACATGGTAGCATTGTTTTCTCCATGCTGACTAAAGGAGCTCTTCTTTTTTTAATCATATATGTATGTATGTATTTTCATGTATTTTTTATTAAAAAAAATTAAATTGTGGTGGGAAAACAGTAATATAAAATTACCATCTTGCCAAGACCAGAATTTTTGATCAGCACATATATACCTTTTATTTTTTTAATTCAAGTAGGTTAACATATAGGTTAGTCTTGGCTTCAGGAGTAGAACCCAGTGATTCATCTCTTACAGATGACACCCAGAGCTCTTCCCCAAAACGTGCCCTCTTTAATGCCTGTCTCTCATTTAACCCATCCCCCCACATACCTCCCCTCCAGCAACTCTCCGTTTGTTCTATTTAAGAGTCTCTTAAGGTTTGCCTCCTCTCTGTTTTTACCTTATTTTTCCTTCCCTTCCTCCATATTATCTGCTCTGTTTCTCAAATTCCACATATGAGTGAAATATTATGATATCTATCTTTCTCTGACTTATTTCGCTTAGCATAATACCCTCTAATTCCATCCATGTTGTTGCAAATGGCAAGATTTCATTCTTTTTCATTGCCGAATAGTGTTTCATTGATTATATATACCACATCTTCTTTATCCATAAGTCAGTGGACATTTGGGCTCTTTCCAGAATTTGGCTATTGTCAATAGTGCTGCTATAAACATTGGGGTACATGTGCCCCTTCAAATAATCATTTTGTATCCTTTGGATAAATACCTAGTAGTGCAGTTGCTGGGTTGTAGGGTAGCTGTATTTTTAATTTTTTGAGGAGCCTCCATACTGTTTTCCAGAGTGGCTACACCACTTTGTGTTCCCATCAACAGTGCAAAAGGGTTTCCCTTTCTCTGAATCTTTGACAACATCTGCTGTTGCCTGAGTTGTCGTTTTGATTTGTATTTCCCTGATAATGAGTGATGTTGAACAATTTTTCAAGTATACCTTTAATGTGTAAAATACATTAATTATTTATATGGTGTTTGTTAGTCTTTAAGAATAATACGGTTTTAGATTTGGTATAAAGGAGTAGAGGAGTAAATGGGAAGAAATCCTGATGGAAATGGTTGCGCTGATGTCCATGTGGATCTTTCTTAATGAAATATTTTTATTCTAACATGGATAAATATCAACAGAATATCTTTTTTTGGTCATTTTTGGTCTTCTAAGTAGCTGATTTGCAAAATGCCAGAATCTCAGGCTCATTTCATTGCACATACATCTCCCAATTGACCACTCAGCCCAATCTGTCTCTAGACCTGATTATTTTAATACATTTAGGAGCTTCAAGTAGCAGATGTAAACTGAGAAACTTATTAGAACAAATAAACAACAACAAAAAGAGCTCCAGTAAATTCTTACATATAAGAACTCTGAAAATCAAGTCATTGTAAATAAGAAAAAAGTGGTTGTAGGTAGGGAGGTATCACTTTACCTAATAGTTTTTAACCAATTATTTTACTCTTGGTGGCTGCTAGTACTTTATTAACTACCATTTACTGATGTCAGGAGCCAAGCTAGATATTTTATAAATGTCTAATTTAATATTTGCCAAAACATTTGGGGTTGGTGTGTACATGGAAAAGATTAATTAACTTGTCCAAGATTACATAGGTTGGGATTGACCCTGAGCTTGCCTAATGCAAAAGCCTATGATCTTTTCTACTATACCATTATACAGTGTGCTAAAAGATATAGCAATGTTACCATGGCATACTACTCAGAAATAAAAAAGTAATGAATTATCTGTGTGCTCAACAACTTCCATGAAACTCAAAAGAATGATGCTGAATGGGGAAAAAAGAAGCCAATCCCAAAAATTACATACTACATTATTCCATTTATGTAAAACTGACAAATTGTAATATGACAAAACTATTGAAATGAGAACAGATTAATGGTTGCTAAGGGTTAGGGAGGGAGCAGATGTGGGAAAAGGCAAGAGGGAAGTGGATGTGGTTATTAAAAAAGAGCAACACAAGGGGTCATGATTTCATTGATGAAATTCAGAATCTTGACTCTGCTATAGGATACATGAACCTGTAAATGTGATAAAAGTGCATAGAACTACACACACACACACACACACACACACACACACTAACAACACCCACATATTCCCATGTACAAACATACACACATACACAGAAATATAAGTAAACTGGAGAAATCTGAATAAAGTCAGTGGATTGTACCAATGTCAACATCCTGGTTGTGATATCTGCTATAGTTTTGCAAGATGTTACCATAAGGGAAACTGGATAAAGGGTAAGTGGGCTCTTTCTCAACATTTCTTTCAATTGCACATGAATCTACAATTATCTAAAAAAAAAGGAAGTTGGATTTTACAAAGGATAGCAAAGGGAACCTAGAAAGAGAAACTTTCAGTGAGTTTTGGGGCTTGATGGTCTTCCCTTCTTTCAGAACAGCCAGAGAGCTGGGGTAGTGATGCTTTTGACAGATTGTAGGATCTGAGCAGGCTAACAGGCAGATCAACAGGACTGAGCATAAACAGGGTGCAGATGGAAACTGGAACTAACAGTAAGGCCTGACAGTGGGTCCAGAGCCCTGCTCAAATCAGTACAGAGTCCAAATCAATACAAATCCTGTGTAAAGAATTTTAGCCAGTCTACCCTTCCTGGGCCTTTACAATGGCCATTCAGCCCCCAATAATTGCTAATGTATAGAAAATACACATGCTGTCTTTTCCAGTTAATATAACATTTTTGTGTGTTTTTTTTTAGATAAAGGTAACACATTAAATGTATAACTGATTTTGTGTATATATTTTTCATATAAATTTATATATTACAAAATTCATTTAATTCACAAAAGATTTTTATTTTTATTTTATATAGTAGTTACTATAAACTGAGATATTAAATGAAGATCCATCCTTAGTTTTAAGAATGCCTAAATGTTCACCACACATCTCAACATACTCCAAACAAAGCAACTGTTCTGCTTTCTTATGATTTATTTGTTTTCATGTGTTTCTCCTAACTAGACATTGAGTCCTAGAGTTGTGAAACAGTTCTTCACTTGTTTGTGTCTCTCTTCTTCTTTTTATCCTAGGCCCAAATGTCTAGCATAATATCATGCAAATAATGACAATAAATGTCTGCTGAAATAATTTAAAAGTGAATTAGAAGAGGTCAGGTGAAATTTCCAGGGAGGAGGAATCCTACAGAATCAGAACTAAAAGACCTGAGACTCCAAGAAAGAATATTTCGTTAACCATCAAACAAGGACTTGGTTGAGGGACTAGCGCAAGGTGTATAGATGTCCACCCAACTGTAGAGTGAAGGCAGCTGACGGACATCAAGGCCAGAAGGGTGATCTGGAGACCGAGGTTCACACCTAGCTATACAAATAGGAAGCCAGCGAATGATGTAGAATACTGTCTTGCACCAGGTCTGAAGATAGTGCCATCTTGCATCTGCTGGAGTTGGATGCTGGAATATTTTTCTGATATCCAGGCTAGTCCAGAAGCATGTACAACATTTAAGCTTTACTTGCATGTAACTCCACGTACCTCATAATTCTTTTTGTCTGCTTTCATTGCTTCATTTTCATTTGCCTTAATTTATTAATAAATTTATCATTTAAAGTCTTCAAATTGCTGATAAAGAGAGAAGTTAATTTTGACTTCCTTAGCAACATTGTTTTTTGTTTTGACCCAGGACAGTTGCTTCACAGATGGACAGAAATATTGTTGCCCATAGACCACCATATAGATTTGATAACTGTATAACTGGTGCATAAAAATTATGGATTCTGAATATATGTTCTTCAAAAATTAATGTAGATAGATAGAAATATATATGGGTGTATAAATATATAGATACATGGGAAAAAAGAACTACTGTAAATGGACAATTTTGCTATCAGCCAGACACTGTATGCTAACCATTCACATAATCTTCCTAACAATTGTCCCTTCATTGAGTATTAATGTCCATACTTGTTAGGTACGGAAATTGAACTTTGGAAACATTAATTGACTGAAAGTCATACACAAATACTTGAGATGGAGTTAAATTTGATGGCTGACTACAGAACCCTGTTCATTCGGTAACAGTAAGTGTTTTTAACTCCACCCCTGCCCCCAAAGACCTAGGGTGGTATAATTTAATTTTCAGTTATCTACAGATACTGGTGCAATTTTTTTTATTTATGTCCCATTCTGTAAGTGGAATTGTGTATTTGTAATTTCCTCAGTTTGTCCCTTATCTTTCTGTATGTGGAAGCAATTATGATATCAGCTATTGAAACAGTTTCTGAATTGAAATACAATATGTCTAGTCAACCTGAGTGCCCACAGACCTTTAATGTGACAAGAGCAGTTCATTCTATTAAAAATCTGATATATAATCCAACAAACATATACTAAATGCCTACTCTTTATCAGTACTTTTCCCATATATTGGGGAAACTGAGATGAAAATGACATGGTTCCTTCCTCTTAAGGAACCTGGTAGGAGGGATATATAAGAAAGAATAATTGGGGCGCCTGGGTGGCTCAGTCAGTTAAGCGTCTGACTTCAGCTCAGGTCATGATCTCACAGTCTGTGGGTTCAAGCCCCGCCGTCGGGCTCTGTGCTGACGGCTCAGAGCCTGGAGCCTGCTTCCGATTCTGTGTCTCCCTCTCTCTCTGCTCCTCCCCTGCTCATGCTCTGTCTCTCTCTGTCGCAAAAATAAATAAAAAAAAACATTTAAAAAAAAAAGAAAGAATAACTACACAAAGTAATTAGCAATCTAGATAAAAGAAAAAGCCATTGGTTATACAAAGAAGAAGGAGCTTATCTTTGCTTAGTTATTATGAAACCATAGAAAAACTAGGGCAGACTTCACAAAGAAGGTAATTCTTAACCTATGAATTAAAGGAGTAGTAGAGATGTTAGGTGGAAAAAGTCTAGACTCATTCCAAATGAAAAGATCCATGCCATGGAGGTTGCAGGGATACTATAATAGTTCACCAGTCCTAACTATAGTGAGAATAGATAAAGAAGTTGAGGGTGTGACTGAAAATGAGGCTTAGAGGGGTATGCTGAAGCTAGATTTTAAAGGGCCTTGTACGCTAGCCAAGGGATTTAGTTTTCATTCTTGTGGTAATGAAAACCACTCATGGGCTAATTTTTTATCAGAAGAGTGATGTGGTCAGATACGAATTTCAAAACGGTCACATTAACAACATTGTGGAAAAAAAGATTAGACAAACTTAAAGGCAGAATACTTATTAGGGATCACAGACCTAATCTAGGTGAGAAATATTGGGGCCCTTCAACTAAGGCATTGTCAGAGAATTCGGAAAATTGGCAGATTTTCAAGATACGGTAAAACCTTGGATTGCGAGTAACTTGTTCTATGAGTGTTCCATGCAATGAGCAAATATTTCTAATAAGTTTTAACTTGCTAAAGGAGTGATATCTTGAAATACGAGTAGTACGTGACCCTGAATGTCACATGATCAAAACTGAGCCAATGGTGCTTAAAATTCTCTTTGCTATATGAGTGCTTTGGATTACAAGTATGTTTCCACAATGAATTATGCTCACAAACCAAGGTTTTACTGTATTTAGGAGAATGTATTGTTTTATAACATGTTGGAGTTGAAAAGTCTGTAATAAATGGGTAGTTCCAATAAGTGGAAGAGGACATAGCTAAGTAGAGCAAGGGTTAGTTGAGAATTAAATAAGTTTGGCTTGTGTATGTTGTGAGTTTGAGAATACTCTGGAAACCACCAATGAGTACTGATCTCGTCTGTCAGTACAAAGATTTCCATTCTGCTATGTTATGTAGCCTAGTTGCAAATTATATACGATTAGATTTTAGAAGCAATGTAGAGTTGAGGAAAGATGAGTAGCAATTGAGTTTATTGAGGTTTTTGATTAGAGAAAAATATGATTCACCAGAGCTAGTAAAAAAGAGTAAGAACAGGAAGAAACTGATAAATCAGCAAAAAACATACAGATCAGGGAATTAGAGTTTCCAGGATTTCAGAAAGAATAAGGGAATGAAAGAGCTGAAAATAGTTGAAAGTTTTTACAGGTACAACAATTCTGAGTCATAAGGAATCCTATAGAGTGGGGTTACTGACATGATTTAAGGATAAATGTTATTATAGGAGAAGAGATTTAAAAAAATGTGAGAACCTAAGAAATTAGATAGGCTATCTCCATGTATTGAAATCACTCAAAATTATTACATGAGTTGGATTGAAGAGGGAGATTGTAAGCTGAGTTATATTTCTATGAATGTAGGTGGGTGATCTGAAGGTCAGTAGAAGAAACGATTGAAGGAAGGAGTAAAGGATACTATAATAAAATATGTTGGCCTCAAGGAGGAAGGAATTTTTCAAGAACAGATTAATTATATTCTTAAAGTTGAAGCCAGGAGCCAGGAAAATGCCTTACGTAGCCTCTGCATCTGAATTTGTAATCATTACACTATGAGAAACCAGCTGTACGAATACCATGACTAGACACTGACCATGGATGACTGAGACATAGAAACCTCCTCCCTGTCCTAAACAATGACACGCTTTATGACAGGGTTTCTTTGGAAAGTCTATGCTCCAGGAATAGTTATGGTTATAAGAAATCAGGACATGTTCTACAAAAGAGAAAATACTGGATTAATACTTTGACGCATAGGATGTTGGCCAGAGGAAAAAAGAAGGAGTTAGAGGGAAATACTTTGGAATAGCAGATATTTTGAGGCTAGAATGAAGGGAGATGAGGATGGAAAGACTATCCTGTACGGAAAATGAGGTTTTAAAAGAGTTTTGTTTTTGTTTTTCCCTAGGAGGGTTATGACTTTTATGCTAATTTATATGAATATACCGCAGGTTTCTTAGAAATTTTACTTATATATTGCTCATTGATAAAATAATTTGTCTAAAAGTAACCTAGCATTGATTTGAAAAAGAAGATGTCATTTTAGGGATAATCAGATATATACTTTTAGTATAAATCATAGCTGTCATAGTTCTAAAAACTCCTAAAAGTAAAAGCAAAGGTGAAAAGTTAATAATGTAATCTTTGGGTTACTTTTAAATATAATCATGAGTTTTTAGACTAATGTTCTCTGAACACTGAAGGTGGCAAATTTTTAAAATTCTAAGCAACTAAATTCATTTTAAATTCTAATTCTCTGAATGTCAAGTGGCAAGATGTATCAAGGTTGGGATCCTTGTGTTTGCTCAATGCCAGTTTATGACAATGATAGTATTCCAGCATACATTTGAAAGGTGTTAATGGCAAGTAATTGAAGGGGGGAATTGAAGGAGGGGCATTAGTTGACAATCCAGTCAGACTTCTGTCACTAGGGTAAGGAAACTGAAACTTTGGGGTTGAATAATATGTATATTATTTATTTTAGTTGTTGATCAGAAAATTCTTTGAAATATAAATGAACTTATATATATCATGCATGTTAAATATGTATGTCACATATATATTAAATATATATTATATGTTTATATTACATATACATTTGATATATATATATCAAATATATATATTTGATATGCATAAATGATATACATTTGATATATATATATTTGATATATACATTTGATATATATAAGAATGTTCTGAACCAAGAACTGAAACAAATGCACCTTTTCTGGTTCCAACTTCAGCAATTTGATGCCTTGGAATTGGAAATTGAGACATGGGAAACTGGGCCAGATTTTCTTTCTGCTTCAAGCTACATTAAAAACAAAACAAAACAAAAACAACTAGAACAATTCATCTTAAAGATTGCCCATTTGCTTCATGTTAAAACAATATTTTTCAAGAAAATAATGTTTACCGGTAGAGATTTAAGCTACATATTTTCATTTGAAATTTGTTAGGCAATCAAATACATGATGACAAGATTGGCTGGTAACTGTATATGTTCAAACTACTCTCTCTTCAAACTGTCTGCAGCATTTTCTGTCCTGTGAGATGAGATAAGCAGAGGTTGTTTTATATGCTGAGCACTATTTTTTTTAATATGGTAAGGAAATAGAAACATGAAATGTTTGCTCCAAGACAAGGTAACAAAATGGCTTTATGGTCAGTGTTTGGATATGAAAGAGAAATAGAAGAAGATTGATGTTTTGATGGATAATAATTGACTCTTAGCTGTTCTCACTCTTCTAAAGCAAGGATGAATTTGCACTGATGCTTCCTTGCTGTCATTCTAAATAATATATTTCCGTGGCTCAAGCTGTTATCAGTAATTGTAAGTAGGTATTTTTGTGACAGTCAATCATCTGGAGTCTGCATGATGAATCTGTCCTTGGCCTCTATAACCCTCCCTTGCTGATGTTTTGAGGTTTGCATCTCTGCACCCACCTCTCAGGGTGAGACCTGCATACTCTTTTTGGAACTGTTTTTATGGGTTACTCCCTGAATAAGAAGCATTTGAATGCTCTGATTAAGTGCTTTGTCTCTGGATGCAGAGTAACTACCCACTTGATGAATGATCAGAGCAAGTTATTTAAGCTCTACACCAGATTCCTACACAGAGAATGGGAATATTAACAGTAACCTATCTCACAAGGACATTGTCAAATTGAATGATCAGGCATGTAAAGCCCTCAGCACAGTGCTAATAAGTGCTCAATGAGTGTTCAATATTGTATTAACTATGATGTTTGGAAATTCCCTTAACTACTCCAGTTAACCTCCTTACTTCTAAAACTATTGTAAAGGATTCTGAGGTTTGTGAAATGAACTCACTAAGAATTGACAGACAGTGTAAGCCCTATTTAGTAGGAAAATGGACTATGAAGTTTGTTAGATCTGATTTGAACCTGACTATGCCATTTACTAGTGTTTGTGGGCAATTTGTTTAAACTTTCTTTAGTCATTATAGTGATAATAATAGTAATATCCACCTCATAGGGTTTTGAAAGAATTAGACAAGAGTGTGTATATATATACCATTTCACACAGTGATTGATATAGAGAGTTCAAGAAATGATACCTTTTGTCATTATTAATATTATTTTGAAATTTTTCATTAAGTGATTCTGTTTATGAATTTGTCTCTTCCCACCTAGCATAACAATAGCTATTACTACATATGCCATGACTTTCCATATTTAAGAAATCATATCTCTTAAATTGCTGCCTGAGGTGTTAATGAATTATATACTGGAAAGTAATGGATGTTAAAACCTGAGGCTCATATCAAATTTAGATATCTCCTGGGGCGCCTGTGTGGCTCAGTTGGTTGAGCATCCAACTCGATTTCAGCTCAGGTTATGATCCCAGGGTCGTGAGATAGAGCCCTAAGGGTCGTGGGATTGAGCTCTGCATCAAGTTTTGTGGTGGGTATGGATCCTGCTTAAGATTCTTTCTCTCTCTTTCTCTCTCTCTCTCCCTCCCTCCCTCTCTCTCCCTCCCTCCCTCTCTCTCCCTCTGACCCTCTCCCTGCTCTCTCTCTCTTTCTAAAATAAAAAATAATAATAATAATTAAAAAATAGATATTTCTTTATTTGAAAAAAATCTATCAAAGCTGTTGTAATTTAAGGAGCCTTCTCCGCCATAATAGAATATTTAAAGATTTTTATTAAATTGTCATCTTGTATAAGTTGCTGTTCTTGCAACTGTTGACAGAGATTAAAGCTGTGCTTTTCATTACAGGGCATTCTGTATACTGCATGCATATTTGTGGTTAGTTTTACAAAAATAAATTTAAATGTTGCTTCCTTCCATTTAGTATTAATATGCAGCTGGCATGTATTTATAAATGATGTATAAGTAGCTATTTTTTGCTCCTTTTAAAATACAGAGATTTCATTTGATTTGCTTTTCTTTCGTTTTTATCCCCTTGTGTCCTCAGTGGAAGAAATGATCATCCCTACAATTTCAAGTCCTCTTTCCCTTCCCCTTCTTTGGTTCCACATAACTTTAATACTGCTTCAGGCATTGTGTGTTTGAAAACACCGTCCTTAGTGAGTGCTGGCCCTATCTTTCCAGGAAATAGAGTTAAAATTTCCCTCAGTCTGTGACAATTGAGGATATGGAATTAATTCCAGATGGGGTGGATCTCCCAGGGACAAGACAATAATTGTTGCTTGTAAAAGGTAAAGAATGAGAGAAAATACTGGATTTGATAACCTAGAGGTAGCAACTCAAAATAGTATTTCCTTGCCCTTTTTTCTCTCATTCCTTAATTTCATGGTAATGAAAAATTTTAATTACTTAACTGCCAGTTAATCACTTACTGTGAGCAAATATCTTATGCTTATTTACTCAGTCTTAGATCCTGTCCATACAGTTGAGACATAGTAGATCCCTTTATTTGGTTGATGGGATCAAATAAAACAATACATATGAAGGCACAGGAGAAACTGTAAAGTTGATAAGGGTATGTTGAGTATTATGCTTTGTACTTTGCAAATGTTTTCCAAGTTTAATCAGCATTTCAACCTTAAGAGATGCCTATGGGCACCATTTTGCAGATGAAGAAACAGAAGCTAAGGATGCAAGCAAGTAATTATTTATAGAGTTTGAGATGGAGCAAGATCCAGATGATTCCAAAGGTGGGGGGTTTTATTTTTTAATCACAATATGCAAATATAAGATATTATTATTATTATTACTTAATTTTACATAACAAGAGTACCTTATTATACTCAGTGTGTTAAAATTCAAACCTGCCAAAACAGAAAATAATTTGGTGTGATTATTAGCTTTTCAAAAGAATTCTTTGCTTTGAAGATATAATAGTGTCTTTTTAAACAGAACTTTTTTTTTTTCTAGTGCAATTAAGACCCAATATGTATTTTAAGGATTTCATTCATGTACAGATTTCCAGCAACATGTGTTTTGGCTAGATCAATATGCCCCTCCCGGTCCTTTTCACTTTGAGTTCAGGAAATAGGTGAAGCACATTTAACAAAGATAAATGTGAAGGTTAAAAGTCAGATTTTACATAGTGTACTTTCCACGTCTCCACAATGGTGTAAGTCTGAAGCATACCTGGGTGATAGGATGTGAAGGATGTTAATTGCCCTAATTTACTTATAGGCTATTAGCTTACCACACATCTGGGCCTTGAAGAACTAGACCAAAGGAAAATACAGTTGTGATGACCAAAGAACTCAACTTTTTTAATGTGTTGAAGTACTCCCATTAGATCCTTGAGCTCTGTGATGTCCCATGTAAAGCATGCTGGAAATGACAGTTGCTAAATCAGGTTATTGTTTGCTTCTTTGTTTGAAGATTCCCTATTGAGAATTTACATGAAGCGAATATGTCATGGAGAAAATATTTGAAATTTATAAGTTGGATGGAGTTTAACTGAATATTTATTCATCTCAATTCAGTGTTTTCCTGATCATAGTAGTTAAGATCATAACTAAGCTATTCTAAAACTTAATCGAATGAACAATGGAATGTTGTTTTAAAGTCTTCAAGGTAAATAATCCTTGCCCTACATCTGATGATTCAGAAGTTACTATTTTTTAATAAAGTTCTTTTGAATTATAGATAATATATTATTTCATACTGATAGAACTTAATTTGTGTCACCATTTTAATCCTCTATGTCCCTGTATGGTGCCAAATGATTCTTTCCATGATGTTAGCCCTTATTATTAGACCATGCAAGGGCCTTTCTCTTTAATAATGGAAACTCATTTAATAATGTATGGTTTGTGTTACATAAAAGATAATTAGAGGATACCTAGTAGTTGCTTCAGTTGAGAATCAATTTAAATAAGTTGCTCCCAATATTATAATAGACACAAAATGAAGTTTATTGGTAATTACTAATTATGAGACAAAATCATTAAGAACCCCATGGACAAGAAGAGAACAGATTTGAATCATTTTTTTTATGTGTAGTTAGGACATATTCCCAGGTTTTATGAGCTATGTGGGATGAGGTTATTAATACCTTATGAAAATTAAGTGCTAATCACATTTTAAATGCATCAATAATTTGAAGTGTCCTAAACACTATGGTAAAAATGCTCCCAAGATTCCTTCTCAACCATTTTTGAAACCTTAAGTTAATAGGTATCACTATCATCCCTCACTCCCTGCATAGAACATGGACTACCAGGCAGATGCCAAATCTAAAGAAGAGAGGATATTAGGGTCCAATAATCAGAAATAGGCTGTGACTCAAGTCAGTGATTCAAAACGGTGAGCTCTAAGTTCATAGAGCAGGAAGATGGCAGTGTCAGATAAGAACCCAAATCCAGAAATTCAGAAAATCAACCTGAAAGTGTTGTATCTAGATAGGGTGATCACAGGTGCTTCCAAAGCAGAGACTGGGGCTTTTTCATCATGGGTAGCCATGATGAGGTTTGATGTGAGCATGGACAGAGCATTTCCTATTTCTCAGCCTCAGATGTCATCATACTACTAAAATCTAATTTATACTCTTCTCAGTTGGTTGAGAGAAACAGAACCTGAACTCATGAGGTGTGTGTGTAGAGGAAGGGAGTACACTGTATCAAGCTATAAGAAGGTAAAAGGAAGAAGGAGGAAAAGAAGCATAGCAGATTCCAGCAATCGTTGAACATGCTCACTTTTGGAGGTGTCATCATCTAGCAAGTTATCTCCAAATTTTAAAACATTTTACAAAGAAATACATTGACTTAACCCAGGGCTGAAACTTGTTCTTTTGGTCACAGTATACAACTGATTTTTCACAGCATAACTCTGGAATAATACAGTGATAAGTGTGAAGCTGAAGAAATTTTAACTTATTCTTGCTGAATTCAGAGTTCTCTTAATATTGTGCCATGATGAGGAAGTGAGCACCAAGTATTTGCCTGAAAAAAAAACCCAAAAAAACCAAAACAAAACAGAATAACCCCAACAGTATAATGAGTAAAAGTTCCTTCTACTTTCTCTCCTCCTTTATTCATTTCAAAAAAAGGTTTTTTAAACTTTACTTATATTTAATTTCACATTTCTTTTTTTTTTAATTTTTTTTAACGTTTTTATTTTTTATTTTTGGGACAGAGAGAGACAGAGCATGAACGGGGTAGGGGCACAGAGAGAGGGAGACACAGAATCGGAAACAGGCTCCAGGCTCCGAGCCATCAGCCCAGAGCCTGACGCGGGGCTCGAACTCACGGACCGCGAGATCGTGACCTGGCTGAAGTCGGTCGCTCAACCGACTGCGCCACCCAGGCACCCCTTTTTTTTTTAATTTTTTTTTAACGTTTTTATTTTTTATTTTTGGGACAGAGAGAGACAGAGCATGAACGGGGTAGGGGCACAGAGAGAGGGAGACACAGAATCGGAAACAGAATTTCACATTTCTTTAAGTCAGAATTACTGTATTGTTAAAATTTTTAAATTCAAATTATGGTCTCTGGTGATTTCCTAAGGATAGTTAATTTTTTGTTTTTACCACTATGTAAATTTCTGCAAACTTCTAATCAGAAGTGTGCTATTGCTTTATGCATTCTTCTCACAGCCTTTTAGATGAGATCAATAACCTCAATATCCTGCATGTAAATAGACAGTCAAGGACCTTGTATTAAATCTTAATGGTATGTGTGGTATAGTGATTTGTGTCTAGGATAGTGATTATTATGAGGGGTAAAGTGTGTAGCTCTGGGACAGTGGTAGTCTATGTATGTTGGGTCTGCTGTGATTACAAAGAAACTCCAAATGAAATCCACAATCAGGTTGTTTTCCTTGGATTCTGGATTTAACATTTTGCTTGTAGAACCATGATGAATTCTCCTGAAATAGTGGTTCTCAATATGATCAGATCCAATAGCTCATTTGTATAAAGTCTTTTGTAATGTACTTTTAATTATACTGAAATGAACTTAAGAGTTGATATTCTCTACCTGCACATGCAAGTTTTAGAAATAATTTAATAATAATATATACTTTTATTATATAGGTGTATGTGCATGGCTTCACTAGAAGATAGATCAAGTAGTTAGATGCTTATGCTTATACACAGAATTATTAAAATGGAAAGGCTAAAATGCAGGCAGGTACAGGTATGCTGTGCTGGGGACTCAAATACCATGAACAGCTCTGCTGTCAGTCACCTGATTTTCCTATAAGCTAACTGAACTCTTGATAATATTCTAAAATGAAAATTTACCTGCATTTGTAAAATAGTTGTATTTTGGGAGAATGCATTTTTATGTTAAACTGAAAAAATAAAATGTTAAAATATTGATATGTAAAAAAGAGTCAAGTTATGGGCTTCAATGAATATACATAGTTTTCTCACTTGTATATGTCCAGCAAGGTACTTGAAAGATGTGTGAGATGTAGGATAATTCTTCATTCTACAGGATTGCTCTTGAATGAAGAGCACCTAGCCAGTAGTGGCAAACAATCAATGAGAGCGCCTCCCAACTTAAACAAACAATGAAAACACAGGATAGCAGACACAACCACTGTAGCTGAGAACTGTTCGTCTATACCGGTGCACCAGGTTTTAAAATCTTGGTTAGGTTTCAAGAAATATTAATTCTTTAAGAAGGGTCTAAAATAAAATAGAATGGTAGGAGATGTAAAATAAGTCATGCTAGCATCTAAAATGCCTGATATTGGGGACATTCTGCAATTTATACATAGACATGTATGTATTTGTTTGGGTTGTAGATCTAGACCAAATCTGAATGAGATACTGCTGGCCATGTAGCTTGACTTTTCAAAGCCCTTTTCTTCAGATGTTAAATGACACTACATGACATAGTGTTATGTGAACATGTTTTGTGAACTATTAAGCCAACTATGAATGTTAGCAATGCTCTTGTAGAGATTTCTTTAAATACTGACTCCTGAGAAGGCAATGTGATCCTCTTAATTTATTTGCTCTCCGGGGGTAGTAAGTTTAAGTAAGCTGAAAGAAAGTTAATGATTCATTAGGCTTTGGATTTTGGCCTCCCAAAACAATACTGTTTCCTTAGGACTTTGTCTTCCTCTGAGTACTGCATGGCTGGGCAGTAGAGAGCAACTAAAAGGTCATTTACATTTTCTTTTTAATCTTAGCAGTACACTGGAATCAAACAATCATAGCTATTTAGAGGGCCCTTTAGTTGTTTCAGTCATTAAAATAAAGCTCTTTATCGAACACTAAACATATGCCAGACACTACTTTATTAAAGATCTTGCAGACGAGTCACATGGTCAGGTTCTTACTCTAACTGGATGTGTAAGAAAACTATTCTGCTGGTTAGAAATTAACTAAGTGTCCAATCTGTCCTAAACAGTCTTTTTAATCAGCATTCAGAATTAGTCTTCAAAATCTCATGGACACAATTGCTAATCTTTGAAACAAACTTTTCTTAAGGTCTTGTATCTCTTTAAAATGATGTCAGGGAATGTTTGGTAAGGTGTAATATATGAGACATGGTGAAAGTTCAGTCTCCATGTTACTATCCTGTTGTCTCATTTCATCCCTGCACCTTTTACTTGGGTTTACCAATTACTTATGACGGATATCTGCAGCTAGTGTAATGTATATATATTCTGCTCTGATAGATGTTGATCTGCTCTGCCTGGTTGCCTTGGCACTCTTTGGTTCCAAGAAAGTCAGATCCAAGGTTATACCCTGATTCACTTCCATACCCTGCTTTGGATTCCTGTATATTACCCTGGTGGACCACATAGCAGGCTTGTTGGTTCTCAGCTCAATATCTTGGCCTTCGGAGATTGTGCCTTTAATATGGCGAAACCAAACCCAAGAGCCTCTTTTTGCTTGACTACTTCTGTGTCCAAGGGTATGAGATTTAGATGTATTATAGAACAGTATGTATTATAGTCCATGATGTGGCTTCCTCCCAAAGTTGTAAAGACTAGAGTAATGGTAGTCTGCTCTTAAGTTTACTCCTACTTACTTGATGCCCCTTCCTGTATTCAGACAAATCCGGGAAACTCAAGACACACATCTGCTGAAATAACTCTTCTACTTTCATTTCTTTCTTCCCAAACCTCTCTAAGGCAAAACAAAGAGAGTGGAATTTGGTTCTACAGTCTTTTCCTATTGGCCCTGCCCAAGTCTGACCTTTGTTATTCTAAAAGAGGAGCCAAAGGAATTTTGACAATTATCTTTCAAGATAATGTCCGGGCTTGAGAGCCTCATATGTGCTGCAAAGTCATATTTTGAGTATCCAAAGCTGAATTTTATCTTGATTGTTTTTCTTTTTACATTCCATCTGTAACAAATTCTAATCCTCCCATATTACCTTGCCCCATTCATTTAGGTACTATAATAAAAAACTTGTTCTCAAAAATGTACACTAGAAAAGTACATTAATAATTTTCAAAATGTATACCCCGTAAACTAAGAATTTGGGATACAGAGGTGGAAAGGGTAGATATGATCTCTACCCTTATTCTATTTTTGGAGAATGGGTACAAGATAAATAAATACAAATACAATAAATTACAATTTGTGTTACAAAAAATGTAAACAGAACGTTAAAGTGGGAAATAATTGTGAGGCTTAAAGAAATTGGGTGGCTCTATTCTTTTGATTATAGTTGAAGAAACTGAGACTTGGAACTTTCCAAATAGCAATCCTTTAGTTACTATAAGAGTCATGAGTGAAGGCATGACTCTAGAATCCTTGCTGAGTGGACCCATAATAATAAAATAATGGTTCTGGCATGATTTCAAATCACCCTGGTTTTTATAAAATACTATGCTATAAAATATTCACCAAATCTCAGCTCCAATTAAACTAGGCTCCTGACCACCTGAATCCAGACTTACATATGTCATTCCTTTAAGCATTTTGTTTCTCATTCCTAGAATGTCATCTCATTTTATTTCTAGGCATTGTAATATTTTCCAGCTCAGAAACATCCTTATTTATGAATCCAACTCTGATTAACATATCTAACATATCTAAAAATAATCTCTTAGCTCTTGAAATCACCTCCTTTGGCATTTTTCACATTCTGCTTGCATTACAGTTCAATTTTCCACTGAATTGAAAACTTTTTGTGGTCCAAATACTATGTACTATAAATGTATATGGTGCTTTGCATACATAAAGTATATAATGAAAGCCCATGATTCTGATTCTAGATTCCATAGAAATCCCTAGTACATAAATGATTCAAGAACCTCACAATCTAATCTAATTAATAAAGGACATGGTTTCTGCTTCTGTTTACAGCAACATTGAATGCATGCAAGAATAAAAAGCACATTGAAGCATAAAAATAGATATGGGACTCATTTGGTATATGAGGAGATCTTAACCATGTGTGGTTAGTGAAGAAAGACAAAAATGGAAAGACTTGAGTTTAAACCACCTTTGAAGTATGAGCTGAGCAGTTTATGGTACTTTAGGTAAAGTGCCTTATGAGAAGCTGTAGAAATTGCAAAAGTTGTGGAAGGGTGAGCTTTAGTTCTGTGTAGACTCTATTAAGTTGATATGCCTAATAAGTATTAGCTGGAGAATCCAGGGAGTGGCGGGTAGAAGCCTTGAAGCCTTAATTACATTCAAAGGATAATCAGAAGCCATTGTCCACTCTGAGAAGGGGAACTTGAAATAACATTTAGGTAGTGCTCCTTCTCCTGTCCTTTACTCTCGCTCTTTTTCCATCTGTAAGAATTCTGTTCCTCTTTTCTCAACCTCTGTGTAGCTCATTTTTCCCTCAAGGATTAGTGCAGGTCTTTCTATCTCTGGAGGTTTCCTGATGAGTCAAGCCAACACGTTCTTTCTCAAACTTTCGCTCTCTCTTCCTCATTCTCTCCCCCTCTCCATACCCTCTATATTTATTGCATTCACTACAAAATTAGCACCCTTCTTAATTCTTTCTTCTTAATTATAAATTGAATTTTAAAAGATTTTTTGTCTTATGGTCTTATTCAATAGCCCAGAGATGCTCATGTACATATATGAAAAATAAGGTCCCTGAAGCCAAGAATTGTATATAATGTTCTTGTATGCTCTAAATAGCTAGATCTAGGTTTGTGGGTGTTTAATATGTATCTTTAACTTAAAGTGAGAGATCCTAAGACCCAAGTATCAACTCAAAGATAAATAAAGCTTAAGGATTAGAAGGGACCTTAGAGTCCTCTTCAGAACTTGTGTTGGGATCAAATATAAAATCAGTACTAATGGTTTGTATCACATTTTTCACCTTCAGGGGTATTATGTAGCTTGATCATATGCTAGACTCACCAAACTTGACTCTGAATATACTCCTCTGACCCAAAACAAAACTAAATGAAGCAACAACAATAAATACTCCCTCTAATGTTTTCACTATTGAAGATTTTTTGAAAGAGAGTTATTGATTTCTATGTAGTAACTTCAATGCAAGTTAAATATTCCCATTTGTGGAAGGACTTCGGTTATGCGAAAGCCAAGATTGTCAAGCACAGCACATATTTTTGTAATTGAATGCAGAATTACTTTTATTGCTTTTAGGTACACATAACAACTTGCATACTGTGGATTTAATATATCAGAAATTACTTGAATATTTTTATGGAGGCAATAATCAGTAAATAACATTCAATGTATAAATAAAATTCAATATAATACCTATTATAACAAATTCTGGCATCAGTATGATTCCCTTTATATTTAGTTGTTAGAGACAGGAAATTCTCACTAAAATGAACATGTTTTAAAGCCTTTTAGTGTTTGAAGAAGATTGTTCTGATAATAACCTTGTAGATGTCACTACATCACTTACTGGGGTACTCACTGTCTTTTCAGGTATAAAAGGAGTAAGCTATAAACTTATTTGGCAGTTATCACTTCTCAGTGCATGGAAGAAGTTCATTTTTACTCAATTATTTTTTTTAAAAAAAGAGTAATGATATATACTCACATTTGTAGCATAAGGATTAATTGACAATTATCTCTACAATCCCCAAATACCATGTGACTGCTGTATAATAAAGCAAGTCATCAGTTATGTCTTTGAAAATGTAAAATACTATATAAGTGCAAAATATGACTTTTTTCAATCACATTTTTCTGCAGTACAGAGGTAAGATTAGACTTATCAAATATCTGCAGTGGGTGTTGAAAATCCTTGGTAATATACTAGTTTAACTTTTATATTGAGTATTTCAGAAATGTGTTTGATAGCTGAGATTTGGAAGTGCAGAGAAAGCTACAGAGCCCTGAAGGCAAAGATGAGCTGCTTGAATTTAATATGAACTAAAATGATAATACTTATTCTTAAGAGCTAACTTTTTTTTTTTTGCAAGATACTCATAAGTCTTTAGTTGTATTACCTCTAATCCTCAGAATACATCTGTGAAGATGGTCTCTGTGAACAGGGTTAAATGCATTGGAAAGGACACGGATAGAAATAAAGAGGGGTCACTTTCCCATTAAGAGCTACTGTATGGAGTCAAAAGTACGTGCCTGATTCCAGAAAGAGCCGATTACACAAGTATCTTCTCTACCAGTGGGGCAGTTCAATCAAATAAAATATCCTTGCTGTTTTGCGTGGTACAAATTTGTGGCCTAGAGAGTTTTGTTAGATGATTTCCTCAAGAATACACTGTAAATGAGAGTAAGAACAAGAGTTGTGAGAAGCTGGCTAAGGAATATTTAAGGTATCTTAGTATCTAAGGTAATTTTATAGAAAAATAATAGAGTGAGTGATTTGACATCTGGAAGCAGAATGAGATGAAATGTTGAGGATCTTGCACCATTGGAGGCAATATTTTGGATGATGATTAGACCATCTGTAGTCAGTCCTATTAAGGTCTGAGACTATGTTTTAATCATGAAATTCAAGGAGGAAATGAAATAAAATTTACCTAACTATTATGGGAAATAAGTGCCATTATTGCAAATTCCTTCATAGACAGATGAGTAGCATATATATGTAACTTGTCAGAGTAGAAAACAAAGGAGAATAATAGAGTATGTGGGAAAATGAAGACTAAATGACCCACCTACAAGTATTCAACTCCAATTTACATTTCATCAGAAAGGCAAACATCTGAAGGCCCAATTTCAGGCTGCAGGATTTTAGACTGAATCCTCTGATATATGTCAAAATGTTCACCAGAAATACTGACTATAATTAGCAAATAGCATTTAGTGGAAATTCTATACTATAAGCTCAAATTTGACCAATACTTCAAACACTATGTAGTTACTTAAAACGTTGATATGTTTATCAATTAAGTGATCTATTTACTGAAGAGAATTTCCCTCTCTAAGTATCACATTGACAGCCTGATTATATTCATGTTTTATTAGAACTTTAATGCATATTAGCCTTTACGCCTCTGAATTTTAGTAGCATGAATTAAAGAAAAATTTTCCCTCTTATACTAGCTGTATAACAGAATCACAATGTTTGGGGGGAGAAGATGGCATGTAAAATAATGAACAAACCAAAAAAAGGAAACGATGGTTAGGAAGAATGAAAAAAAGTAACTTTCCCAAAAAGATTTTTCTTGAGTTTATTTAGGGTCTCAGGAGTATTAGGAGCAAATATTTTTAGAGAAAGTTAAATATTTGGAGAAAAATTGGAGAAGATAAAAATGATTAGAAAACTATTAATATGGAGGTATAGTTTAATCCATGCTACAGAATGAAATTTGTAGAGAAAGCATAAAGAACACACATTAAGAACAACACACTGGCAAGAATAGGAAAATAATGGGAAGAAAACAGCTCTTTTTTTTTTTAATGTTTTTGTGTTTATTTTATTTTTGAGAAAGAGAGAGACAGAACACAAGCAGGAGAGGGGCAGACACAGAATCCGAAGCAGGCTCCAGGCTCTGAGCTGTCAGCACAGAGCCCAACGCGGGGCTCGAACCCACAAACTGTGAGTTCATGACCTGAGCTGAAATCGGCACTCAACCGACTGAGCCATCCAGCCGCCCCAGAAAACAGCTCTTAAAAAGTTTGAGAGAGTCCAGAGGAAACTGAATTCTTTTTTTTTTAATTGTGTATTTATTTTTGTGAGAGAGAGAAGGAGCACAAGTGGGGAAAGGGCAGAGGGAGAGGAAGACACAGAATCCAAAGCAGGTTCCAGGCCCTGAGTTGTCAGCACAGAACCCAACATGGGTCTCAAGAGCCTGACGCAGGACTCAAACTCACAGACTGCAAGATCATGACCTGAGCCAAAGTCAGACGCTTAATCCACTGAGCCACCCTGGGGCCCCCAGGGGAAACTGAATCCTAAATTATCAGCCAGAGTGCTGTGAGATAGAACCACCCTATTAGTGCTTTTGTGGGATAAACACCTGTTGTTGCTGGTTGGAATTATGAAACTTGTGGTCTTTTTTCTTTGTGCTTCGAATAAAATCAGATCAATTATCAATTATATCTATTCTATGTGTTTAAGCCAATGATTCATTGTGGGCAGGATAGGACAAGATATGGTAAGATGAACCACCAAATAAAACATTACATAATGGATAAAATGCGTAATGTTACAGGTGTTAAACAAACTGGAAATGATTTGGACTCTTGGGAGTGAAGTGGGGTGCTGAAAGCTTGTGACCCATAAGAAAAAGGTCCCATTTAAAGTCTCAGTGTGTTTTGTTATGTGGGACACATTGATGGGTACATAATTGAGGGCTTCAAATAAACTGATGTATGAATTAATTCAAAAGGACACATTTTGTTATTATATTACTTTGTGCTACAAAAGAAACAGCATTGGGTAAATTTCTGTTAGAGGATGGGTTGGATAAATAAGATTGCCTTTGTGCATAGTTTCTGGTATCTACAGTGAAAACCTGACATTTTTGCATAGGCACCATTGGAAATATTATTTGCCTGATAGATGTAAGCCTTGATTATAAATTGAAAAGTAAGTTTATTAACCTAGGGCCCACACCATATCTATGCAGTGCTCCTGATCAGATTCCTTTTACATATGCATTTTTGTGTTGTCTTTTATTGACTAGGATGCAATACATACGCAGCATATACACAATCAATTGCTTCAGAGGATTAAAAAATAAATTCCAAAGGTGGAGAATGGAAGTGTATTCCATGGGCAGCCTTCCACTGAACTGTAGACAGATAGCTGATATGTTGAAAATTTCTAGATTTATCAGATTCTACTAATAAATTCTGCATATATATCTTTTCTTGTCCTCACTTTTTAACTAATGGTATTGAGATGTTTAGCTTGGCTATTTGAGATGTTTCCAGAGACTGTTAGCTACATACATTGATCCTTATAATCAAGGACTCCTAATTTTTTTTAGTCATTTTTTTAATCATGCATTTTATTGCCTAAATAAAGTCACCAATAAAGAATTCATTTCAAGGTAATTTACTTTTTCGGGAGAAAAAGACAAATATATACTTTCTGTACCTAGAAGTGCTTTGAAAATATGATTCTGTAATTTTAAGTATTCTATCAAATTGAACATTATTAGTACAGTCAGTCCCCAAATTTCAAAGGAGTAGTGTTCTAACATTCACTTGTTAGTCAATAGCTTGGCAATAAAAACACATTTTATGCAGGAAATGGTGGTTAGGTTCCCAGACTGACCCACAAAATCCTCCTCAAAAAGAGTCCACCCACAGGGATACATTCATACTTGGACTTTTATTACCACCCATTTTTTTGTTCTGGATTATTGATACAGTTTTAATGGCAAAACTGGGCCTTGTTTTCAAATCTTTTGATGCTATTATTTTCCAGTGCCATTGTACCAGTATGCTACCTCTAAAAGTTTTTTTTTTGTTGTTGTTGTTGTTTTTTGTTTTGTTTTGTTTTTTAAATCTGATACCTGTTATTAGTCCAGCAGTCTACTTAATAGATTTTCTCTAGCCAACTATTTTGGGAAGCATATTAAGCTTAATTCAACCTTGTCTTTGTGACTTCTTGCAGTAAAACTTTGGACAAATTATTGTCTTTCATTCAGTTTTTCTACCTGTAAAATGCAGACAGTAATACCTGTATCATAGGATGTCTGTGAACATTAGGGACAGTTTGGGAAGGATCTGGCCCAGTGTCCAGTATATGTTGAGATACTTGATATGTGGTAGCTGTTTATTTGCAGTTCTTTGTCGTGCCTGTAAAGAAACTAAGTTCCGACTAAATTTACCAGAAAAATGGAAATCTACAGATTATACATTTTAACAAAATATTGAACAATAAGATAGTGACATGGTACAGGAGCAACAGGTCATCAGAAATAACCACAACCAAGGATTTAAACATTCTCTCTTGAACTTTCATTTTGGCTTGTCTTTGTATCTTGACTTCCATGATTACATCACAGTCTTTACCCATCTACAAGGGACTCTGCGTGTATTATGAAGTGGACACCTACATAGAGTAGTGTGTTTCACAGAAGTATTCTGCCAGATAAGAAGAGGTTTGTTGTGAAGGAAAACAGTACACATCTTGAAAATAGACAGTCTTCTTTAGCCACTGAGTAAGCCACCGTCTGTAGCTGACCGTGATTACCAATGCTACTCTTTTCATACAATTAAAAAAATATATAATCAGAAGTATTATTACTATACTAGTTTTGACTGTGGAGAAATTAAAATGTTTCTCTTCAATTTTTATGCTTTTATTTGCCAACATATAGATACATATTTTAATTATAGGATACTATGTACTATTTTAATTAGAAGATATATAATTCATAGATATCCATAGAAAATCTTGTGAGAGTTAATAGAAACAAAGATTTGAAGTGGGCCAGAGCAGGGATCAAATCGTTTTTGGGGGGGGAAGGGAGAGTCAGTATTTTGTTCTATGTGTCCTTAAGCACTTATTTTACTTTTCTTTTTAAAAAGATTTATTTATTTTGAGAGAGAGCACACATGCATGAGTAGGGGGAGGGGGCATGCTCAGAGAGAGAGGAGAGAGAGAATTCTCTCACAACTCACGACTCACGACACACTACTCAATCTCAGGGAAAAACCGACTGAGCCACCCAGGCACTCCTATTTTACTTTTCTAAGCCTCAGTTTCTACATCTGTTAAAAAAAAGGGTGAAGATATAATAATAGTACTTACCTCCTAAGATCTTTTGTGAGAATTAAATATAAAATGCATGCAAAGTATTTTGTACACAGTATTTTTTTTTTGAAAGAAAGAAATGAATGAGTCATGGAAGGATAGAGGGAGAATCTTATTAAGCAGGTTCCATGCCTAGCTCAACACCGGCTCCATTCCATGATCATGAGATCATGACCTGAACTGAAATCAAGAGTTGGACACTTAACCCACTGATCCTCCCAAGCCCCCCAACACATAGTATTTCAATACCGGTTAGTGATGATAGAGGTGATTATAATGAATTAGTGGCCCTTCTTTTGTTGTTGTTGTTTGCTTTATGAAAATTTTAAATAAGGTGAAAAGAGCTGTGTTCAAATGTCTATATTGTCTGTTAGAGAGACAGGGTGAGGGAGAAAGATTTCAATCCAATTTTTATGCCCATTCTCCCTTATAGGTTGGAAGTTTTCTGTGATTAGAGGATTAACTACTCACTTTTTAGTGGCTTATTAATTTTTTCAGGTTACTGGGGCCATTTTGTAAATGTGTGCTCCAGTGCATTGAATGGTAACCAGTGGCCTAAAACCATTAAGATAAGGCTTAAAGGGGCACCTAGGTGGGTCAGTTGTTTAGGTGCCAACTTCGGCTCAGGGCATGACCTCACAGTTATGGGTTTGATTCCCACTTTGGGCTCTGTGCTGACAAAGCCTGCAGCCTGCTTTCAATTCTGTATCTCCTTCTCTCTCTGTCCTTACCCACTCACACTGTGTCTCTTTCAAGGATGAATAAGCATTTAAGAAAGAAAGAAAGAAAGAAAGAAAGAAAGAAAGAAAGAAAGAAAGAAAGAAAGAAAGAAAAAGAAAAAGATAAGGCTTAAAAAGTGAGAAAAAAATTTTTGTATATGTTTCATTTCTTTCTGCTTCCTCATGTGTTAGTTTATCAGGTCCATACATTCTTAGGAGAATCATTGCTTTGTTGCAGAAGTTTGCTGATTTGGGGAGCTTTGTACTCTGTTCTGCAACTATTAGAGAATCAATAAATGCTACTTGATGATAATGGTGCTATTGTTTTTCCAAGAAATGGAAATTCAGGAAAAAAGACATATTACAATATTAAAATATCAAATGGAAGATTTTTCCCCACATGCCAGTGAAAACAAAATCAGGGCTCAGGTGTTCTTCCAAATACCTATTCTTCCACTGATGAGAAATAAGAGACCTCCCAAATCATTCCATTAAATAGCTTCTGATCATCTAATGTATTCATGCACTTTCTAATGGGAGAACAACCATATTCCCTTTTGATGTTTAAGGGTTCACCCACTGATGGCAGAATGCCTTAAAATGATGGTTGCTTCTCAGATTCAACTGGGTACTATATTTATTGCATTCTCAATATATACCTTGTTCTATACCATGCCCTATAGAACATACAAAGGAAGTATGTCCTCAAAGAAAAAGATTTTTGCTAGTTTTTTTCCTATATTATAGGAAAAAATATCTGAAATACTGACTCTGTTGCCCACATACACAAGGCAAGCATTCCTAAATGAATGAATGATTAGTTTCAAAAAGCCTTCACTTTGTTCTCTCTTGGTAGTACTTGCCTCTTTGGAGTTAGGATAATGCCACTGATGAAATGGGGGAAAATGTTGGACATAGTGCAGTTAGAAACTGAATTCTTAGCAATGAGGAACTTTGCCATCCCCTTAATCATGACAAAGCCATTTCTTAGATTACTATTCTATTTGGTCACACCATAACAATGATTAAATCTTTGCAATAGTCAATCTTAGGAACATCTATTCATTGTTTTATTGCGTAAAAATGAGAAAATAAGGCAAAAGACTGTTTAATCCAGTTCTAAATAACAATTTCAGATGAATTAATTATACAATGAAGCTGACAAGTATATGTTTTGACTAGAACTGTGAATTATTTCAGTTGTCCTATGTGTACTTAGCTTAATAATAGTATGATTTATCATATCATTTGTCACAATGTTCTTATAATTAATTGAAAAAGCTTAATTGGAAATTAATCTAGGGGCACCTGGATGGCTCAGTCAGTTCGGCGTCCAACTTCAGCTCAGGTCTTGATCTCATGGTTTGTAGGTTCGAGCCCTGACTCAGGCTCTGTGCTGACAGCTGGGCGCCTGGAGCCTGCCTTGGATTCTGTGTCTCCCTCTCTTTCTTCCCCTCCCCTGCTCACACTCTGTTTCTCTCTCTCTCTCTCTCTCTCAAAAATAAATGAACATTAAAATTAATCTAAATTTTATTTTATTTGGATTAATAGCGTTACATACATAAAACACATATGACCTCACTACTGCAACCTGAAACATATTGGTTTTAATTTATGCTTTTTATGCTCCCTTCTAGCCTTTCTACTTTCATTCATAGTTGTAATCAAAACTAATAATGGTGTGGATACTAAAATACATTTCCCTTCCAAAAATATGACATGAGGTATGGGATACCTCATTAAAAACAAAACAAAACAAAAAAAACCACCACATAATGCCTTAACTCAAAACAGATATATGTATGACTCTGATTGAAAACTTAATGGCAACTTATGCATCATATAGATGTACATGCATAGATATTTTCAGTAGCTTGATTATTAATTTTTGTAATGTACTCTGTTTTTTATTTCCCTAAATATGAATTAGCACTTTTCTATGAGAAAGGAGATACTTAAAATGGTAGGTATCGCTTCTATCTTAACTTTATACTGTATTCTGGCTACCTTATCTATTTTTCCATTTCAAAGCCCAAATTTCATGATGATTTACCAAATGTGAACATAAGACAAAAGATTTACCAAATGTGAACCAAACTAAACATTACCAATACAGTTTAAAAATGTACATTCATAAATTTTAGGGCAAATCCAAAATCAAGCTGCTGACATTAAATACATTAGCCTGCTCTTGTCAAGCTCTTTTCTCTTGGTTTGCTTTGACCTAAATTTTCAACCTGATATTCTTATTCAAATGTGTCATGAGGGCAGCCAGATGGCCTGATTTTTCCAAGGCAGAAGTAAAAATTGTTCTGCTTTCTCATGGATTATTTGAGATATTTTTCTCTTGCAGTGAGTATAAATGTAAACTTCCTGTCTCAGTAAGCTAAGCAACGGAAAGACGTTTAAAGTCACAGATCTGAGTTCTGGTCTCCTGTACTGAGTCACCGTGTACCCTCTGTGGCTTTGACTTCTTGGCTTTCATTCATGAAAATAGGAATTGTAATATGATAGATTTTATGTGCTAATGTTAGGAAAAGAATAATGTAGGAAGCTGTAGGATTAACAGCAGGTAATTTTTTTGAAAACTGGCTAATAGAGATGTTGTAAAGTGTCTCTCCCCAAAAAGCTCCCCAATAAGCTCTCCTCTTCCATCAGTGGGTAGAGAATTGGCCACCAATGGAAGGTTAGAGGATGATAAGAAAAGAAAAAGAAAAAGAACTCTGCTGGTCACAAAGGTACCATTTAGTAGTAATAATTTATTAAGTGGACCTTTGTGGCTAAAAAGAGCAAATTCATCTACCAAACTGAGAAAATTTACATTCTTTCCATCTGAAGGATGAGAATCCACATAGCCGGTTATTCATCTTTTGGGAAATAACTGGGTAAGATATGGGCAATGGAGTAAATCAGCAAAATGAAATGTACTCCCAAATGCCAAAATCCACAAGCTCCTGGGAAATATACTAAAATATTATTGTTAATTGTATATCTACAAAAATTCCTGTAAATGCACTCATGTTAATCACTACTATAGAAGTGCTATTTTTCCTTACTTTTTATAACATTCCATTTCTTGGAAAAATACAAGATAATTTGAAAAGCAATCAAAAGAGCCAGAGTAGTTCATTTTAATTAAATCTTACAGAAAACTGCTTTGTTATAGATGTGAACCTTTGTTAGTGACTTTCTCGAGGTGAGAAAAGATATACCCAGACCTCTGTACCACTGTAATGCACCTTGTACTCTACAGGTAGAAACAAATAAATTCCACCATTATTAAGACTGTGTGAATAAAGCTGAACAGTAGTGGTTTATGTTTTCATAATGAGTTTCTTCTGTTGAATGCAGAGCTTCTGTCATATTTTCATGGAGTTTTCATAACATCTGTACATAATGAAATGCTTGTTTTCTCCTCTTTGATGAATCATCTTTAGGCAGAAACCTTCATTTGTGTTTTTGAAGTGTAACTATTACCTGAATGTAATCTAGTCTCCAAAGATTTCTGTCACATTTATTTTTTGCATGCAAAAGATTTCCATAAAAGCTATGACTGATATATGGCAAGACAAACCAATTATTGAGAAGCCAGAGGAGAGTGCCAATGTGTGTGTTTGGGAGTAGCTTATAGAAATCTTAAAATCCAGACCTCACACAGGTGCCAGAAAATCCCATTAAAGTTTATCTATAGTTTTTCTGAAGCATATAGCCAGAATGATGGTTCCATGTCTAATCAGGGAATTTGTGAATATGTTCATATGGCAAAAGGCACCTTGCAGATATGAATAAGTTAAGTATCTTGAGGTGGGGAGGTTATACTGGCTTATCTGTGTGGAATCAGTGTAATCCCAAAGGTCCATATGAGAGGGAATCAGGAGAGATCCAGTCAGAGGAGTGAGAAAGGAAGCAGAAGGCAGTGTGGTATAGCCATGAGACAGGAAAGAGGGTAGCCTCCAGAAGCTTTAAAGGTCAAGGGAGTGATTCCCCCAGAGCCTCCAGAAAGAATGCTGCCCTTGCTGCCACCTTAATTTAGGCCAGTGAAACTGATTTCGGACTTCTAATCTCCAAAACTGTCAGATAAGGAATTTCTAGCATTTTAAGCCACTGAAATTTGTGGTAGCTTGTTAACAGGAAACTAATACACAATTGTTAATATGATTTTCAACTTTAGAATATAGAATTCTGAAGTTCAAATTAGAACACAGTGATTCATGGATGCCTGGGTGGCTCAGTCAGTTAAGCGTCCAACTTTTGGCTCCGGTCATGATCTCATGGTTCACGAGTTGGAGCCCTGTGTCAGGCTCTGTGCTGACAGCTCAGAGCCTGGAACCTTCTTCAGATGTCTCCCTCTCTCTCTGCCCTTCCCCCATTCATATTCTCTCTCTCTCTCTCTCTCTCAAAAATAAATTAAAAAAAAATTTAAAAAACTAAAAAGAAATTTAGAACAGTGATTCAGACTCTACCCTGAGCCATAGTCTTCATCCTTTTCAAACAATAGAGGTAGAATAAATCTTAGTGATAGAAGCTTATTACACTTGAGTAACTAAAACCAAAGGAGATAAATCACCTGCTTAAGGTAACATAGCTAGTTATCAAGAGATGAGACTAAATTGGGGGTTACATCATATTGCCTCTGTTTCATGGTATGAAAACATTTGCATACAAAAAGTCAGCATTTGAGAAGTGTTTTCCAATGTCATGAGAAGGAGTAGGGGTAAAAGTGATCATGACAATGAAGGGATAGAGCTGAGGAAGAGTTACTTCAGAACAAGAATTTATGTCTCATTAAGTTCTGGATTAGGCAAACAGTCATGAACTGATTAGCTGTGGCCCCTGCCCTCTTGCTAATTATTAGTTTTGAAGGCAAAATAAACCCATATCATTATAATTCATTAATAACTTGAAAGGGAAAAGATTCTGCAAATGTCACAAATGTCACAATGTCCAAGGAATTTCCCTTTTATCTATATGTCTTTCAACAAGATGGTGACCAAAAAAGAACTTAATTTCATCAAGAGGCTATCATGTGAGTCTTGAGCTGTTGTTGTTATTGGCAAATATTTAATAATTGCCTTCTATTTGGGGGAAGAACAGATACATGTGTTGTTCAATGTCTTTGGAAACATACTCGTGTATATTTTAGAAGCCCAAGTTTGTTGATGACACTTTACAGCAATGCCATCAGTTTCTATGGAGACACTAACTATTGTGCAGTTAGGGGGAAAAGACTCCTCTGCTTCCCTGTGGCTTTAAAACAGTTTCAGAAACAAAATTAAAATGGTTTTCTTTTAAGCAATATTACTTCAATGCCAGTAAGATTCCCTTTTATTTCGCAAAGATTATAAACATTTACAAATTACATACAGTACCAACAGAAAACGAGATCTTTCCTGACATCCCATTCTGATGACAAAGATAGTGTTTCCTCTGCATAGTTTGTAAATCTAGAATTCTCTTGGCATTATATTACTTCAGTTTTTTTAATAATAATTTATACGTTAAAAACTACCAAAAACTTCAACTTTGGTATTTTGCACAGCTGTGGTGTGTAGATAACTTTCGTTTATATTAACTGAAGTTACATTTGCATGCTAGTAAGAAAGTACCCTTTACAGAACCAAATTAGTACAAAGCCATGTGAAAGAACAAATCTTTTCTACTTAGAAGAGGCAGGGCAATTCTATTTAATAAAGAAATTCTACATTAGCATCTGTTTCCTGGATTCAGATGCATCCATTCTGTCTTCTTTGCATCATTCAATTTAAATAAGTTTTTAAAGAACTATTTGGTAAACAACAGATAGGATTCCATGCTCTGAATTCCCTTTTTACACTGGCTTTACTTAATGGTTGGATTTTTTTTTTTTTAATAATTTTTTTTCAACATTTTTATTTATTTTTGGGACAGAGAGAGACAGAGCATGAATGGGGGAGGGGCAGAGAGAGAGGGAGACACAGAATCAGAAGCAGGCTCCAGGCTCCGAGCCATCAGCCCAGAGCCCGACGCGGGGCTCGAACTCACGGACCGCGAGATCGTGACCTGGCTGAAGTCGGACGCTTAACCGACTGCGCCACCCAGGCGCCCCAATGGTTGGATTTTTTAAATTCATTTTTATTCCTCTTAAAAATAGGATTCTCTGCCTTACTAAAGTGGGGTTTTTTTAAGTCCTATAAAATGCTGAGTTACATACATATCAGTAAATATTACAGTTGGCAAAAGCTTAACACCATTCCTAAAAATAGTTTTAAGAAACCAAAAAAAGAATCATTCCTGAATTTATATATCCAAGTATATTTTAATATCAGAGTTAAATGTTAAGTGTTAACAGTGAATCCATGGAGATGGCGTAGTACTTTGCAGTCTACGTACTTTTAAGTAGCACAAGGTCTTTCAACATAATTAGCACAGAATATTGAACCCCGCCAGAAATATGGGATTCGTCATTAAATTTAGAGGCTTCCTTATCTTTCTGAGTCTAATCATGTGTGCAGAAGACTAATTGTTATTGGCATGGTCTTTATTGCTCATAGCTGTCTTTTATTTTAAATGGAATGGTCTGCTTTGTGAGAAATAATTAGGTTTTATAGGCCTACCTGCATAGAGCCTTTTGTTGAATGTCTTATGGTTTTGCCAATTCAGATCCTGAGAGCAATTAGAGGCTGTGGCAGAACTGTTCCTTAAATCACACACATATTGTGTTATTGCCTGCTTTTTATTTTTTACCTGCAGTAGCAGATGCAGAAGCTTCAGTTACTTGCGAGTACACAGAGTAATGGTTAGACAATGCAAAACTTGGTTTGGGAGGTATAAGCTATGAAGAAGATGTTTTGTGAGTCTGGCACATGGCAGTGCGTCCTGATGTCTGACATTGTCCCCAAAATAATTATGTTCTCAACTGTAGAAGAGCAATTCTTTATCCACTCTCTAAAATGACATAGTGATTTTATTGTCTAAAAGAATGGTCAGAATTGGTCAAACTGTAGGCTTTTAGTATGTATGGATTTGTTCAACGAGAATGATTTATTTGCTTCCCATAGTTGTTGGGAATTATTTGTTGCTCAGTGAGGTAAATAATAGAGACGCTTTTCAAAAGTGCTTGTAACAGTTGTAGAAATCATTTCATTTATAAGCGAGATCAATTTATATGATGAGTCAGAGAATTCACTGGTGAGATCTGATAGAAGTAGTATCTAAAATCTTGCCAATTCTAATAGATTTTTGGAGACAAACTTGCGTTGTGGTGGAAGTTTTGTTGCATTATTTTGGTCACTTTGCCTACTTAATTTCTTCATGACACAAGAGGACTCAATGAGATTACTGTTCATAATTTAATGAGAATGAAAATCATTGTCGTTTCTATATTAGAATGTCCCTATAAAGTGCATGTTACCTTGGAGTTATTTGTTAAAGAGTGGTGGTCAGTAGGTATTCATTTTTCCAATAGTCTTTCACCAAGGGGGAGCGAAATGTATGTATACTGTTCTGTTTCACTTGAACTTAATGTTTTGTCCTCTCTGTGTCTTCAACATGTTAGCCAGTTACCATTTGCTCAAGCAACTCTACTCCTACTACCATATAATCAATAGCAGTCAAGGTACTTTCAATCTTGACAGTTTTCTGTACTGAAAAATTACTTTGCACAGACTTTTTACTATTCCAGTTGACAAGCCATCTTCACTCAAATCTATGATGTCAGGCATTATCAATCCCAAAACAACACTGACAGTCTTAGACATATACATGTACAACTCAATATTATTTTTCAACTAATATCCTTTGAAACTTTTTTAACTGAAATAATGAAAGCCAGATGAATTCGTGATCTAAATCTAGTAGCAAACTGAAAGCTAAGTTTGGAAAATGTCATGTGAATTTGCAGAATCCACAGTGAAATATACTGGTGAGGAGTTGGGTGGGCCTGTCATTTTTGATATATAGGTCACTGTGAAAATATTTCATAGCAACCAGTGGTACCTAGATGTTTATTTTCTGAATCTCTTCATTTCATTTCTTTTCCTTTATTTCTTTTCTTTCTCTTTCTTTCTTTCTTTCTTTCTTTCTTTCTTTCTTTCTTTTCTTTTCTTTTCTTTCTTTCTTTCTTTCTTTCTTTCTTTCTTTCTTTCTTTCTTTCTTTCTTTCTTTCTTCTTCCCTTCCCTTCCCTTCCCTTCCCTTCCCTTCCCTTCCCTTCCCCTTTCCCTTTCCCTTCCCCTCCCCTCCTCTCCCCTCCCCTCCCCTCCCCTCCCCTCCTCTCCTCTCTTCTCCTCTTTTTCTTTTTTTCAAATTCTTTCCCTGGATAAAAAAAGAAACAGGAAAAGCGCTTTATATTACCTGGAAGATTCCATTTTGGGTAATGAATATCAGGCAAGCAAAAATGCATATTGTTGTTTTGGAGCATGCCTGAGATTTTTGAAATCCTAAGGGGTTTACAGTTGTATAAGAAATTGGCTAATTAAAATATTATTTAAAGATAATTTGAGGTATAATATTTTTATGGAAAAGGGATGAAGAAAACAAAATTCAAGAATAAACTTAAATAGAAAGTTTTATTTGAAATAATTTGACTTTTTTGTCATAAAAATAAATGGAATAATTATTCTGTCATGGAAAAAAACCTAGCCTGTTTTTATTTTGTCTTATTTTTAAGTGTAGTCTCCACTGAGAGCATGATCCTTTAAACCTGCCTATGCAGTTTTTGACATTTTGCCCACAAAAAAGCTCTTTTGTATTCAAGGTATGTAGGCCTTATGAAAATCAGTTGTAGTGTTATTTTGTAGTCTCCAGAAGATCAAACATAACCAAGGAAGAAAATCTAAATAAAGTTAGGATTATTTGAGTAATTTATCCTTTGTATGCAATAGAGTTTACATGTTGTGAGTTAACTTATAGTAATTAAACTTAAAATAATTAAATTAGAAATTATTTGCATACTCCTTGCAAATACAAATAGCATTAGTGCTAAATAGAAGTTGAAAGTTCCTTGTAGTCCTATTTTCAGAGATAAATACTGCATATGATTTGATGTAGACCTTTCTATATTTTTATGCACATATACCTTTATTTTATCAACCTAAATGCAAGCACACTGTATTTACTGTTCCATCATTTGCTCTCTTTACTTAACAATATAATGAGGATTTGTTAATACATATAGATCTATAATTTTTAGAAATAGATGCACTGTAATTTATTTAAATAATTCCATATGCTTAAGATTTGGATTGTTTTCAAAATTTTACCCATTATAAACACTACTGTAATAAATGTTCTTATTCCTATATCTTTGCATACTTGTTCAATTACCTCCTTAGCATCGGTTCCTGGAATTAGATTTGCTGGTTCAAAGGTGTTCAGGCAGCTAATACTATTTTAAACTCCTACCATCCATGTTTTAAAATTTGGATTTCCACATCCCTTAGTAACATTGCTTTTAACTATCTTTTTTTCTTGTATTACTCTGATAGGTTAAAATATATCTGATTATTTTTAAAATCTGCTGCCCTTTGTTATTAGTAGTTCAGTTGTCTTTTCAGCCTTCAGATTTAACAGGTATTATGTAAGGTATAAATATGGATATTTACCTGTAGTTATAGATCTAGATCATGTAGATGGAGATGTAGACATAGTTATTGATATAGGTACAAATACAGATGTAGACATAGGCAAACACACACATATATACACACACTTTTTCCTCTTATGTTCCACAAATACCTTATGATCTGGCAATATTTATTGATTTGAGGATGGTAGGAAGTCAGTGTTGGGTACTTATAGATTTTCATTGTTGTCTGCCACAAAAGGTATGATTTTTGTGAAGTATAATGTTCTGGTAAAGAGCATGGGATTTAGAGTCAGAGAAATTGCCACTTGATTGCTGTGTGACTTTGGGGATGTTCCTCATCTTCTATGAACCTCAGTTTAATTTATCTGTGAAATGAAGGCAATAACAATATACTTCACAAAATAGTAATGAAGAATAAGCAACATAATAGTTTGACAAATGCTTTGTACACTTTCTGTAAATATAAATATTATTACAGCTAAGATGTGAATTTTTATGTCAGTTGAAGGTAAATAAAAAGACTGAGTCCCCCATTCCTGATGTGTGCTCAGTGATGTGAATCTTAAGAGCATAAATAGATAGCAAGATTTCATATGTAAATGTCATAACCATAAGCATTGATCAGAAATTGTTTAGTAAAAGCAGAAAGTAAAATCAGCTCACAAATAGAGTTAAACTTACTTTCCTGTATGATAGAATAGTTAAATTAATGACTACATCTAATTAAGAAACTGAAAAATTACACCATGCCTGCTGTTAATACTAAACTCAGTGAACTGTGAGATAAGAATATGGTAACACTAAAAAATTACCTCACCATTTTTTAATATTAAGGCAATTTTGCTACCTATCCTTAGAAATAAAATAGCCCTTGCAATTACATTTTGTGATTTGTTATTGGTTCAAAAATTAATGACTTTTATTGTAGTAAATGGATCATCACAGGTGACAAAGCACAGTTTTAATTAACAGTGACAGGTAAAGCTCCTCACCGTCAGATGGAATTTGTATTGCAGTTATATAAGAAATGATGTTTTGATCATCACAGTTTTACATTGAAGTTAAGAGTACTAATTGTATGGCTTTGCCCTTAAATTTTTATTGTGAATGGGAAAATACATAAAAATTGTAAAATAAGTTGACCAACTGTTAAATATGTTCCTCTGGCCTATCTTGATAGATATACTTTCAGAATGACCTAGAATCCCAGGTTGGGTTAATTCTTCAACTCTTGAACTTCCACATCAGATCTTGGCTAAAGAGTAGGCCCCTTACTTGTTGCCTGCCTTTCCACCCAAGCTCAAGTGCTGCACAAGAGATTTTGTGCTTCATATCTAGTGAATCGTACTTCTAAACGCCTTAACACTTACTCCCATTCCCAACAGGCTGTGTCTTGGCCAACCTTCTGATCTAGGGAGATACATACTTGCATCTACCTCCAGGACGATGGAATAGGAAAGAGGACTGCATAGGTCCTGCATTGGGCTCAGGACCTTTAGGGCAAGAAATGTCAGTTTTAAATACCTGGAGAATAGTCTAGGGAAGGCCCTGTACACTGCAGATGGACATGTTCGTTCAGCTCTACATACTCCTTGTCCCCTGATGCGTACAGGAAGGTAAGAGCCATAGTGAGGTCTTATAAAGTACAGGGTCTAGGGGTCTACCTTTCCTGGATCTAGGGGTGGTAATGATCATATACATGAAGAATTTGAATATATTTCAGAGATGTCAGTTAGATAATGGCACAGACATCTCAATGATGATAAGTCAAGTGTACTGATTTTAAGTTATATACACTTTAGAAAAAAATAAAGCTTTATATCTAAATCAATGCGTTACTCAGTATATTAATTTTATTTTAAAGGCAGGGTTCTCAATAACATGATTTCTGTTGTATTGTGCTATTGTTTCTTTCTTGACATATTTGTAGGGCATGTAGTTATTGAGAAATCTAGTTTCTATGTGTCAGAGACACAAAATGTATCAAGTAATTGAAACAGACATAGCTATAGCCATGGGTATATGCACTCGTCAGGAGATCTAGGTATTTGCTAACATGACCAATAATTAATCAACTAATCTGGTAGAGTGTACAAATGTATATCTAGAAAAGCAAAAAAAAAAAAAAAGATTAGATGCATATGCACCACATTGTTAACAATGATTTCCTTGGGTGTAGAGTTTATGATTTTAAAACTTTGTGTTTTTAGTACTTTTGTAATGTTTTTAAAACTAAGGCTTTGTGATAGAATTTAAAAGTACAAATACCTAATGCAATACTTACATGTTGAAAATTAAAATATTTGTCCATCTAGCATTAATTATGCCTTCATGCCATGCCAAACTGGTGATAGACATCTCTTTAATTAAATTTGACATTTGGTAGACACAACTAATTATGGGTTTTTCAAATATTTAATGAGTGTATATATATCTAATCTGACAATGTAAAACAATTAAAATGACATACTAAAGATATGGTAGAAAAGATTAGCCATACATAAAATAGAAAAGGACCAACAAGGTACCCAGTTTGCCCTTCTTGACTTCTTTGGAACTGTAGATTCTGGAATCTCAGTACTGCCATGTTTAACATTTAATCTAATATTCTATTATTAGCTGTATTCCTACTCATATTAAAAATAAATAAATAAAAATTCTCTGCAAAGATTTCCCAGGATTCATTTCCTTCTTACTTGACTGTCTACAACAGTCTAATTTTTCAGCATTTAAATATCTAAACTTAGTTTTAAATGCAATTTTTCTGAATTATTCCAATTGTTACCTACTAAAAGTGAGTCATATTACTTAAAAGTAATGTAATTTTCTAAAACTTGGTTTATGAACGCTCTCTAAATCTATGCCTACAACGACCATTGAATGACCCACAGCACACAAGTGCAATGCCTCAAATGGCAGGGCTTTTGTTAATGAAATTTTAATAATTAAATTTTTAATCACATCTGTAAAATTTGGTTAACTGAGTCCTTTTTAACAATAAAGTCCCTTTATATCTGAGACACTTTGGAGGTAATACATGCTTTGGAGGCATGTATTCAGGCTTAGAAAACACAAAAACATAACAAGAACCAGTCAAGTACCCTAAAAGAACAAATTGGGTAATCCATAAGAAAATAGGAACTCATAGTTCCTGTGGTGATCTGGGAGTATAGACACCTCTTAAGAGCATTCAACTTAGAACTAATATTTTAAAATATACTATGTCAGTGAAACTAAACACTCTCCTGGGCAAAATTTGAGTATCTGGCTACAAGTTTCAGATTCTAGAACTCAGATTCCCATTTAGTATACATATTTATTATTCAATATTTAGCTACACAGACAAGAAGGTCCACAAATTGCCATATTGGAGAAACAGGAAAAATATAAACTTGTGAGATGAAGACAATCAAATAGTATTGATTTAATGTTGGGTACCTAGTTTTGTTGAGCTCATCTTTTTGGACTTAAATGATTCAGGATAATATTTTATAGATATTGCAATTTAGATGTTTTCTGGTTGAGAACCAACAGTGGGCCTGTTAGTTTGTTTCTGGTGACAGTGGGAAAAAAATCAGCGTGTATTTGTTTTCAGGTCAGGGAGGCAGAGGGTAATCTCCCAAGTTGAAACAAGGCACATAAAGAAGTCGCTGGCAAAACACAAAATGTTACAGCTATTACTTACTGCGTGTCTGTGTTTCCTAAGGTAATGTGTGAGGGCAGCATGGCTCATTGTTTTTGTATCTAGAGTCAGGTCAGCCAAAGGCTTAAAACAAAAAGTGGGGGCTTGAGAGAACTTGTTCTTTTGCCTGCTGTGGTTCTCTCCATCATTCTTATCTTTTACCTGTTTTTTGAGGTTCCCACTAAGTATGGTTGTTGCTTATACTTGTTACTGGAATTGGCCTACCAAGGTGATGTTGGGTCCCCTTGAAATGCTAGCCCATCTACCAAGGAGGTGAGAATACAGACTGGAACTTGACTGATTATGAGGCTGTTTGAATGCCATCCAATGTATTGAGCACCCCCGCCTCGCAAGGGTAGGGACTATACTTTTTCCAGCTTCAGGGTGTTCACAGTGGCAATGAGACCCAGGCCAATCATTAACTGAGTCAGAGAGTGAGCAATAGAAAACTGTGAGCAATGCAGGTCATTTTACTTTTGAATCACTTTTGTTAAGAACCACAGTGTGTTATTTAGTTCCTGCTTTCAACCAGCTTTTAAAAGTGAACTGAACACAGATCAGGAGGTACACATTTCTATGGCTGTTCTTAATAATAATTTATAAGGCATGTAACATATATATGCTAGTCACTACATTGAGTGTTTTGTTTGTTGCTAGTTCACTTAATTTTATTTTTTACTTCACTTAATTCTTTTTCTTTAATTTTTTAAAATTTATTTTTGAGAGACAGAGAGAGCAGGAATGGGGGAGGAGGAGGAGAGAGAGAGGGAGAAGCAGAGAGAGGGGAACAGAGGACAAAGTAAGCTCCCAGCCAATCTAACAGCAGGGGGCCTGCCTCAGGGCTCAAACCCAGGAACCACCCTTGAACCACGAGGTCACAACCTGGGTCAAAGTTGGATGCTTAACTGACTGAGCCACCTAGGGGCCCAGTGTAGTGTAGGTATTATACTGAGATCTCCAGATGAGGAAACTGAAATTTAGAGAAAGTGAAATGTTTGTATAGGAACACATACCTAGTAAGTAATAGCAGAATGATTTTTTCGGTGTGAATCATCTCACTGAAGAGCTTTAACTTTTGCGAGTCTTGCTTTGCACTGTTACAGAATAAAGACAGCAAACAAAGGAACTAGGTGAACTATTCAGGAGAAAGGTTTTCAATTTCTTTTATTACAAACTAACTTGACTTCAGTTTTCTCTCACTTTCTGCCCATCAAACAGTATATAGAAAAATTAAAATTACTCGAATAGGTTGCATTCATTGTTTTTGCAGATGGAAAATTCATTTAGTCAAGAATATATAAACAAGTCCATACACCGCTTCCTTTGAATGTTTAAATGAAAAAAATAAAACCTTTGTCGTGTTCAAAGTGTCTTTTATGTCTTGACACTAGGAAAAACAGGGTTTCAGGCTTAAAAAATTTTTTCTTTGCTTCTGTTTTGATTAATGTTTTTCAGCTCTTCAAAATAACAAACATTTAAATAAAATAAGAGTTGTATTTTAAATTACTTGAAGGATTTTAAATGTACGTAATAAGTAAACATGTTTACAATAGCCAGAGATAGTCATAAGACAGTTCTACCACTAATATAAAATTTCTAAGTTATTTCACAGACAAAATTGAGTGAGTATACATTTCTCTTCATTTCCTCTAAAAATTGACTGTATACAAGAGATGGTAGACACAATGACTTTGAAGTTTAAGAACAGGGATTTAAAGTAATTAATCTTTACAGATATTTATAATTTCTTAGTTTAACTAAAATATTCCTCAGTTTTTAGAAAGGGGGTCGCAGAGTTTTTAGATGTCTTCATTTTACCCAAATATACGAATGCTTATCAATAGGATAATTTTTGTTCATGTAAAATATATAACATACATACGTAAGGTCTGCATTTCAGTTTGAAGCACCAGTATATAATTTGTAAGAAAGTGACATATTTATTTTTTTTTAATTTTTTTTTTCAACGTTTATTTATTTTTGGGACAGAGAGAGACAGAGCATGAACGGGGGAGGGGCAGAGAGAGAGGGAGACACAGAATCGGAAACAGGCTCCAGGCTCTGAGCCATCAGCCCAGAGCCCGACGCGGGGCTTGAACTCCCGGACCGCAAGATCGTAACCTGGCTGAAGTCGGACGCTTAACCGACTGCGCCACCCAGGCGCCCCGAAAGTGACATATTTAAATTCGAGAGTCTCTTATAGCAGCAGCATCAGTGTTAGTAATATATAGGAAGTAAGAGGCAGCAGGGTTTTCCCTTCCAGAAGACCTTGGGTTCACACCCCTTTGGAGTTCATCAGAGCCCATTCAGGTTTATCCTGAGGGATCCATTGCCTGATACTCCTTTCCAGAGGCTGAATGCACAGCTTCAGCAAGACACCCAACTCCTGCTGGCTTGAGAAAAGTGTTATTTTAATGATGATTATAATGAGCTTTAGTGTTGCTGGGAGCCAAATGTATCCCTTAAGTCCAAGAGAGAACGCTGCAATCAGAGTGAAGTATAATGTAACTTAGATTATTATTTGATAAATTGGCCTTTTAATTAGGATTTTTTCCTTCTTCTATAGTCATTTATTGCCCACTGTTCCAAGGTGAATAATTGCTATGTTTCTTTATGAAGATATCATAGCAACGGAAGCACACTGAATGCACTGAAAGGAGGGGACTACCTCAGACCGTTTATCCTGACACATTAATCAATGAAACTGCGCTTTTGATCCCAGTACTGAATGCATTTCTAGTATTTGATTTTGCCTCCAGCAACTTTAATAAGTTACTTTTTATTAAGTGACTCCTGCCTTAGCAGATGGTTTTTAGCCACTTTTAAGGCCATTCCTGGACTGTATTGTCATGAGAAGTTCATTAGGGAAACATCTAACAAGAGAAACTTCAGCTAGACAATTGGGTAAGATGATGTTCTAGCAATCCTCAGAGTTAGAGGAATTTGAGCATGAACTTCAGTCTTTTATAGAATTTAATGTAACTTGGTCTGAATTTAATGTGATTGAAAATTTTATGAAAAATAATACAATTAAATAGTTTTTATTTTTAAAGCTGTTTAGATCACCTAAAGAAAATACAGTGACTTGATAGTTGCCCATTTCCATTTTTACAAAAAAAAAAAAAAAAAGTATGTCAAGCCAGATAATACTGGGAATGCATGCCAGGTTGGAATCTAGAAGTTTTGTTCCAGCTTACTATGTAACAGCTCTTGACCAGCAGCTTCCACACTGTTTAGGCTGTGATCCATAGTAGGTAACACATTTTCCATGGTCACACAGTATACCAGCGTATGTTAACAACTGAAAACATGTTTCCCAGAATAGTGCCCTTTGTATAGGGTACGACTCTATTTTCTATCCTATGGTGTACTATTTCACTAAAAAGAAATGCTGGTCACAGATCATTACAATGATTTCACAATCCATGAATAGGTCTCAGTTTGTAAAACCTGCTCTAGACCACAAGTTACACAACTTGGAGGGAGGGAGATAGACAATAAATTTCTAAGAGTTCTTTTCAACCGTAAAAATCTATGACTCTGACTAGAAAATGCATGTAGATATGACTTTCACGTGTTAGGTTCAAGTCAGTGAATATCCTGAATAAGCCAATAGATGCATTGCTTGCCTTTGTGATCCCGTTCAGTATATGGTTCTGATGCAAATTGTTTCTAAAATAGGTAGCAAGATGTAAAAATTTTAAGTTTATTTATTTATTTTGAGAGAGAGCACATGCATGAATGAGGGAGGGGCAGAGAGAGGGGGAGAAAGAATCCCAAGCAGTCTCCATGCTGTCCGATGAGGCGCTTGATCTCACGAACTGTGAGATCATGACCTGAACTGAAATCAAGAGTCAGACACTAAACCTACCCAGGCGCCTCAGATGGAAAATTTCACTAATTATCAAAAAAATACTTATAATGATACCTGAAGCTTTCTGTTAATGTACAGCAATGTGTATTAACATTGGTGAACTGAATGTGAAAAACTTTTCTTGAACCATGAAAATGAAATAATTTCTTATGTTGCTAAGCCACAGTTGAAAGTAACTTAGGTAATGAGGTCCACTTTTCATACCACTGTTATTTTCTTTGTCCCCAGGGTAGACTAGGTGGGCATAGGAACTTCATAAAGACAGAGACAGTATCTTTCAGCCTATTGACCATTTTTGTCCACAAAGGAAAGCACCACTTGGTGCACTTGTTAGATTTTTGTTGTTTCTATAAATATAAATGAATGGACGGATGGATGAATGAGTCCATTTTAGTAAGGCTTGCCCTAGGTTACTTGTAAATAGCAAAATTTTCTTTTCATCTCTGGTTTTCCTTTCTTTCAATTTTTCTGGGACTTAATTCCCTTAGTAAGTACACATATTCTGGTCTCATATTTGATTGAAACTCCTTTCTGTATTTTCCTGCTTACCTAAACTTCCAACCTTCCCTTTTTAAAATTTAAAATGCCTGCCCAGTATCTCAGACCATTTAGTTACACATTAATTAAAATTCATGTCAAAGAATGAAGAAATTTCAGTAATGACTTATAGTGTAACTGCTTCCAGGAGAGTTTAAATGTCAACCATTTTTATGGAACAGTCATCGTATTGGATGGTGGTTTTACTAGCACTGTCAGAAAGATATGGGAATGTTAAAAGATAATACTGTATCAATGTCCTGTAAATAATCTCACGGAGTTGATGTTTGAACTCTCCTCAGAAAACACTGAGACTTATGCTGGGGGCAGAGGTTAATGAGAAATATCATATCAGGATATGATATGATGTGATGATATGATATATCCTTTCTAGGGTCTAGGATAGGGTTTTCTCAAACTGTGGTTGTAGATTTTGGGGTGCTTCTAGAAAATTCCTATTTCTGAGTTGTAGTCCAGACTTGTTAAATCACAATTTCTGAAAATAGCAACCAGGAATCTTTCTTTTAAATAAACTCTCAAATGGGGTGCCTGGGTGGCTCAGTCGGTTGAACGTCCGACTTCAGCTCAGGTCATGATCTCACAGTCTGTGAGTTCGAGCCCCGCCTTGGGCTCTGTGCTGACAGCTCGGAGCCTGGAGCCTGCTTCTGATTCTGTGTCTCCCTCTCTCTCTGCCCCTCCCTGCTCATGCTCTGTCTCTCTCTGTCTCAAAAATAAATAAAAACATTAAAAAAATAAATTTAAATAAACCCTCAAATAATACCTATGCATGCTAAATTGAAGACCCATATTTAAACATTTTTTTCATGTTGAAAAGTGTCTATGATAGCTTGTTTGAGGGTAAGTTTCAATGTCCCTTTATGCTGGTGATCCAAAGGTTACTTATTTCTCCTTTTACATTATGAATGGGCATTGGGCCCATGTGACATGGAAGGACAGTTTAGCCAATAGAAACTTCCAGGGAATTCTGACCTACTTATCAAAAGTTCACCTCCATAATAGGCAGAGCCAACCTCCAGTATATCATAAATTATTTTCTTAGGAAAGATAAAAAAATTTAAATGAGAAAATAGGAGTCGACAACTTTTTCGTCTTTTTTCAGCTTCAGAAAAAAACAAACAAACAAACAAAACAAAACTTCCATTATACCACACATTATTAGGAAGCTAATTTCACTAAAGAGAAAATATAACAAAACTAAATGTTTTGTTTATATTTCTATGCCAATACATTTTGGATACTCCAGACCTTTAGATTTTCCATTTAAATATCCCTACAAGCATGGGTAACATAGTTAAATTTATTCTTTAAACAAGTATTATTGAATACCTCCTAGATAGCAGGCATACTGCTAAGATATGGAGATGGAGAAACAAAGACTTGGTACCTGTTCTCAAGGAGCATTTGATAATGCTAAGGAAATAACTATTTGTGAAATTAATTTTTAATGACATCTAAGTACAGTTGTAAGGAGGAGAAGTATGAAAGAAGAAGACCAGTGTGTCTTGTCTAGCCTTGGGGATCAGGGAAGGCTGCCTCGAGGAAAGATATTTAATCATAGTCTTGAAGAATAAACAGGAGGGAGTTGACCAGGCAAAGGGTCAGATAGAGCGTTTCAGGCAGAGAGACAATGTGCGTGAAGAGTATATACTCTCATTCTTAAAAGACTGTGTTTTTGAGTGTTCGTATGCAGCACAGCTTATATTTTCTAACTAAACTCTATAGTTTCAGTTGTACATAATCATTTCTTTACTTTCTATTGCCCAATTTTTCACTTCTGGTGACCGAACTCTAAAGTAAAATACAAGCATATAATAATTATACTACTACTACTACTACTACTAAGTTTAGGGTACTTATTCTCTGCAAAGTACAGCTCTGAGTATATTTATGAATTATCTTATTTCATCTTTACAACAACTCAATAGGTTTTTCTAAGGCAAAACACACTATATAAATTTGATGTAATTATTTATGGAGATTATTACAGAATGCCTGGAGATAGTAGAGAATTTTAAAAGCAATAAAATATGTTTATTGCTGCTAGAGGAATTATAAAATAATTTTGTATCATCTCTACAATATAATAATCACTAAAGCATGGCTTGCTCTTCACTCTGCATAGCCATTTAATCATTTTAACAGATTGGAAAAGTGGCCCCCATTTGGCCAGGATAAAGTACCAGGCATGCATTAGAGTTGAGTGTAAAGCTGCTGTGACTTGATGGACATCATGAATATATGCTGGGCAAAAAAGGGATACCAATGGACCTGCATTAGATATTTAATTATTAGGGATTTGGAGTCTTTTGTATTTTTCTGGAGTCTCTACAAAATTGCAAATGTCCTAGAATGGAAAGATACATTATGCAATGGCACTTCTGATGAATTAGTAAAATACCAGAATTGACTATAAAATTGCTCCAAAATGAGTGCCTGAAACTGGGTTGGTAGACTTTGCTATCTCAGTGCACGCTCCATGATAGCTTTATGAAAGTCATTGTCCTATACAAGCTTTTCTTTCTTTATCTTCATAAATGGCCTCAGACCTGCACTCATATATTAAGCCATGAGAGACGATAATAACGGTAAAAACCCAAGACCTCTCATTTATACTACCTGTAAGACCTTGACCTAATTATTTAATCTCTCTGTACTTCACTTTCTTCATCAGTCTAAGCAGAATGATAATATTATCACTATGGATGATAATGTCAGTGACTATCATAAAATTTTTGTGAAGAGCTACTTATTCATTTATTCACTCAACAGATTCTTAAGAGCACCTGCTATGTGTCAGGCACTATGATGTTTTCAATGGAGGAAAGATAGCCAATAAATAAAAGCATGAGAAAAGTATAGAGTATGGAAAATGTAATTTGAGAGAAGCAGAGATATTTTAAATAGGATATGTAGGGAAGACCTAATAAGATGGGATTTAAGCAGAGACCTAAAAGAAATGAGCAGATGAGTCCTACAGGTATATGTGCAGTAAGAGTACGTCAGGCAAAAGGAATAGCAAAGACAAAGGTCTTAACACAAGTGTTCATGGCATATTCAAAAAACTTCAAGGAGGTCATTGCAGCTACAGATACATGAGCAAAGAGGAGAGTTTTCAGAGATAAGTTTAGAAAGGTATCAGGACGGTAAGAGCACAGCATATAAGGGCCATATAGAACATTATAAGGACTGGCTTTTTACCATATGTCATCAAATTTAAGACACTCCTGAGTGTTAGCTTTATCATTATTCCACGTATGACTAGGAAAAATAAACTTTTCTGTGTAAACAATGACACAATACTTTCTAATCAAATACAATTTTTTATTTTGTATTTATTTACAGAGCTCATTTAATCTTATTTAGACAAAGATTCTTTTATATTCCATGCTTGTCTGCCACTGTGAGTTTTTGCATGTACAGTAACTTCTAACCTCAATGACCAATCTCAGAGAAAATGTCTTGAAGACTTTAAACTCAAGATGCTTCAACAATGCCTATAAGTCAACTGAAGTGATGCCATGATGAACAACTATGTCTAAGCTTGTATATGTGCAAGTAATGACCACTGCCGCATTGGATGCGAATATAAGACACCTCTTAATTTCATACATAAATAAATAAATGTGTATTATAGTAAATTAAATATGCAGTGTAAATGAAATAGGAAGTCAGAAGAGGATGTTGAGAAAGGGAGTAATGATTTAATTCAGAAACCACTCTTGCGCCCATGAAGATAATAGGCTGAGTGAAATGAGCAAAGATGGAAGCAGAGAGTGGCCAGGACATTTATTTTAAAAACACTCATTCAGACGGGACATTTTGACTTGAAGTGGTAGTTCAGAAAGGGTATGAAATGATCAGGTTCTGATATACTTTGAGGGTAGAAATTACAAGGTTGCTGATAATTTTATGTAGGGTATAAGAAAAGAAAGAAATCAAAATGACCCCCAGCTCTTTGGCTTGAGATGGGGAAGACTGTGGGCAGATGGGTTGGTATCCATAGAGAGGTCAGGAGTCTGATTTGGGACATGATACATTTGAATTGTCTATTATTCATTCAAGTGGAAATGTTGAGCAAGCTGTCAGAAAATGATTCTGGAGTTCAGAGAAGAGATACAGTCTAGAGATATAAAACTCATAAAATGACTCCATCCTGGTTTGGATGCTGTTCAGTACTATGAAACAGGATGACATCACCTAGGACTTTACCATGTATGATACATTTTGGGGTTTGTTTGTTTGTTTCTGCCTTTATTTTTGTTCAAAAGCCAAAAGTTACTGCCTGTTACTCAGATTGAAAAACACTGGCTTAGAGTGTGAATGAGGATGGAGAAGAGAAGAGCTCCCAGGACTGAGCCTTGGAGTGCTTCAACATTCAGAACTCTAATTGATGTAATATGTACATATGCCTAGCTCAAAACAATTAAGTGCTTAACAAATGTTAGTTTTTATATTAAAGTAGACTTCCTCCCCCAAATATTCCTTGATTTATTTTTATCAGTTTCATAGAAGGTTTAAGCTATTATATACAGAAAAGGAAATAGGTGCTATGTTAAGCTTTCTATGGTGCTTAACTAATCACCACAAACTTTGCAGCTTAAAACAACACATATTTATTATATCAGTTTTGATGCCTGAGAGGTCTGGATACAGTTTAGGTGAGTTTTCTCTTTCAGGATCCCACTAGGCTACAATTCAGATGTTGACCATGGCTGTACTCTCATCAGAGGCTCGACTGGGAAAAGATATAGTTCAAATCTCCTCAGGCTGTGGGCAGCATTCATCTCTTTAAGTTGTAGGACTGAGGTCCCCACTTACTTGCTGGCTGTTGGCTGGGGGTTACTCTCAGCTCCTAGATGCCACCTCTTGCTCCTTGTCATGTGACTCTTTCCCTAGACAATTTAGAGCAATCCTTTTACTTCCTCAAGGGCAGCAGGAAAGTCTCTGAAACTTCAGTCTGCTAAGAGATAGTCTTATATAGCTTTACACAATTATGAGAATGACAACCGGCCACCTTTGCTGTATAGCGTAACTTAATCAAGAGAATAAAATCACTTTTGTCAGACTCTATTTAGAATGAAGTTATTTCTCATGTTCATACTCAAGGGGAGAAGACTTATATAAAGGCCTGACTTACTGGGGGTCATTTTAGGGTATGTCCCTCTGCCTATCTCCTTCTTATCCAAATATTCCCCATAGCCTGGGACTTGTGGTACAGTGAGATTTCTGTTCTTCATCTTGATTATGAAATAGAATAGCACAGACTAAGGGAAAAAGTCATGAGCTTTACTCTTAGTACTTTCACTTTTATTATGTGAAGATGACAAGGTAACTCATCTGTTAGAACCTTGGTTTTCCCATCTTTAAAGTAGTGATGGGGAAGTGTCTTTCCAGCATCTTTTCTCATAGGACTCTCATGAATATTATATGAAATAATGTATATTTTGATTTTGAACTATAAAATGGTAACAATATAAAAAACTGTAAGTTGGCATTATTCTTTATTATAACAATTATACTTTGGTTCTCTGTACTTTGGTTCTCTGAGCTCTCATTGGCTATCAGAAAGTCTATAGCAATGTTACAAATGGCTTATAGCCTTTCACCTCACTCTAAACCTTGTCCATAGCAAGCTCTCAAATATTTATTGAATGAATCAACCATGTTTTTCTCCATTTGGCTTATAACTAGTTTTGTTTATCTTGGGAGCCATAGATCGTTTACCTTCCTTTATAAAGCATGTTTGATTTTTAAAACAAACCACAAGTGTTGCACAGTTTGTACTAAAGGACTACTTTATTGCTTTTTTTATTACCTGAAAAATGCAACAAAAGTTTAAAATTAATAACAGTCAGTAACAGGGAATAGGGATAATAAAAGTTATGTTCCTTGCTTCGGAAGCAACTCAGTTTCCATTTCCTTATAAAAAAAATCAGAAAACTTTCTGGTGGTTTATCAAGGGATTTTTTTTTTTTAAAGAAGAGGGAGAAAGAAATAAAATAAAAAAAAACTTTTAACTTTTCTATTTGGCATCTCTCCATTGAGAATAGCATTAAGAATTTGCTTGAGGAGTTGGTTCCTCAAATCCCAGAAGACCTATATCCATAATAGGGAAGAGAAAACAACAGTGAAGCATTAGGGGAAAGCAGCTTTGTTAGGACATAACTAATCCAGGTACCATAAGTATTTCATGGCACCATGTCAGTTAGTCAAAGTGACAAACTTAAACGAACATTCCTAGGTCATTTAACATAATTTACAGAGTTATCTACAAAGCTGACTTTCCAGGGAACGGGGGGTGGGGGGGGCATTTACAGACCAATATCTATTTTGCAATTATCTAAAAAATAGAAAAACTTTCATCAAATTCATCTTCCAGTTCTACTCATTTAAAATAATAGAGTCTGGCCAATATCTTCCATTTATGCCTGTTACCAGTCATCTTTGTGCTAGAGTTTTATCCCCTTTTGGCATCTTAATTGTTCTTCTAGAAATGATATTGACACAGTTCAGGCTTTCCTTTCACCATCTGCTGTATATTTCCAAATGGATATTCTTTTCTCAATTGAAATTCACTTTGGTAAAAGCTGATTTCTAACCTTCCAGCTTAGCTGTTGCCCGACCACTTTCCCTTCTTTGTCTCCACAAGCGCATCAACACCTTGCGTATGTTGTGGGCCTCAGCCCACAACAAGTAAGTATTCAACCTCTTTATCCTCCATTCAGAGAAAACACTCTCATTCACTTACAAACTCTTTCTACCTTGGAACACTAGTAAAAAGTGCCCTTTGAGATGAAAGCAGAATTATTCTGTACATTTTTTGATGTTGCTGAGAGGGAATTTCTATAATTACTTTCTCTTCCAAGCAAGAAGTGAATGAGGAAAACTGACACAATGGACCCAGGCTTCCTGAAGATGAGGTTTCTCATTTAGTTGAAAAAGAAACCTGACAGTGCAGTCTGCTTGGGATTCTCTCTCTCCCTCCCTCTCTCTCTCTCTCTCTGTCTCTCTGTCTCTCTGTCTCTCTCTCTCACTCTCTTTGTGTGTGTCCCTCCCCCACTTGCGTGGTCTCTCTCAAAATAAATAAATAAACTTAAAAAAAAAGAAAGTATAAGTGGGTAAGTGGGTTAGGTCAGATCATAAATGTCTTTCCAATTGGTCTGAAGAGCTTAGATTCTACCATAAAAAATGGGGAGCCACTGATGGCTTAGTGATCATGAAAAATGAAAAAAATGTAAGAAATTAATCTCTCATGGTTTGTGTTATGATTCAAAAGTGTTGAGGCAGTTGTTGCTTTAAAGGTGATTATATTCATGCTGGTGCTAAGGTTAAGTAGAATTAAGAGTGAGAAAGAAAAATGGGTGTTAGAGATATGTAGAAGAAAATTGCTAGACCTAGCGTCAAGATGTAAGTGAAAATGCATAAGATGTGGCTAGACTGTATAAGCCCTAAGAAAACCAAAAACAAACAAGCAAAAACATAAGTAGAAGGTCACTTAAAGGCACATTGTTGAAAATGGAAAAATTGTATTTTCACACTGCAGGTCTAGGTTGACATTGTGTGTATGTATGTATAAGAAGACAATACGTAACATAGATGACTATTTCTTTTACACTCAATTGTTTTTTGACTTTTCTCTCATTTTGCTTAAAGCCACATGAGCTTTAGATTTTGTTAAATATCTCTAGTTGGTTGAACAGTGCCACCCTAAAATTCATGGCCACCTAGAACCTGAAAATATGACCTTACTTGAAAATAGGATCTTTGTAGATGTAATTAGTTAAAATGAGCTATGCTGGACTAAGGTGGGCCCTTTATCCATTGACTGGTGTCCTTTTAGGATAAAGAGGTGCTACACAGAGATACACATGTAGGGAAGAACCCCATGTGAAGACAGAGGCAGAGTTTGGAGTGAAGCAGCTACAAGTCAAGGAACACCATGTGTTGCCGGGAGCCACCGATAACTAGGAAGAAACAAGGGGTGATTCTTCCCTGGACCCTCCCAGGGAAGCATGGTCCTGCCTGCAGCTTGACTTCAGACTTTAAGCCTCCAGAACTGTGACAGAATAAAATTGTCATGTTTCAAGCCACCAAGTTTGTGGTAATTTGTTGTAGACACTGTTCTTAGTGCTTTATTCAAATGAGTTCACAGAAACCTGTGTTGGAGGGACAATTATTGTATTATTTTTAAATAAGCAAACAGAGGCTTCCAGGGTTTTTGACCAAGGACATATGTTGATAACTGATGGAGCCAGGATTCTTAAAATAGCAGTTGGACTCAGGTTCACCAAACAATGCACCTCTCTTCCATTCCTTGAGTTTCTGAATAACTCCTAGCAAGTGTATTTTAAAGTTTAAGGGTCTCTGGAAAACATTTTTTCTTGAGTAATCACATTCAGCAATGGATCAAGGGTTCCTGCCCTGGCTAAGACATCTTATCTATGTGTTTAGATTTCTTGGGCTTTCTGTAGGCCATTGAGTCTTTGGGGATTACAGTAACGTCATTCTGTTTCCATGTCTTGCAATTCTCCAGACTTTGGTATCTAACGGTTTTTATAATCCTTAAATTTTTTTTACCAAGGGATGTAAGTTGTGTGGGTGTTTTCAAATACACACACTCCCATAAACTTGAAGTCACAGTGTAGCAATATCCAAAATATTTGAGCTTTTCTAATGATTCTTCTTAATTCATCCCTAATGTTTTTGATGGAATGCAAATATGCACTTTGGAGTTTCTGCTGTTTGTAGAAGGTACACGTTGGCAAGTGAACTTTTTGTCTTTCGAAGGAAAGTATCAACAACATTGAATAGGAAGCTTTACAAATATCTTTTATAGCCATATTTGTGTATTTTAAAGGTGAATGCATTTTAAATTTCCAGGTTGTCCCATTATAAATGTTGCATTCATAAATGTGGGTTCTGTAATCTGATCTTATGTAATTTATTTTACAATTTCTATATTATTTCTATATTATTACAAATGCTTCAAAAGCTACATTTTTCATTTGTTTCATTAGCATGTCTCTTTGTTTCAAAGATTTCATTTATGGGGCTTAGAATTTCTGTGTGGGGCTGTTTTCCCTTCTAACTCCAAATTGCATTCAGTGCTGGCAAAGCACATTGGCTTAAAATGCAGTCCACGATTATTTACTGAACACCTACTGTTGGCCAGACGCTATTCTAGGTATTGAATATACAACAACGAACCAAAGAGTAAAATATACGTAAATGCTTATGTATATGTATGCATAACATAATTTTATCAACATATGAGAAACATACCTTAGGGTATAAGGGAAAGAGTAAAACAAAATTGTTTTAGGAAATATCTTGTAGATCATATATGACTTCAGACACAAACTGCCGTGCCTCTTGCTTTGTCTAACACAGTGCTGCCCCAAATAAATACAGTATTAGCTACACATTTCATCCACATATATAACTTAAAATTTTTCAGCAGCCGTGTGAAAAAAAGTAAAGAAAAATAAGTGGAGTAAATTGTTACCATACAATTTATTTAACTCACTATTTCCAAGTATTATTATTTCAACAAGTAATGTAAAAATTCTCACTGAGATTTTACATGTGTGTATGTGTTGGTATGAAGTTCATTGCTTATTTTACACATTCAGTACATCCCAGTTCAGACAAATTACGTTTCAGGTTTTCAATAGCCATGTGTGACTGGTGATGACTATAGTAGATAGTGCCTATCTAATGCCTGATTTTTTTCCCTTGCCTTCTCCGTTTAAGATGGGGACATTGGTTAATTCATATCTTTCTCTTTTTTTTTTTCTTTTTTGCTCCACATCCTGCAAATGAAAAAGAATAAAAATATATTCTCTCTGGTTTTCTCAAATATTCCAATATGAAACCAAAATAGTGGACTTATTAAGAGGCCTTTTTTAAAAATGTAAAGATAAAACTGTTCAGAGCTTACTTATAAGAATATAAAATTTCAATATCAAAAACAGATAATAAAATCTCTTTGAAAATAATTGAGCAAACATTTTCTAAGTTTAGAAATCTAAATAAAAAGTAAACATATATAAATTTGGATTTAGGCACATATGATACGTGCCTTGAGAGATCCCTGGCCAGCAAGTGAGGGGTTCTCTCTCTTAAAGCAGCCCCGCAGAGTAATTTTCACGTATAACCTGTGACTTTTTCCATTCCAGTATCTACCACACTGAGTCTCAGATGAAAATTTCTGTTTTTCTCTGGCACAATTCAGTACTGTTTTATGCATAATTTAGATTGCACTATTAGTAAACAGCTTTAAGAAGAAATAGGGTTGTTGGTTTTTTTTTTCTTCAATTCTTAGTTTCATTTCATTCTTGATGAGCTTATAGTTATGATGAATTTTATACATTTGTTAATTAAACATGGCAATGAAACCTAGCAAAGAATTCTGGAGAATGAAAAGAGAAATGAAGTTACTTTATAATTTTGTTGATAATTTTTGTAAAATCATTTAAATATAAGATGGACTATGTTCCGTTTTAAATCTTTACTTCAGAGATTCACAAATGGTATGAAAAATGTAGGAGGTTTGGATCCTGGGTTCCATTAGGGTTATGAGTTTCCTCATTGTGAGATGGGAACAATATTACCTTCACTACAGAGCTGTTGAGAGGGTTGAATGAAATAAATGCATGATATATAGCATGTATGAGTATTACATCAGGCTCTTAATAAAGGTTAGTTATCCTTTCTCCCTGAATCTCAAATTACAGCTTATTTTTCTGATAAAAAAGAAAAAAAAATCAACCAAGTTTTTTCTTCAATGTGAAACAGAGTAGATGAAATCTTTTTTTTTTCCTTCTTAAGAAAACTGACTTAAAAAAATAATAAACTTGGTTTAAAAAATTACATCCAGAACAAAATCTTGTTCCTATATATGTAGGTATATAAATGTTTAAGTAAAAAATGCAAAATAGCATGTAATTAGTTTCTTACATCATGACTGGTCGCTTGAGGTAGTCAAAAAACAAAAATTGATTTTTTTAAATTACCATTGTTTTAAATGGCTTCTCTTTGCCAACAGATTAATCGAAAGATAAAAATCACTGGGGAATTAACTCAATAAAAATCATAAAAGAATAATCATTATGGTTTAAGAATAGCTAATGTATGTTTTTATCAAGAGAAGTACAGACTAAATTACTGTTTACATTCATTCTTATGCACACCTCCAATTTATCAGTGGTTAGGATAGTATTTTAAGCTAGTTAAAATAAAATATTGTCTGTCATTTAAATTGCTTAAATCCCCTTTACTAGGACCCTAAATGCCCCAGTAGGACATCTTAGCATAACTAGATGTTTTCCGTCTTTTAATTACTATGACTAATTTTTTACAGCTCAGTTACAAACCCTTGAAAATAATGAATATGGTGACACAATCTTAATTATAATGGTGCAAATAACACCACTCTAATACAGTGTGAGGCTTACATTGAAAAGGAATTTCCCCGGAATTGAAGCTCCTCTGATTGCTTTCCACATCACGTTTTAAACAAACACTGTGGTGCTTTAGCCATTACTTGGTTGCCTAGGATACACAGTTAATGTAGCCCTAAGATGCTGCTACCGGTTAGGCTTTGAGACCATGCCTGGAAGTGCTGCATATAGCTGCTTTTTAATAAATTAGCAGAATTTAACAGTGACACTTTTGGGTGGGGGGAGTTCATTTTGATTAATGAAATATCCAACTGTGTTTTTTGAGTGGTTACACTGAAAACAGTTATTTTTATTTCAGTTTAGTTTGTTTTATTTCTGTGAGAGAGCTAAAAGCAAATGTTTTTAAAACAAATGTAAAATTGATTCAGTGACCTAATTTTAAGACACATTCTCCAATAATATAATTTTTTTGTGACTGAAATAGTGGAAAAGGTAACTAGCTAAATCACAGGAAGTCCTTTCTATAAGCTTCTTCATTGGGTCATGTCTTTTATTGTTAGATTTTTACTTCATCTGTATGGTTAAAACAGACCACAGTTTTTTTGTATTAAGATGTTGAAAGGTTCATGTGTTATCATAAAAGTATTATTACAAGAAAAATAATCACTAGCAAGACAACATTGTAACCTACTAACTCACCAGAGTTTTGATGCTGAACTACAAAAACAGACATAAAATGTCACTATTATGTGTATAGGTTATTGTATCTTTCACACTAACAGCTTACCTTTCAATTCCTGAAACAGTGCATTTTTAATGTTTCACCAAAAGTTGGTTTGGGTTTAAATATGAGGTGGAAATACAAAGCTAGTTTTAAATCTTAGCAAAACTTTAGGTTGCCTGATTTTAAAAATCAGTAGTTTTCTTGCCTTACTTTTTCCTATGAAAAATTGAATTGTCTTCTTGGCTGATGTGAATGCAAACCAAATTGGAATTGTTGTTGAGGAAGTGGGAAGATCCAGTGCTGAACCAGCAGGTGGTGCTTAAGTTATAAGTGCATTGAGAGTACAGATTTTTTTTTTTTAAACCTGCAAAACCTTCAGGAATGTTTGCTCTTGTTTTTGTATATTTCATAAGGGGCATTATATCTTAGAAGGGAAAATATCATTTTGGGCTTCTGAATTGTCACCAGAATCAATAGGCTTAACTTTTTTCCATTTTCTTGCTCCCTCCCTTCTTCCGCTTTTCTGGAATCATTGTTTCCTGTCCTACAGTGGCTTTCTGCAGCTGTACTCTCAGGGAGGAGGGATGACATCTTTTCTCCAAAGCAGAGCACCTGGGTGGTGGGAATGGTATTGTTTGTACAGTCAGGTGTACAGGGAGAGACGCAGGCATGTTGCCGGCACGTGCAAAGACTTTCTCACTTGGGAGAGATTCCGGGAGTTTCCTATCTTCACTTTTAAATCTCGGTGCATATTTACGGCTTTACTTCTTAAGTTCACTCTTTTGTGCCTGCTCTCTCTTTTTGCCTGTGTTTGTTAGCATGCAGAGCTCTTCACAGTGACTTTACTTTAATAAGTCCTCAAAGTACATGTGGTCGGAAAGGTAACAAAATTATGTCCTTCAACATTTGTCGCAGTACAAGGGTGGTGTTTACGTACTAAATTTTACAGAAGAGTTGTTCATTTGGCTAAATTCAAGAAGAAATAAAAAATCATTGCTTTTTGATAGATTGTCCATTTTTTATTTAGATGTACTAACTCTAGTGAATGAGCATAGAACCTAAATAACAAAGGACATTATACTGCTGGTTACCTAGTGTTGTTGATTCTTTCCATAAGCCTATCAAGTATACTTTACTAATTGTACTTTAATTATTAAATATTAAATCTTATGGGAGTCTTAGATGTCTATTATTTCCACAGAAATAATCAGAGAGCAGATTATAACTGTATTTATTAACTTTAGACAATCCCTTTATTGGTTGCTTTTATTAAATAATATTTTGTTTTGTAGCACTGATAATTTTGAGGTCCTAGAGTTTAATTTATTTGAATCATGCTTTAGTTTACGATGATAACTACCCTCTATTCCTAAAGTAATAGGTGTCCTGTGCTGTTTCTCCATTCATTGTGAATCCATTGTGAATTATATTAATAATAATTCAATTATATGGATAGTTAATTCATTTTAATAAGCAATCTGAATAAATTATTTTCTCCTAAAAAAAAAACCCATTTTCTCCTGTTTTTCCTTAGTAGAAATTTTCCCTGCAAGAGTTAATATTTTTAACCAATTATTGTAATGGTTTCTTTCTGAACTCTGGTTCAAAGTAGTCAGACTGGTTGGTGTCAGCAATGGTACAGTGAATAAAATAATAGACCTTTCCTTAGATTATATACAGACCTCCTTCTATATGATTAACATGGTATCATATCCTTCTCCGCAAAGATTTTTCTTTTCCCTCTAAGAATTAAACTTAATAGAGTATTTGTCAATTATAAATCAGGCTATGCAAATAGGGGTCTGCTAGGTCTCTGATAAAGGGAGTGAATTTCATTTGCCTGTGTGAGATCCACTGGGTTTCATATCATATGAATATTCCAGTTTCCATGTTCTTATTATTATGAATAAACATTAGATGCAAAATGTAAAGATGATTTATTCAAATTCCAACTGCTATTGAAAAAAAATAATAACCAAAATCCAAAGTCCAAGCAATTTTGGGTTCAGGGAATGGAATGTTTTCTTGTTTTTATACACAGGAACTTATTTTCATATCCTTTCTATGTGTGGGTCTTGCTTTGGAAACAAATGTTCTCCTGTCCCAGTTCATCTTTGGCTACTTGATTTTATTGCAGAACTAGAGACAAGAAAAATAAAATACTGATGAAGCAATTCTATCTTATGTCCCAGAGTGCTGCGATCAAACTTAAAGGATTAAGAAAAAGACACCTCTTACCAGTTTATAAGAAGGACTAAAATTTCTTACCAGTTCAGGAATTATCTTTAACTTTTGATTCTGCACCATAGAACGAGCGCTTGCTTTCAGCTGGCCGATTCCTTGCTCACCAGGCCAACTCTCCTGTCTCAAATCTGCATAGAGATAAGTTTTGAGAAGAGCAGAGTCCCTTTGGGGATGAAATTTGCTTTTGCTATTTTTGTTATTCCTTTTTCACAGGAGGCTGTATAATAATTTTCTGCTCTAGGGTCTTGAAATAACATTAAAGATTGACAATTCAGTTAGACTTGTTGCTCTCAGGGCCACAGCTGACTCATATTGCACAGGGGAATGGTGAAGTCCACATGATTTTTTAAAAATATCTTTTACATAGAAATTTTATTTTTCCAATTACAGGTGGCATTTCAAAAATGCTTTCCTGTATTGTGTGTCATTCACATACATAAAAGTATATTTTATCTTTGTATACACATACTGTCCTTCAGGGTGATTTTGGTGTTTGGAGTAGCTCTTAGAAACTTCTTTCTCAGGCAGACACCAAACAGAAGGAAGCACAGAAAAGATGGAACACTTCATGTTTGAAAGAGAGGCAGGGAATGAAGGACGTGGATACCCTAGGTTAGAGATATATGGAATTTAAGAAGCAAAACACATAAGCAAAGGAAAAATAAATGAGAGAGAGAGAGAGAGAAAGAGTCAAAGCAAGAAACAGACTTTTAATTATAGAGAACAAACTGATGGTTACCAGATGGGAGAGGTTGGGGAGGGTAGGTAGAATAGGTGATGGGGATTAAGAAGGACGCTTGTGATGAACACATGTATTGAATTATTGTACACCTGAAACTAATTTAACATCATATATTAATTAACTGGAGTTAAAATAAGAACAAAACAAAACAAAAAAAAAGGATTGTGGGAATAGAGTAAAAAGAAACTCAGCTTGATTTATTTTTAGGCTTTATATTCACTATTTAATACAATATATGAAATGAGAATGTTTTCTACCTACCTTCAATTCTTTTTGCTCTTCCTTCTTTTCCCTACCTTCTCATACATGGACGTGAAATTTCTCACTAATGTCTATGGCTGAAGAAGGAGGAAGTTTATCCTGTGCCTCATCTTCCTTCTCTGCAAAGCCCTGCAAATGTGATCGCTGAGCTTAGAAAAAGTATATTAATTCATTATGTATATTTTATATTTAGTATGTTGGGAAACGTAATGTTCAGGGGACATGGTTTACAGACAGGTGTGCAAAACCAATATCAAAGAATGGAGGAGAAATAAAAACCCAGAAAAGGACTAGAACATAGTTATAACTTGTGACTAAGCCTTCTCCCTTTTGTTTTTATTTCTGAACAAAGTATTTCCTTTCTCACTTCTCATGGAGCCTTCTTTGTAGAAGGGGGGTGTGGGACCCTGAGGAGGATTGCAATGTGAGAAAGAAGACATTAGGTTACCAAAATGAGTTTTCACTTGGAAATCCATGTGCATATGAAATATTTAGAGATGCTAGTAAACCATTTATTAAACTATAAAATAACTTTACAAGCTCAACTTAAGTCATCTACAATATAATTGTGAATTCAAAGTAGAAATATACTTGTGTATGTTCCATGTAGATATATACCTTAGTATTGGCTGGAAATGCTCATTATTGATAAATCAACACTATAAACATTTATATAATACTCTTGTTTAATAATGAGCAATGTTGGCACACATAGTTCATTTTAAAGCTTATCTGAAATTTTAATCCCTAGCAGTAAATCAGAGGACCTATTTATGATTTAATTTTACCAACTCAAAAATGCCTACTAATTTTTACAAAGAATCTTTCAAATTGTAGCTATATTATTAAACCAAACCTATTTGAATTATTAGATAATATCATAAGTACAAAAGCCAAAATCTACCATGAATCTGAAACTCAGATTTCTTTTGGTTGGAGGAATAGTATGGATCCATGTTAGCTGAATTTATTACTAGTCAATAAAGGATAATTTTTTGTACTGTAGCATGATGCTAATATTGAATATTCTCATTTAAAAAACTATTGACAGTTTTATTGAGATATAATTCGCATGCCACACAATTTATCTATTTTAAAGTGTATGATTCAATGGTTTTTAGTATTTTCACAGAGTTTTGCAATTATCAACACTGTGAACCTTAGGACATTTTCATTATCCCCCCCCCAAACCCCAAACCCATTAACAGTCACTACCCATTTCCTTCCAAACCCCTACCCCAGGCAACCACTAATCTAATTTGTGTCTATAGATTTGCCTGTTGTAGACATCTCATATAAATGGAATCATACAATATTTCATCTGTTGGCTTCTTTCAGTTATCAGCTTTTTTCAGGATTCATCCATGTTGTAGTATGTATCAGTACTTAATTCCTTTTTATTGCCAAATGTTTAATTGTATAGATATGCCACATTTGATTTATCTATTAGTAGATGGACTTTTGGGTCCTCCTACTTTTGGCTATTATAAATAATGCTGCTATAAATATTTGTGTACAAGTTTTCATGGAATACATGTTTTCATTTCTCTTAAGTATATACCTTAAAGTGGAATTGCTGAGTCTTTTGAAACTCTACATTTAACCTTTTGAGATACATTCAGATTGTTTTTCTAAAGTGGATGGACCATTTTACATTCTTATCATCAGTGTATGAGGATTCCAACTTTTCTACCTCCTCACCAACCTTTGTTGTTATCTGTCATTTTGATTATAATCATCTTAGTGAATGTGAGGTGGTATCTCCTGGTGGTTTCAATTTGCATTTCCCTGAGGGTGAATGCTGTTGAACATAGGTTCACTGCTTATTGGCCATTTGCTTATCTTCTTTAGAAAAAGGTGCATTTAGATCTTTTGCCCATTTTATTTTTTTTTTAGTATTTTTATTATTGAGTTGTGAGAGAACTTAATATATCCTAGATGCAAGTTCCTTGTAAGGTAGATCTTTGTAAATACTTTCTCCCATTCTGTGGGTGGGCTTTTTATTTTCTTTATGGTATTATTTGCAACAGAAAAGTTTAAAATTTTGATGAAATCCAATTTACTAATTTTTTTTTTCATTTATGCTTTTGGTGTCATACCTAAAAGAGCTTTGCCAAACCAAAGTCACAAAAATTTACTCATATATTTTCTTCTAAGGGTTTTATAGACTGCTCTTACCTTTGGGTCTATGGCCCATTTTTAGTTAATTTTTTGTGTAGTGTGAAGAAACGGTCCAACTTCATTCTTTTACATGTGACCCTACATTCTTTTACAGTTGACCCAATATCATTTGTTGAAAAAATTGTTCTTTCTCCATTGAATTGACTTGGAATCTTTGTCAAAAATCAGTTACGGCAAATTTGAGGGTTTATTTCTGGATTCTTAATTCTATTCCATTGATCTATATTTCTGTTCTAAGCCAGTACCACATAATCTTTCTTGGTAGTAAGTTTTGAAACTGGGAATTTTGAATCCTACAACTTTGTTCCTTTTCAATATTATTTTGGCTTTTCTGGGTCTCTTGAATTTCCATATGAATTTTAGGAGCAACTTGTCAATTTATGTAAAACAGGTAGAATTTTTATAAGAATTGTATTGAATCTGTAGATCAATTGGAGATTACTGCCATCTAAACAATATTAAGTACTTTGACACATGAACATGAGGTCTTACCTTTTACTTAAGTTTCCTTTAATTTATTTTGATAATGATTTTTGTTTGTTTTAATTTTCAGAGTAGAAGTTTTGCCCCTGCTTTGTTAAATATATTTCTAGGGGCGCCTGGGTGGCGCTGTCGGTTAGGCGTCCGACTTCAGCCAGGTCACGATCTCGCGGTCCGTGAGTTCGAGCCCCGCGTCGGGCTCTGGGCTGATGGCTCAGAGCCTGGAGCCTGTTTCTGATTCTGTGTCTCCCTCTCTCTCTGCCCCTCCCCTGTTCATGCTCTGTCTCTCTCTGTCCCAAAAATAAATAAACGTTGAAAAAATATATATATATTTCTAAATATTTTATAGTTATTTTTGATGGTATTATAAAGGACTTGTTTTCTTAATTCATTTTCTGAGTAGTTGCTGCTAGTATACAGAAATACAGTTTATTTTTATGTTGATCTTGTAGACTGCAAAATTGCTAAACTCATTTATTAGTTCTAATAAATTTTTAATGGCTTCCTTAAGATTTTATATAACAAGATATATCATCTACAAATAGGTGGAGTTTAATTTTTTTCTAATATGGTGCTTTTTATTTTAATATCTTGCCTAATGGTAATGGTGAAAACCTCCAGACGAATATGAATAGAGTATGAGGAGCAGATTTGCTTATCTTGTTCCTGATCTTATGGGGAAAGCACTCAGTATTTCACTATTAAAATGATGTCATTAGTTCTGGGTATTTTGTAGATACCTTATGTAAGATTGAGGGAGCTCTTTTCCATTTCCAGTTTGTTTAGTGTTTTTATCATGAAGAAGTATGGGGTATTTTCAAATGCTTTTTCTGCATACATTGAAGCAATCATGCAATTTTTGTCCTTTGTCTAATTGGTATGGTGCATTACATTAATTAAGTATAAAACAAATATTAAATTCTTGGGATAAATCCTAATTGGTCGTGGTAAATTTTGCTGGAATAGCTTGCTAGTATGTTGTTTCAGAGCATCTTCACTTTTACGATGCAAACCCTTTGCAAAAACCAAGCTAAAAGATATAAACAGACCATGCATCCACACTTGTCTTGTTTTTATTCCACCACATATTTGGCATCTGCAACAAAAATGAAGAGATACAAATTTAAAGTGTTTGGTATTTTTAGCACCCTTTTACATTAGTGGCATGGCTAAAGAAATACATAAAATATCACAATCATGCCAGTACTAACCATCTGGTGGTAGCCAGAAAGAAACATTTTGAATCTGAATCTTTATGCCCCAGAAAGGTGTCCCTGTCTGCATTGTGAGGTAAGGGGAAAAAATTACAGATCTGGAATTATCATCTAATATCAATTTATATATATTATGTATCATCTATCTATCATCTATCTATCTATCTATCATCATCATCATCATCATCATCATCTATAATCTATCTATCATCATGTATCTCAACGCCTCACAAAATTAAAACATATTTGTTGAGAAATGCCATTTCCTAGGTTTTTAGCCTTTACTTGGTAGGTGACGCAGAACCATTGCAGTCTTTGGATTGAGGTTGTAAAATCTGGTTAGATGGGAAGCACGTGTATGGGTAAGTGTTTTAACCTATACGAAAGGCTACCCACTAAAGGTCCTGGCTTTGACAATCAGCATAGTAGATCTTCTGGAAAACAAAGGGAAACATTGTTTATCTTGTCAATAGAAGAGGTTTGCTTATATTAATTCAGGATTTAATAGCAAGCTAAGCCATAGGGAGCTGCTGTCATGATGAAAAACACCACTGGAGTCCTCCCGGAAAAGGTACTTCTGATGTAAAAGACCTCAGGGAAAGGTTTCTGGGGAATCCATAATTAAATGTCACATCACAGCAAGGGCAGAGGGAAAAATAATGACTCTACTGGAAAATTGTAAAATATGAATGTCTGGTCAAAATATTTTTATACTTTATAAAAAAGCTGACTTTTTACCTACTGGTTCTGGACTTCCAAGCCAGAAGCCTCAGTGAATAGACTATTTGTTAACAAAACAAGGGTAGTGAATATACTTCAGCATTACTTGTCTTGATAATGCTGGTAGAAATTTCTGAATTCTGGGTGGGATTCTTTCATTCTGGATTGATGATCAGAAGAAAATTGAACAGAATGATATAATAGTGATTTGTCTCCTAATGGACAGTTTAAAATATATTGGGGATGAAGTAGTTGTAGCTGCTTCCTGCCTATTCCCTAATTTAGTTTGTTTATTTTTTAAAAAATCACACACACACATATACATACATACACACGTGCGCGTATGCACACACACACACACACACACACACACACACAAGGTAAAAAACCTACTTTGGCTTTTGGTTATGTAGTCTGATAAGAGAGTATTGTGATTCAAAAACCATTCATTTCTCCTGATGGGTCCAACTCACTGTGATAAACACATAAAACATGAAGGTAAGTAAATTAACACACCGTACTACCCCTAGGGGTGCCATGGAAGCCAGACAATTGAAATGGCTGGGCATCAGGGGAACCAGGTAGTTGGAAGGAGTTCAGTGATTTTGTAACATGCTGGCTTAATCATACAGTAGAAGTAATTGAGAATGTATGACTTTTCTGTTCTTTAACACCAGAGTTCCATTTTCATAACCTTCTTATAGGTAGGTTTAACAGCTAAAGGACCGATTCTCTCTTGCACATGGCAAGATGTTGATGAAGTCAGGGCCTGCCAATATAAAATCAGCATCCTGGCCACAGCTTCTCCCTAATCCTTCACCCAATTCTCTTTTCCCATGAAATTCTGATTGGAAAGAGAAGAAAATGAGTTATAGATGAAAAGAAAGAAAGGAATAGAAGTTAAAAGAAAATTAAGTTAAGTTTAGGAAATGGAGACCATGGAAAAGAAAGTCATGGTGATGGGCAGTGATGTCTAAAATGAAAATGTGCTTGTTTTGCCTCATACCACAGTTCATAGACGAGGAAGCATCTATATGTTTAATTCTTGGATAATGACAGGTTTTAGAATTAAAAGAGAAAAGGAAAGAATAAATTGTTCTCAAAAACTGGAAAAACCGTACATAAGACAGAAATGCTAAAGACCAGCACTGACAAAGAAGAGCCAAATAAGAGTCAATGAGATATGAAATCAAGAAGGATTTATATTATATTCGGTGACACTTTGAGGGCCTGCAGAAAAAGTTTTGACCTTACAAAACACATATTGTACTATTAGCATCCAAAAGCAAGCTAGTAGATTTATGAAAACTCAGCATATAGATACGCAGTTAGTTACAAGAAGGACTAAATACACAGAAAATTGACTTAGTCAATATTTTATAAACTAATGGAGTCTAATGAAGATAGTTATTAGTACATAAGTATTGCCTCTTAGACATCATAAGAATCCACGCAGTAATAATCCATTCACTTGCTGCTTGATTTTCATTAACAGCCACCAATTGTGCTCTTGCACTCAATACAATATCTGCCACATAGCAAGCAATCAATAACTACTTCTTGAGTGATGTAGAAATAAGTTCTGGCCAGTGTCTTCACGGAGCAGAAGATATTACTGGACTACCAAATATTTCTTACATGTCTACGATGTGCTAGACAAAAGGGACACACAATGTTCCAAGGGGATGATGGTCTTTGAAATGGCATAAATGAGCTCATTAGCATCTACTCTATTTACCGTTATCTTTTCTCAATGTTTATTTATTTTTGAGAGAGAGAGAGAGAGAGGAAGAGAGAGAGGAAGACACAGACTCTAAAGCAGGCTCCAGGCTCTGAGCTGTCAGCGCAGAGCCTGATGTGGGGATTGAACTCATGATCCATGAGATAGTGACCTGAGCCAAAGTTGGACACTTAACCAACTGAGCCACCCAGGCACTCCTACTGTGATCTTTTATAACAACGTTCCAACTCACGGAAGCATATAGTCATGGTCCAGTTAAGAAAGCCCAATATACAAAGGCTGAGAAAAGTGAGAGGCTTCTATCCCTGAGAAAGTCTGGTGTGTGTCCATGTACTGCATGCCTCTAATTCATGCTCTATTCATCAAAACCAACATCCTCATTCCCTCTAGGCCCTCTGGTGAGCAAGCAGAGCTGGTCTCACTTCAACTCTTACATCAACCAAGTCACAGAGATGTCTTAATTCTATGATGTTCTCCATCCTTTCGGTAATATGATTTGTTTCTTCTTTTTCTCTCCTTTTCCAGAATTTTATTCCATTTCATTCTCTCCAAGCATAACTATATTACCTCTTCTTTTTTTTTTTAATTTTTCTTTTAATGTTTGTTTATTTTTGAGAGACAGAAACAGAGCATGAGTGGGGGAGGGGCAGAGAGAGAGGGAGACACAGACTCTGAAGCAGGTTCCAGGCTCCGAACTTTTAGCACAGAGCCCAAATGTGGGGCTCGAACCCACGAACCATGAGATCATGAGATGAGCCAAAGTCGGATGCTTAACCGACTGAGCCACCCAGGCACCCCAATTATATTACCTCTTCTTAGGGATGCACAGTATACACATTTTCCCTTTAAAGGATCTGATAGTTTTAGTGAAATTAAAGACAAGCAATCATCAATAGAGACACTGGGGAAGAAGAGGTAGGGAACAGAAGAACTGAGATTCTCTTATAATATTAGGACCAATGCCACTGTACCAAGTAATAAATACAGAGGTTTTCTACATACCAAGTGATTAAATGTAATTAATGCATTTTCAAAAATACTGTTTTTATTAATGAAAGAAAGTGAGAGATATATTTTCAAGTGTCTACTACATGCTACATACGTTTTATATGCAACGTCTCATTTAATCTTTACAATGATCTTTTTAGGTAGCTAGTGCATTCCCTTTTTATAAATAAGAAAGTAGTCACAAAAATTAAGAGATTTCTTTAAGGACTATAACTAGGTATGTTATGGATATAACTCTAAACTCTTATATTCTCTTTCATAAAAGATAATGGACTATATAAGGAAATCAAGATTTAATTTTTTATGTGACATATTGGTACAACAAATTCTGAGTCATGTATACATATCTTTACTTTTGACTTGTGCCAGATTCCTTTGCTAGAAGGCAAAAGTTGTGATTTTGTTCTCATGCAAATAGCACCTGGTTTCCTCATTTTATTTATTTATTTATTTATTTATTTATTTATTTATTTTTTTAAGTTTATTTATTTTGACAGAGAGAGAGGCAGAGAGAGAGAGAGAGGGAGAGAGAGAATCCCAAGGAGGCTTGGTGCTAATGGCACGAGGCAGGGTCGTGGGGCCCAAACCCAGAAACTGTGAGATCATGACCTGAGCTGAAACCAAGACTCAGACACTTAACTGACTGAGCCACCCAGGCATCCCTGGTTTCCTCATTTTAGTTGATGTTTTAGGAACCTCTTCACACTGGTCATCTCTGATGTTAGAAAAGCAGAAAATACATTTAATGTGACTTTGAGTAAGTTATTCCTGTAGATTTGGGGTGGGTTGTTTGTATTACACCTATAAAATTATTTGAACATATTTATATTAAATAGATCTTTCCCCAAAGCTTCCATGAAGAAATTGCCTGGCTATACCTATGTTCTAATAGCATCAGCTTTGCTACAGGGCATCCTTTGGCTCCCTCAGTATATGGTATGTCTACCAAGATTTGGATAGCACTATTATTGGGACATTTCTCCAGATGGAAGTTCTAAGCTGTTGACCCTTAAAGACTCATAATAAACTCACACTTCAGCAATATGTGGCAACAGTTGAGTTCTGCAGTCTACATTTAATTTATTTTTATCATTAATATTTGATAACGGCTTTAATATTTAAAATCACACAAATACCTAGCGAGGAGTAGTGAGATGTGTAGAATCCTGAGTAGCTTGTCCTGGAGTGTAGTCTAAATTATGTTCTCTGGAAGGATGATTTCGTAGTGACTAAGTACTCATCAGCTCGAGGGACAAATACACCATTTACTCTATTGAGTTATATTTCCTTCTTTGAACAGCTGCTACTTATTATTCATAATACCTCATGTCAGTACTTTGCACAATCAAATATATCATAGCAAGTACTCACATCTTTTGCTTCCTTCACACAGGATTTGAGAAGAAAAACAGGGCTTTTGTTTTCTTTAGACTTTCCTCTTCATTTTTTTCCAGCTTTGAAACACAGTATTGCCTGCATTGTTTTCTGTCTTAGGGAAAAATGTTTTATCCTTGCTGGGGTTACAGGGCTGAAATAAAAGAGATGGCAAGCTGCTGGCTTTTGATTGGGCCATTTGATGAGGAAGGAGTATAAATTGTTCAAGAATGGACTCTGATTATCTGGGTAGGTTCTCTGTCTCTCCTTCAGGTTTAACTTCAGCCTACACAATTTCTTTGACTGCCTGCAGAATCCAATGTTCAGAGATAGACCGTCAGATTTCATTTGCTGTAAGTTTAATCTAGTAAAACCTGTCAAAGGAGGCAGTTGTCAACTATGTCATACTTCTGAATACTGTAACATCACCACCAGTTTATTTTAACTTAAGAGAAGCTACTTAGGAATTCAGATAAATTTCTTTAACATAAAGAGGCAACATGGTATAGTAAAGGTTGGTGGAAAATGCATGGATTTAGGGCCTAACTGATCAGGTTTATATCTGTGCTCCACCCATTTTAGTTATGGAACCTAAGGCCATTGACTTCATTCTCCAAGATTCAATGAAATGGAAATAATAGGACTCACCTTGAAGGGTTGTCGTGAGAAATGCAGGACACATCAGGACAATAGATGCTATGCACTAGGTGTACAAAGGTGTTTTTTTTCCCTTTTTTTCCCCTCTTCCTTTAAACAGACATTTATTGAGTCTCCAGACACAGTGCTTAGGTAAGGAGATAATGAGAGGCAAAAGCAGATGTACTATATGCTCACAGGGAGTGTGTAAATGAGTGGAGAGAAATTACAACAAAGAACAGTCATGCAAATAGAAGCACACTGTCACTGGAGCAGCTGCTGCAGGAGGGAGGGAGAGGTGAGAGTGTATTTTAGAAGAATTTGAGCCTGTTATGAGGGTCTGGGAAGACTTCTGTGAGAGGGTAATAATTGAGCTAAGATATAAAAGATAAATAGGAGTTAAGTTGGCAAAGTGGTGAGTGAAGAGCCATCACCACCACCATCATCATCACTACCATCACCATTATAAAATACAAACTTCTTTTCATTGTTTGTCCAGACAAGTAAAACCCACCCCAAATTGTGTAATTCATTGAATTTTGCAGTGGATGTGTCTCACATTCTTGTCTTTCTTTCCACTTTTCTCTATGCATGTCCCTGCCTTTGGTCCCTTGTGGAGGCCACTCATTAGTGGTGGTACTGAAGAGGCTGTTCTTAATCTTTTGTCTTTATTGCTCTGTTGGGATGAGGCTGATAGATCTCCATCCACTATTGCACATACCATCCAACCAATTAAAAAATCTCTGTATCCTCCAGCAGAGTCGTATCAATCAGTCTTTGTCCACATTACCAACTCCAGATGTTCCCAGCATTGTTAACAGGCCACCTGTCTTTCCTTTCACTAAATTGAAACTGGGAGGTACAGTTGGATCGGTGGTGTGCATTCTTAATGACCCATTCCTGACCAGGGCAGATGAGCCCTGTGTATGAGCAGACACAATGACGGTTCTCTTCATCTACCGTGAAATGTCTTTAGAACTTAGTGACTTGATAATTCAGCAGTTATCATGTTTTCTGTGCTCAGAGATGCCTTGCTTGTGACTAATGACCTTATTAGAGTTTGAAAGAAGGGAAAAGGGAAATGGGGATCAGATAACAGTTTTTTTATGCACTGAAAGAAAATTTTTTCCCTTTCTTATATTCATGTACTCATCCAAATATGTTGTCGAACATCATTTCTTTAAGTAAGTCTTGGAGATCCTACTTAGTTTATGCTTAATTGGATTAACATTTAGTAATCAGCTAATTTGATTAAATAAATGACTGATCTTACTTTCTTATAAGTACATCTAAAGCATTTTTCACAAGAAGGAGTTGGTTATTTGTATATTTATTTATTTTAAACAGACATAAATTCAACCAAACTTGGAACTGCCTGAGTTGCATCACCGATCAAAATAGAGAAGAAAATAATGTGCATTACTTAAGGACTAAAAAGGAATTTTTTAAGACCATCAAGTCCATACCTCTGGTTTTGTAGATGAGATTATATGACTTGCCCAAGATCACATGGCAGACGTTTATGGGACTCTTCAAGCATCCCGTTAGATGCTTGAATACAATGTAACAAGGTTATTGGGTGACTTAGTTACTTAGTACCAGGACTCTGCGTGGGGGGGGGGGGGATGGGGGGGAGGAGAGCCAAATTTCTATGTCTTTATTAAAATTGACAAAGGCTTATTTGAATTATGAACTATTAGATTAAAAGAGATCTCAGACTATAAATCAGACACATTCACTTCACAGATAGAGAAACTGAGACTCAGAATATTGAAATCAGTTATCCAAGGGTGTGAAACTGATTTGCAACCAGGGCATTGGACTAAACTAAACTAGTATCATTGAATGCCATCTAGGACAATGGGTTATGAAAGTAATTATAAAATTTGCTCCCTGAAGATTGAATCTTGTTTTCCTGATTCTTAGCCAGCAGAAGGAATGGAAGGTTTATACCATCAATTAAAAGTTGATCTCCAGTTAAGGAGACTCTATAAAAATCCTTCAATTTTTTTCTCATTATTCTCAAGATAAAGTTTAAAATCCTTAACCTAGAATCTACTTGGCCTTCTACAACTAAATCTTCCCTTCTTACAATTTTAACTTATCTTTTAATATACTCCTCTCTACTCACTGGCCATGAAATCCTCATCCCTCTCTCTGGCTCTTTGTAGGACTTCCACATGCTCTTGCCTCTACACTAGCTCCTTCTGACTTATTTTCAAGTCTGAATCCAAATACCCTTCAGGAGGCCATCAACAATTATTTGGCAAATGTCTGAATAGATGAATGAATCTCTCTTAGACTGACTTGTCAGTGCTCTGCTTGATTGGCAAGAGAGAGTCCCTTTCTAATTTCTAAGGTATGTTTTTTCATAATCCCTTCTAAATCCTTTAGGAGATGCTTCTTCATGCACTCATTCATTCATTGACACAGATTAACTTGTTACATGCTGAATAGGACTGGTATCCAGAAGCAAATAATACACTCTTTGTTCCAAAGCTATTCACAGTCTTATTCATTTAGGGAATATTCTTTAAGATATGTGCAAACATTGGGGTATGATGAGAAGCTAATAAAACAAAATCTTCTTTCTCTTGAAAACATATATTTAAGAACCCCAAAGCAGGGGCGCCTGGGTGGCGCAGTCGGTTGAGCGTCCGACTTCAACCAGGTCACGATCTCGCGGTCCGGGAGTTCGAGCCCCGCGTCAGGCTCTGGGCTGATGGCTCAGAGCCTGGAGCCTGTTTCCGATTCTGTGTCTCCCTCTCTCTGCCCCTCCCCCGTTCATGCTCTGTCTCTCTCTGTCCCAAAAATAAAATTAAAAACGTTGAAAAAAAAATTAAAAAAAAAAAAAAGAACCCCAAAGCATATTATTAGCTGATATATTACCAATCTAGAAATAACTGCATTGTTTTCCATTTGTTGTAAGAATCAAGAAACATTCCATCTTGAAGGGTGCAAGTAATAGAAAATTTCAAGTGCAGAAGAGAGAAAGGAGTTTATTCCTTAAGTTGACTTTTGCTGCTGACTTTCCTATTTTCACAGGCAGAACATTATATCTGGTCACATGGGGCAAATAGAAAAATGAAGGAAACGGTATCCACCTAGTATGTGCAGAATAATCTTTGATTCTTGCTGGCAACTTCTGGAAAGAAAGTGCCATGGTGGAATAGGTTTCCTTCCGGTTTATTCTTCAATGTGTGTGAAAGAAACTGGTTGAATTTTTCATATTTGTATAAACATTGACCATTTGCCTTCTCATATATCTAAATGATAGAGAGAATGAGGAAAGGATGGATGTGAGGAATTAGCCTCATGGCAACTGAATATGTCTACATATTATTGCAACATCCAGATAAAATATTTTAAAAATACCTTTTCCCAGAAGATCACCCATTAACTACTGAAAAATACTTGGATATGGCCTTATGTATTTTACTTTTCATCTGGAGTATTTAGCTGTGAAGACATCTCCTTATCTATAAATGTAGCCATTGTATCATAAGTCTGGAAAACATATTTAAAACAGTCATATCAGAACATTGAGGTATTGACATGAGGTCTGAGAAGTAATTCTGATGGTGGTTCCAAATTCTTCTCAATGAATGAATGAATCTATTATGTAGAATATGAATGAATGAATGAATGAATGAATGAATCTTCATTTTCTGTATGAATCTATTATGGCTAGATAAACTGTACTTGAAATACCTTTGAAGGTTTACCAGGTGTTTTTACATATGTTTTCTCATTGAATCTTCACAATAATTCTCTGGAGTATGTGAAAATAAATATCAGAATGTTACCCTGATTGAGTGACAAAAGTTAATAAACATTAAAGTAGGATCTCAAATCCAGATTTTCAGATGCCAAGTCTTATTCTCTGGGTCTAAATCATGTCTGTTAAATATATAACCAGATATAGAACAGTTTCAGAAACTTACTGTATGAACTCTTAAGACACATTGTGCATTCAGATTCTCCTGTTGCTAAGATTGCCCCTTGTTAACACTAGTATTTGTCTTGTTGTAAATGCTAATGCTAATAATAAATATTTTGACATGGCTTAGAAATATTTAATTTGTATATGCAGTTTTGTTTGATGTAATTCTTCTTAGTATTTAAGGCACATTATATATATATACTTTATACTTTATACATATACTTTATACATATACATTATATATATACTTTATATGTATTAAATATATACTGTATCTAAATATTTACTGTATATACTGTATATAAATATTTACTATATATATAAGTATATATATACACACACACACACACACACACACATACTGTCCTCTTTTAGAATTCATATTGTTGGCATCAGTTACTGTCAGTCTCTGAAAATACTTTAAAAGTTACAGGTAAAGTAATATCTAATGATTTTCTATCTATTTAATAAATTTGGTTGACATCCAATATTTAACTTGAAATAATTTTTGTTAGCATTTAATGCTATCCCTTAATTAAATAATTATAAGTTGAAACTATTAGTCTTAAAATGACTTTTACTTAGGTATATATGGGCTATCTATTTCTAGGTTATTACATGTGAGTGTTTAGAGTTGGAAAGTTAGCTGAAACATATACTTTTTTCACATAGATGAAGAAAAATGTGGCAGTTTAACCTTAACTATCTAAAAAGCCTTTGTGTTGGGGCGCCTGGGTGGCGCAGTCGGTTAAGCGTCCGACTTCAGCCAGGTCACGATCTCGCGGTCCGTGAGTTCGAGCCCCGCGTCGGGCTCTGGGCTGATGGCTCAGAGCCTGGAGCCTGTTTCCGATTTTCTGTCTCCCTCTCTCTCTAACCCTCCCCCGTTCATGCTCTGTCTCTCTCTGTCCCAAAAATAAATAAACGTTGAAAAAAAAATTTAGAAAAAAAAAAAAAATAAAAAAATAAAAAGCCTTTGTGGAACAAGGTGGAGTATAAATAAATAAATGAATAAATGAATGAATGAATGAATGAATGAATGAATACATGCATAAATAAATAAATAAATAAATAAATAAATGCAGATGCATGCAAAGTAGAGGCAGCATTGGAAAAGTGTCAGAATTTTAGCTTATATACAGAATTATAGCTTATATTTTTTTACAGAGTGCTATACTATAACTCCTAGCTTTTATATCATCCTGTGAGGGAATGGCTCCTGGAAAATGATGAACTTAGGACTCAGACCTGTGTCTGATCCCCAGCTCCTCACCCATTATGTGTGTGACCTTAAGGATCTTTCTACCTCTTCTATAAAATAAGGGTGATTGACCCCCTGGAATGATGGAAGAGATGAAATGATTTTGTGCATATGTACACAGGCACACACACAGTGTGGGAGTGCCCAAGCATAGGATCTGACCCATACTCAGTACTTAAAATATATGAAAATATATTCACTTGTCTTCTGTTTAAAGGCAAGGAAGAAGTTAGCATTATTATAGCAATAGCAAATAGGTTTCTCCACAATGTAATGTATGAGCTGTAAGATTAGAAGATAGAAAGATCATTTATAATATAATATCTTATATATTGGCTAATTTATTCATTGTATCTCAAGTTATCTAGAAGTAGAGCCTGAGGTAGAAAATTCTTGTAGAGGAAGTGCACATGCAAAAATGGCATGAAGGAAGCAGGATGGGGTAGGAGATAAAGCTAATAAGCAAGGTGCTCTTAGCAGGAACTGAGCTGCAGTCTGAGCCCACCAGGAGCCCTGGAGCACAAATTACTCCACAAAGCTGACCTGATCTTGAAATGAGAAGGGACAACCTTTTGTCCACCATGTCCATTGTGGGGGGTGGGCATGCCACGGGTACAATGTTTAATCTCTTGGGCAAAGTGGCTCCTGTTTGCCCAAAGACAATTCTCCAAATAAAGAGGAAGCTGTGACCATTAGCAGCCAAGAACCACAGCAACTGAGACAAGTTCTCTTGCCTGATAAAAGAAATGTGGGCAAAGCCACCACAGAGGTCAGAGCAGTATCTTATTAAATTGTCCTCTATCACACATGCCAACCAAAGGAAAAGACACATAGAGCAAAGCCTGGGAGAGTTCCAAATGAGAAGCTTCCATAATTCTCACAGATGAGTTACTATTCTGGCATCGATGGGCGATAATGCTCAAAGAGCGTTTCCTACGAGTCAGTTCACTTGAGCATTTCGTATCCAGAATTTTATTGAGGCTTCATCACCACAATTTAATTATTGCCAACAGAGTTGAACCCAATCTCCTACACCTCCAACCTCCCCAAAAATATGAGAAGATATGTGGCACAAAACCATGTGATTGGTCTTTTTAGTGTGGCTACCTCTTAACTCTAAGATGCCTTGTTAGCATAAACTATCAGATGTGGTCCATGGGGCCTTCCATGGGACACCTAGCAGGGAAAACTCTCAGATATGAGGGGAGGGGCACCTTAAATATGAAGGTGCTCCTATCACTCAGGAAACTCCAAAAGATTAAAGGAACCAGAACAAAGATCAAACCTCTCTTTACATGCAGCCATTTTTTATACTATACATATTCAACAATTCCATTCTTTAAAACAAATTGCATCTTGCTATGATAAATACATTGCTGAATGGCTTATTGGACCTGAATTCTCACATACACTCCAAATTCATGTCTACTACAAATTAGCCCAAAGTCCTAGATCCTTTCTCTTAAACATTACTGTTTATGAATGTGACTTACCCTACCTCTACAGTTCTCATAAAGAAAGAGGAGAAACTCCTAAGTTTCTATAAAGGAGAGGATTTTGGTAGTGATACAGTTAACAGAGTGGAAGATTTGTGTAACTTCTGAAAGCTACATTTGTGGCTCAAGTCTACTGTTTGAATAAGATTGCTTATTTATTTGCAGAAGTTTGAACTGAGATACAAAAAGACTAATTGAGATAATAAGGTGGTAACTCCTTGGTGCTGCCCTTAGGTATATAGAATCTGAGTTATTTGTGGCCCTATGATTGCAAAATGTATGAAGTGATATGCATATAGCATGATTGAGTTATTGTGAATGAAAAAAACCAAATCTGTTTAAATGCATGCTTATGTTAGTTTGTGAGTTTCGAGACCCGCATTGGGCTCTGTGCTGACAGCTCAGAGCCTGGAGCCTGCTTCAGATTCTGTGTCTCCCTCCCTCTGACCCTCCTAGCTCATGCTCTGTCTCTGTCTCTCAAAAATGAATAAACATTAAAAAAATTAAATGATAGATATGTTTTGTTTGCATATATGAAACATCTGTGTGGTTGATGTCATCATATGTAAGTGAATAGAATACCTGAACATCACTCAGTTGTACTCCAAGATTCTGGTATATGGATTAATTCCTCCTGGCTGCAGTCCCTGTTTTGACATCTAATTGGATCTATGGTCGTCCTTTCCTGATCACACTCTTGGGCATGCTTTCTTTCCTTTTTCTTTTATTCATTTACATTCCTTCTGTTTCATTTCTTTCTTGAGGAAACCAAAAATGTTATAGTTGAGAAAGACAAACCTTAGGTAGGCTACATTTTAGTTTATGCTTAATTTGTTTTAGTTAACCAAAGAGTAAAATAAGAAGGTGAAAACATAAGGTGGAGAACCCAATAACTTTAAAGTACAGCTTGGGGCGCCTGGGTGGCTCAGTCGGTTAAGCGGCCGACTTCGGCTCAGGTCATGATCTCGCGGTCTGTGAGTTCGAGCCCTGCGTCGGGCTCTGTGCTTACAGCTCAGAGCCTGGAGCCTGTTTCGATTCTGTGTCTCCCTCTCTCTGACCCTCCCCTGTTCATGCTCTGTCTCAAAAATAAATAAAAACGTTAAAAAAAAAAAGTACAGCTTATCTTTGAAAAATATTTCTCACATTTGCTCTCTCTCTCACTTTTTTATTTAAAAAATTTTGTTAATGTTTATTTATTTTTGAGAGAGAGAGACAGACCGAGTGTGAGCAGGGGAGGGGCAGAGAGAGAGGGAGACACAGAATCCGAAGCAGGCTCGTCTCTGAGCTGTCAGCACAGAGCCAGACTCGGGGCTGGAACTCACAAACCGCGAGATCATGACCTGAGCCGAAGTTGAGCAGTTAACTGACTGAGCCACCTAGTCAGTTTTTTAATCTAAACATCTTTTTTAATCTAAGCATTTTTTAATCTAAGCATCTTTTTGTGAGAATTTAGAAAGCAAACTTGGCATAAAGTCACAGTGCAAAATAAAATGATTTACAGTCTGCTAGATTTATGGTAATTTTTATGATCAAATAATTTATTCAAAAGACTATCAAACAGATATTAGGAACCCTGGGTGGCCCTGGGTGGATTGGTTTGTCCTTCTAGGTTTAGTTTCCTCATCTATAGAAGAAGAAGGTTGCGGGGCGCCTGGGTGGCGCAGTCGGTTGAGCGTCCGACTTCAGCCAGGTCACGATCTTGCGGTCCGTGAGTTCGAGCCCCGCGTCGGGCTCTGGGCTGATGGCTCAGAGCCTGGAGCCAGCTTCTGATTCTGTGTCTCCCTCTCTCTCTGCCCCTCCCCCGTTCATGCTCTGTCTCTCTCTGTCCCCAAAATAAATAAACATTGAAAAAAAAATTTAAAAAAAAAAAAAAAAAAAAAAAAGAAGAAGAAGGTTGTCCTGGCTGAAAGATCACTAAGGATCCCTTCTAAATGTAACATTATATATTTTATAGTGTGTTACATGACTTGAATTTGAAATTTTGCTGAAAAATTTAATTAATGTAGACAATAAATTATGATTTAATTAACTAGAAAGACCCCACCCCTCCTGAATTCCAAAATAAAGGCCCAGCCTTCCAGTTTGAAACAATATCAGAGATCCTTATTCCATGAGTAATACACCATTCCCTTGACTAGTGTTTCTTCTCCAAAAATCAATTGATAGTAACATGTAGGTTCAAAACCTTTGTCTTCCAACAAAAGATTATTATAACCCATTAAGAATTACTGTCACTGTGTATGATGACCGCTACATATTAACTACAATAGAATGAAGCATGCCTCCAGTATCTGATTTTCTGTAAATAACTCCCTTTGTAAAAGGGTGACTATATGATAATAAAAACTTCAAAAACTACAGTTAACTGTCTGGACAGTGGAAATATTCTTGGTAAATTTTGTGTACCTTTTGTGTATTCATGTTCATTTGAGGATAACTGCTCAAACTAAGTAAACTTGATGAAGTTTGTCCCCAGCCTCCTGCCTTGTACCTTTCTTCTGCTCTGGTCAGAAGTTTGTCCAACTAGAACTCTGGAGACTGGACCGAGTTGATTTTGCCATCTCATCAGAAGCTTCCAGAAGGTGGAAGCTGCCCTGCCCTGATTTGTCTTGTACCAAAGTGATCTTCCTTATCCATTGCCCTTCTTCACATAAGAGCACCTATTCTCTCCTTCTACCTCTCAGAGCCTTGCTCATTATTTTGGACTTTCTGCTGAAGCTTATTTCATGTTGTCCAGTATTTGTGACTTTATTTTGCTCCATACTTAATGTTACTTTATTACCACAACATCACTTTTCTCATGTCTTGGACAACACCCTCGTGCTTCCTAAATTTGTTTTAAACTCAGGTAATGAAGTTTCTAGTGAGGGTGTTTCACTGGATTGCATCGCCTCTGCAAATTGGAGGTTACTGAATTAAGATAGAAAACTAATTTCTTTGGCATAGTTAGCATGTTATCTTTTGTGCTTAATAAAACTTAACAAAACATTAGCTTGCAGATTGAATGGGATTTGCCGATTTTTCTAAGAACTAGAACACAGTACAGTACAAGCAGTAGTGGATATGTACCAAAATAATTTTATATCTATTGAGAATTCAAAATGCACTCCTGTGCCTCAAAGGAATCATTATGCACACTAATTATTGTTGTACACTGCAGAAATAGCAGTTAGTAGAGGTTTCTTTTGATAGAAGGGCAGATAAATCAACTTCCCCGTAGTTAATTCTTTAGATGGTGCATAATCCTTTTATGCAAATGCTGGTATTCCTGCAGTTTACATTGAGGTCTAAACTCCAACAGAGTTATGATGTGTGGAGGAAATTCAAAGCCAAAAAAGTTCTTTGTAATGTACTTGACCCTGGGATCATTAGAACATTTCAGCACAACTCAACTGCCTGGAGAAATAACAGTGCTTTAGAAATACTTCAACTATGGGAGTTGGGGCAAAAAGTACAGTAAGCATATGAGTTCCAGAAGAACATGTTTCAAAACACAATTGAAAGGCCAGTTGTTTGAGCATGTGACAAATATGTTCCTTGAAACTGTGAATTCTAGTTACAAACTATGGAAGTATAGCTTTGAATTTCAAAATATGATTCCAGGATGACCAGAATAGGGCATATCTATAACAGGACTATACTAGATTATAATAATGTTTAGTGCGAGGACAGAAAATAACTGACATGATTAAATTTCAAATGGACTAAATATTCTGAATTTTCATTTATTGCTTGTCAAGAAAGATCATAAAACTGTATAGCATATTTATCGGGGCACATGGGTGGCTCAGTGGGTTAAGCATCTGACTCTTGGTTTCAGCTTAGATCATGATCTCATGGTTCATGGCTAGAGCTCCACATCAGGCTCTATGCTGACAGTATGGAGTCTGCTTGGGATTCTCTCTCTCTGTCTCTCTGCTTCTCCCCTGCTCATGCTCTCTCTCTCTCTCTCAAAACAAATAAATAAACTAAAAAAGAAACAAAACATATAGCATGTTTATCAATATCTAATATAGGTGAAAAATAAATGCAATAGTCATAACTTGTCAATCCAACATTTGTTTATTAATTTTTTAGTACTTAACAAAGTAGCTTTACTTCAATCCATCTTTATTTGCTGTATGTTTTTGTAATAATGAAAGCATGTGAGCATAGCTATCATATCTCCTTAAATGCAGGCATGTCACATCCATTTATTTGATTCACTCAAACAGGCCTTAACTAAATTACCTCTGTGAAAGTCTGATATGCAAAGAATCAGATGCTGATAAGACAGTCTTTAGCCAAGGCATCAACAGTCTAGATAAGCAAATCAACAATTCTGTTGTATATAGACAAGGAAGACCATATCCTTAAAAGAGAACACCAGGAACAAAGTCATGGAAGTGTGAATATTTCAGGGGATTTGGGAATAAAATATAATAATAGCTTCTAAGCACTGTTCCAAGAACTATGTTAAGAGCTATATGTATGTTTTCTAATGTGAGTCCCACAACCATCCTTCAAATTAAGTTTACTCTCCTTATGTTGCAGATAAGAAGCTGAGGATTAAGGGGTTAAATAACTTGACCAAATTGGTACAACTAACATATCATGGAGCTATGATTTGAATCCTGTTTTCACTCCAAGGCCTGTACTGTTAAAACACTGTCTTAATGTGAATGTTTGGCATAGCTGGAGAAAAGGGTTCTGGGAGAAGTGATAGAATCACAATCTGTTTACGGGACTAGTGAAGGCCTTAAGGAACCATGTACACTCTATTTGTATTTTTCTGATTCTCAAAATTTCATTTGTAAATGTAAGTTAGTCCCAGGATTATGGTGATACAAAATACCCCTCCTGCCAGACTTCTGAGAAGCAAATAACAAATGTTACCTGGTGTCTTAAAAATATAGATTTGTATTCTTGAATTGACTTCTCTCTACATGGAAAACATACCCAATTTTTAATATGTAAACTGTTGGCCTACTGAACTTTCCTTCTTTCTTTTTGCCCTCCACCTTCTTTTTTTAAAAAAATGGGTTTTTTACTGTTTATTTATTTTTGAGAGAGAGACAGAGGTGAGCAGGGGAGGGGCAGAGAGAGAGAGAGAGAGAGAGAGGGAGACACAGAATCCAAAGCAGGCTCCAGGCTCTGAGCTGTCAGCACAGAGCCCGACATGGGGCTCAAACTCACAAACTGCAGAGATCACAACCTGCTCCAGGCTCTGAGCTGTCAGCACAGAGCCCGACATGGGACTCAAACTCACGAACTGCAGAGATCACAACCTGAGCCGAAGTTGGAGGTTTAACCAACTCAGCCACCCAGGCACCTCTTGCCCCTCCACCTTCTTATCAGCTATTCACAACTACAGACAAACCCTATACCTCACCAAAAGCAGAAATCCCTCCATAATCTTGCCTTCAAGCATTCCATTCTCCAACTACTAACTACTTTTTCCCCCTCAATGCTCCAAACATGACATACTCTTCAGTCCTACCCAGCAATATGATTCTTGATTCAACCAACTCTTCTTTGTTTCTCATCCCATTAATATCTTCTTCTACCTGTTTAGACAGCTTACATATTCTGCTAAACATGACAGGAAAAGTCATAACCATGTTGAGTGGTGTGCCAGTCTAAATATACTGTCAACTTCAAGTGGTTGCCAAGCTGCCAGTAATTATATTACAGTTCTCTGTTCATTCTCCTTCCTCCTTCCTTAGTTGACTTCCCCTCACCCCCTCAAATCTTCAGCAGTTCCTCTATAGTCTTCAATCTTGGTTGATCACCTTGCTTCCTATTTCAGTGAAACCACAGAAGCAATTAGAAGAGAATGTTCACTCTCCTCCCTCTACTTACTACCTATCCCTGTCTCTGCCCTTATACTCCAAGAAAGGCCAACCCCTCGACTTCTATGCTAAACACCATATCCTTTTGCCAACTCCTGGGCATTGTTCCAGAAAATCTTACCCAACCCCCTTTTCAACACCATCCACTTATCTCTCTTAGATCACTTCCATCATCATGTGTACATGCTACAGGGCCCAATCCTTCAACTTTTCTGTAAAGCTATACTTCCTCCCTTATTTATTTTATCTAGACTCTTGGCTTCAAATACTATCCATGAATTTATAATGCTCAAATTAAATGTTTGCTCTAGGCCTCTCCTTCAATACAGATTTGAATTTTTTTCTACTTCTTCTCCATCTCTAGTTGAGTATCCAATATCTATCCCAAACTTAGCATGCCCCAACTATTATTCCTTCCATACTTTCTTCTTGGTCTTCCTCATCTTAGTTAATAGCAACTCCAGACTTCCAGTGGCTCAGGTCAAAAAATTTGTAGTCACCATTGACTTTCGTTTTCCTCTCACATCCCATATCTAGTCTGCTGGTAAATTGTGTTGGCTCTACCTTCAAAATGTATCTGAAACCTAATCTCTTCTTACTATATGCACCCTGAACCAAACGCCATCATCTCTCATCTGGATTATGCTTTCCTTCCTATCCTTGCCCCACTAGACCTATTCTCAACTCAATAGCCACAGTAATTATATTCAGCAATAAGTCATATCATATTATTCCTCTCCTCAAAACCCTCCATGGTTCCTTTTTCCCCCCAAATAAAAGCCAACATCCACACAGTGGCCTACAAGGCCTTACAAAGTCTAGGTCCTGTTACTTCTCTGAGTAGTCTACTTTCTCTCTATTCTCTCACTATACTCCAGCTACACAAGCCCCTTGCCTTTCCTCAAACAGAGCCAGCATGCTCTAACCTCAGGGCCTTTGCAAACCTTGATGCTCTTTCTACAGGGATTCTCTCCTTCTACTATCTGCATGGTATGGTCTATTAATTTTTCCATATCTTCACTAAAATGTAATCATATCATAATGCATCTTCTAACTATGCTATATGAAATAGCAGTGCCCCTTTCCTCCAATGCTCCTTATCCTTTCTCTGCTATATTTTTTCTCCAGAGGTTGTATCACCATCTAAAATACTCTGAAATTTACTTATTTATATGGTTTATTATCTGTCTCCTCATTAATAATTTTGTTAGTATAAGAATTTGTTTTTACTATCTATGCACTGATATATATATCTGGACTAAGTATATAGTAAGCATGCAACAAATTTTTTTTTCAATATATGAAATTTATTGTCAAATTGGTTTCCATACAACACCCAGTGCTCATCCCAAAAGGTGCCCTCCTCAATACCCATCACCCACCCTCCCCTCCCTCCCACCCCTCATCAACCCTCAGTTTGTTCTCAGTTTTTAAGAGTCTCTTATGCTTTGGCTCTCTCTCACTCTAACCTCTTTTTTTTTTTTTTCCCTTTCCCTCCCCCATGGGTTTCTGTTAAGTTTCTCAGGATCCACATAAGAGTGAAAACATATGGTATCTGTCTTTCTCTGTATGGCTTATTTCACTTAGCATCACACTCTCCAGTTCCATCCACGTTGCTACAGAGGGCCATATTTCGTTCTTTCTCATTGCCATGTAGTACTCCATTGTGTATATAAATCACAATTTCTTTATCCACTCATCAGTTGATGGACATTTAGGCTCTTTCCATAATTTGGCTATTGTTGAGAGTGCTGCTATAAACATTGGGGTACAAGTGCCCCTATGCATCAGTACTCCTGTATCCCTTAGGTAAATTCCTAGCAGTGCTATTGCTGGGTCATAGGGTAGGTCTATTTTTAATTTTTTGAGGAACCTCCACACTGTTTTCCAGAGTGGCTGTACCAATTTGCATTCCCACCAACAGTGCAAGAGGGTTCCCGTTTCTCCACATCCTCTCCAGCATCTATAGTCTCCTGATTTGTTCATTTTGGCCACTCTGACTGGCGTGAGATGACATCTGAGTGTAGTTTTGATTTGTATTTCCCTGATGAGGAGCGATGTTGAGCATCTTTTCATGTGCCTGTTGGCCATCTGAATGTCTTCTTTAGAGAAGTGTCTATTCATGTTTTCTGCCCATTTCTTCACTGGGTTATTTGTTTTTCGGGTGTGGAGTTTGGTGAGCTCTTTATAGAAGCATGCAACAAATATTTGATGAATAAATGAATAATCTGTAGGAAAATAAATGATAGTTCTGGCACAAATACAACTAATGCAGGAAAATACTTATTCAAACACATTATCCAAGTCTTAGACCAAGATAGTATCAAACCTTCTTAAACATTTAAGAGTGGAAGAGACAAAATTATTTTTTACAAAAGAGTTCTGTAAGTAAGTTGTAAAAGATGATATAAATAGGAAAAATCAACATTTTTGCCATATCAGATGAAGTCACTGATTTAGGTAATATCATCAATAGATAAAACCATTGGATGAAAGATTAATGGGGAATCAGATATTACCATCTTAATCTACAGTTCAATCTTAGAATCACTGAAAGTATGACAAACCAACATTATGTGACACATTCATCCTGATATGCTGAGAAATGAATTATATAGCATCATTTATGAAATCTTCTTGGAAAAAAATTGAAAGTTGTACTTGTATCTAAAATGAAGTCTTTAGACTTAAATGATGATTTGCAAGAAATGCAAGTGATTGTGGGACAAATTAAATGACATTATAATAAAATGCATACATTTAAAATATAGGACATTCCTGCGGTGCCTGGGTGGCTCAGTTGGTTAAGTGACAGACTCTTGATCTCGGCTCAGGTCGTAATCTCACAGTTCCTGAGTTCAAGCCCAGGATTGGGGCTGTTAGGACTGCACTGTTAGTGCAGAGCCTACTTGGAATTCTCTCTCCTCTCTCTCTCTGCCCTTCCCTCTTTCTCTCTCTCTCTCTGGAAGTAAATAAATAAACTAAAAAAAAAAAAAAAAGAATATATGGCATTCTACCAAAAGAAGTACAAATCATTTTCCCAATTAAGCTAATGATAGAAAAGTAAGTTAGTGAGATAAGACAGTTATAATAAAAGAAATTTAAGATATTAACAACAAATGACAATGTGAAGACATTGTTTATATTCTGGTGTAGACAAAACAACAAAAAATATCATTTTAGAGATAATCAGTGTAATCCAAATGTTTATGTTAATAAAGCCCCATATATTTTGAAATTATATACTGAAGTTTATAGGTATGACATGATATGATACCTGAGACTTCCTTTTAAATACTTTATAACAAAAGAAGAAGGATATATGATAAAAGAGTGGCAAAAATTTTGATGTTTATTGGAGCGCCTAGGTGGCTCAGTCGGTTGAGCGTCCGACTTCGGCTCAGGTCATGATCTCACAGTCTGTGGGTTCGAGCCCCGCGTCAGGCTCTGTGCTGACCGCTCAGAGCCTGGAGCCTGTTTCCAATCCTGTGTCTCCCTCTCTCTCTGACCCTCCCCCAGTCTCACTTTGTCTCACTCTGTCTCTCAAAAATAAATAAATATAAAAAAATTATTTAAAAAAATTTTTGATGTTTATCAAACTCGAATGATGGGGGGTGCTATGGACTGAATTGTGTTTCCTTCAAATTCACATGTTGAACCCCTAACTCCCAACAAGACTGTATTTGGAAATAGGGCTTTTAGGAGGTGATTAAGATTCAATGAAGTCTTAGGGGTGAGATCCTAATCTGATAGGATTGGTGACTTAATAGGAAGAGGAAGAGAGAGAGAGAGATCTCTCTCTCCACATGCATATATGTACCAAGAAAGGGCCATATTAGGACAGAGCAAGAAGATGGCTCTAAAAGCCAGGAAGAGAGTCTGCACCAGAAACTGAATCAGGTGGCTGATTGATCTTAGATTTCCTAGCCTCCAGAACTGTGAGAAATAAATTTCTGTTAAGACACCCATTCTACAGTATTTTGTTAGCAGCTCAAGCAGACTAAGACAATGGGTATATGGGAATTTATTAGGCTCTCTAATTTTATGTATTTTGAAAACTAAAAAAAAAAAATCTGTTGCTGAAAGTTTCTCACCTATGTTACTAGAAATAAAATGTTATATAAATTCTGATTTTGTGACTCTGCTCCCTGCCCCCATCTATCCAACCTGGTAGCTTTCCTATTATTGTATCATCCACAGTACTTCAGCCTACAAGAGAAGTCCAAGATGCTTAGCCAGGCAGTCTTTCCCATAATTGAGCTCTAAATGAATCTTTTCAGAAATTTCTCCTTTTGTTCTCTGTAACATATCCTTATATTTCAACCAAAAGAAACCTTACATCATCAAAAATGTCCTCTCTCCATTTATTTGTAGTGATTCTTCTAGTTCAGGTCAATTTTTACATTAAAATGAAAGATAACTAAACAGTTATTATACCCAGTTATATGCAGCTAAATAAATGAATATTTGTGTAGATTCTGATATCAGCCCTCAATTTTTCCTCCTTAGGAAAGTGGTAAATACCGAATCAGCAACTCAAGGATTACTTCTGAGACAACAGTGGGTCCTCTTCCATGGCTGTCACACTAGGAGCCCCATTGGTGCAGTGTGGTTTCCTAGCTTTGACGCCTTTATTGAGTTCTTACTTTTGCACTTAGATATGTGTAAGATGCTCAGACCATACATATTAAGTGTTATTTTTCTTTTAACTTCCCCATTTTCTTCCCCTTTCCCACCACCCACTTTTTCATGCCCTCAGGATCTCGGTTTTAACTTGTTGCTATGCATTCTTCCATATTATTTTAATTCATTCATGTAATCACATGCGCATGCGCACACACACGCGCGCGCGCGTTTCAACTCCTTGTGTGGCTTACAAAATAGAAATATTTCATTTATACTTCTCTGCATCTTGCTTTTAATTAACAGTTCATTACAGAAATCCATCCACATCAGCTGATGATTTGACTCAAAAAAAATAACTTCATAGTATTTCTCAGCAAAGATAAAGCACAACTTATTTAACCATTTTCTTACTGATAGGCGTTCACTTTTTCTTTTCTAGTTTTACTACCAACACAGTGTATCAATGAACATTCTTGTGTATAGTAACAGTTTTACTTCTTGGGAGTGACATCACTGGTATGTGTGCTTTAACTTGAACACATGCTTTCATGTGGCTTTCTGAAAAGCCTGTGAGACCTAGCATTTCTTTTTTTTTTTTTTTAACGTTTATTTATTTTTGGGAGAGAGAGAGAGAGAGACAGAGCGCAACCGAGCATGAGCAGGGAAGGGGCAGACAGAGAGGGAGACACAGAATCCGAAGCAGGCTCCAGGCTCTGAGCTGTCAGCACAGATCCCGACGCAGGGCTCAAACTCATGAGCTATGCGATAATGACCTGAGCCGAAGTCAGACGCTCAACAGACTAAGCCACCCAAGCGCCCCGAGACTTAGCATTTCTTTAAGCAATGTATGAGAGTACCCTTTTACATGGGGAGGATGTTAGACATTAGCACACTTTTGACCATATGCCATCCACTCAGGAAAAATTTATCTCAAGATTTCTTTCATCTGCATTTTTTCCTCACTCCCTGGGTGGTTCATCATACTTCCATGTATTGATTAGTCATTTTGCTTTGCTCTGTAAATTGTCTATTCTTCTTCCTTGGCCCATGTTTCAACTGAGATGTCAGCCTTTTTGTTACCAGTCTTAAAATCTTGTAGTATAGTAAATACAATAACACTGTTTTTTATTATCTGTATTACAAGTATTTGTGTCCCAATCTATTATTCATCAACTTCTTAAAATATGGTTATCTACATGCAAGTTTTAAAGTTTTTGTAGCAAATATATTCATTTCTTGTTTCCTAACTTCTAGGCTTTTTATCTTATTTTTAACAAAATCTCAAATATCTAGGTTGTATATGTAATCTCTTAAGTGTCTTGTAAGATTTTTATTGTTTTATAATTGTACCTTTAATCAACAGGAATTGGGTGAGACTGGGATCCAATGTATCTTCTCCTAATGGAAGTCAGTTGTAGTATCCATTTGCTAAATTAGACCCTTCTTTTCATGTGAATTAAAATACCTCCTCAGTGATCCATTATATTCCACAATATACTGTGATCCATTTCTTAGCCATGTGTGCTACTCTGCCAGTGGCTTTAAAATTTTACATGCATGTAAAATCTTCTCTCTGACTAGTTGAAAGTTCTGTCTTCTTGTTCTGAGACCCCATAGCACTTAATTTTTACTTCTCTTAAAGCAATTACCACTTCCTACCTCAAATTGTAGTTGCTTATGTACATGACTCCTTGATCTCATTTATAATCCCTGAAAGGAAAATCCCCATCTAAATTATCTTTGCACCCTTCAGAGTTTTGAGCAATTTAGAAACTTCTGACATAGCTATTGAATGCATACACTAATAACTAAATATAAATTATTAAAACCATAAGAGTTCCATGCAATTTTTATTTACTTTTGGGGGGTAACTTAGTGTTTATTCTGCTCTAAAGAAAACCACTCTTGGGACATGTTTACATCGGTTCCTTTCCTCTTCCTCCAGAGAAAATGATCAAGGTTCAAACTCAGTTTGTGGTTAATATTTCACTCTGAATTTCTTGAAGTAGCTTCCAGTATCTTCCCCAGCAGATGTGGTAGAAGCTTAAGAAAGTTAGGGTATGTATTTTACTTTTTCTTAATGGGTACCTTTTTTTTTTATTAAGTTTTTAATTTTAATTCCAGTATAATTAACATACAGTGTTATATTAGTTTCAGGTATACAATATAGTGATTAAACAATTCTGTACATTACTCAGTGTTCATCATGATAAGTGTACTCTTTTTTTAAAGTTTATTTTTGAGAGAGAGAGAGAGAGAGAGAGAGAGAATGAGTAAGGGAAGGGCAGAGAGAGAGGGAGAGAGAGAATCCCAAGCAGGCTCCATACTGTCAGCACAGAGCCCAATGTAAGGCTCAAACTCAAGAACAGTGAGATCATGACCTGAGTTGAAACCAAGAGTTGGACACTTAACTGACTGGGGGACCCAGGGCCCCCTTGATAAGTGTACCATTTAATCCCCATCACCCATTTCACCCCTTCATTCACCCACCTATCTCCCCTGTGGTAACCATCAGTTTGTTCTCTAAGGTAAGAGTCTGTTTCTTGGTCTCTCTCTCTCTCTTTGTTCCTTTGCTTATTTTGTGTCTTAAATTCCACATATGAGTGAAATCATATGGTATTTTTCTTTTTCTGACTGACTTATTTCACTTAGCATTATACTCTCTAGTTCCATCCATATTCTGGCAAATGGCAAGATTTCATTCTTTTCGTGGCTGAATAATATTCCATTACATATATCCCACATCTTCTTTATCCATTCATCTATTGATAGACACTTGGGCTGCTTTCATAATTTGGCTATTGTAAATAATGTTGCAATAAACATACAGGTGCATGTATCCCTTTGGATTACTGTTTTCGTGTTTTGGGGGTATATACCCAGTAGTGCAATCACTGGATCATAGAACAGTTCTATTTTTAACTTTTTGAGAAACCTTCATACTGTTTTCCACAGTGGCTGCAATTTCATACAATTTTAGAAACTCACAGAGACAGTGATTCTAGACAAGATGTGGCAGGTCTTTGTTCTTACTTTACTTCAGAAGTTCTTGCTACAGTGAATGGAATTAAACAAAGAAATTTCATTTATGTAATCTCTCAGTGTTTCACTCATCAATACATAAATCCAGACTACTCCATCAAGCATAGTTCTTTGTAATATATAAACAGTTAGTAGGTAGTTCATTTAAATTTAGTTTTGTTTATTACATCTTTCTACTTATTAAAGCCATAAAATGACATAGATGAGTTCATACATCTGCAGGATCCAGGAAACTTTGATAATATTAAACCAAACCAGATACAAGCATATAAAAAGTCATTCATTCACTTTCTTAATCACAGCTTTTGAGATGCGAATTTTGTCATAATACGTAACAAATGACAATTATGGCAACTCAGATTTCTAACTCATTAATGTGTTGGCATTACACAAATCATGATATTCAAGTCAGCAAAATAGAGCAATTAACAGATGTTTACCTGCAGCTACCTAAAATCTGCAGCTTTAACTCTAGGCCTATAGCAATTTGTAGAGGAAATGCTTGTGGTAGCCTCTGGGTAAAGTAAAATAGGAAATTCTGCTTCATTCCCAGATGTTTTGTGCAATACACTGAGAAATGTTGAAAGCTGACTCAATCTTGCCCTTTTTGACATGTTTTCTGTCTTTATAGTCATCATATAAACTGAATATAAACCCGTGTACAATAATTTTTAATACTCAAATTAACATGTAATGATAATCCCTAAGTTGCAGTCCTTGTGATAAAAAAACAAAACAACAACAACAAAATCCACAAAACGTAATTTGCTTGTGCTGATAGGAAACTCAAAGTCCACTGGTGTGACCCATTATTTTCTCTTCTATTGAAGAGTGAGAGAAGCTATCTTCCTGCAGGTTAGCAGGGGTTCCAAACCAGGAAGAAAGGTTGATCAGATAGCCGACACATAGTAGCACTGACAGACAGGGGGCAATGGTAAGATGCCAGGGAGCCAGTGTCAACAATCGAGTATGAATCAAAAGTGCAGTTGCACTGGGGCAAAAGCTGGGGGTTCTAATGAGGCAAGTCAATTGGAAAGCTTAAGGGAACATTGTCATCTTTAACTGTGGCTATTGGTTTCATTTTGGGCAGCTCCCTTTGAGATTTCTTCTTAAATAGATCATTACATTTCTGATATCATGGGGTCAATTATTAATGTTTTAATAGATTTCTTCTATGGCTTTTATTTCCTTCAGAATTATTTCTTCTAACCTGCTGGCTCCATAATTAGCCAAATGAGCAAACAAGGTTTTGACCACCGTTGTATGCATTCGATGGATGCTCTTTTTATCCCCTTTACACTTTTTTTCTGATTTAAGTTTCTTTTTTATTACTTATTTATTTATTTGAGAGATAGAAACTATGGATGAGGGGCAGAGAGAGACTTTTAAGCAGGCTCCACACTCAGTGCAGAGCCCCATGTGGGGCTTGATCCCACAACCCTGGGATCATGACCTGAGCCGAAATCAAGAGTCAGATGCTCAACTGACTGAGCCACCCAGGCACCCCTGATTTAAGCTTCTTAATTGAGGTAGACAAGGTAGACTTTTTACCAGGAACAAATCTAGTGACAGAAGGCTAACCTAATAACAATGAGCCAAGAATGGACCGTCTAATATCAGTCTTTGATTAAATCTTTGGAATGGGCCAATAGTGATATCTAGTTCTCAGAGTTCAAAGCAAAGGAGTAATACCAGAAAACAGATTAGAGGAGATTGGAGGGGCGAGAATCTATGGTCTGCTAGTAGTTTTAGGACTAGTCTCTAATACTGAGGCATTATTCTGATCCAATCCTTATTATTTTATTTCTCCAGGACAGGAAATAAGCCAAGGGTGGCTTGGGTGGTCGTGAGCTTAGAGGAGAGGCAGAAAAGTGACTCCCTTGGCAAGAAGGGAAATAACAGCAGGTCAGTGTTAAAGTAGACCCCAGAGAAAGATATTTTCTGACAAGCAAATGTGCTGGGTCTAACTTGCCTTCCCTGATAATGAGGCACTTTTTTTTTTTTTTAATAAAGTGGAAAGCAGTTTACTATAACGTTGGGTTGACAAACATGGTATCCATCATAAAAGTGATGATGCAAACAAATATTTGTACCTTTTAAAAATGATAATACATAAAAAGAAGTGCACAGCCAAGGGTTCGAGTGATTAAAATATAAATGAGATAAAATATACTATAGCTATATAAAATATGCAAATGATGTGATCTTTTTCTTCATTTACTATGTCTTAATGGTGGGGGAAATAATGTACTTCCAATTGATACTAAAAAGAAACTGTTTTATTATGTTTACTACACAATGAGCTTGCCTTCAGCATTCTCTAGTTATGTTATACATTATTAACTGTTATAAACCATTACTCTGAATAGCACCCAAGAGGCCTGAAAGTTAATGTATCTCTTTAAGTGCTTAGCTCACTACAAGGGAGTAACTTAGACATTGAAAAGTGATTGTTTGTTCATTGACTCTTATTCTGCCAAGATTAGGGTAAGGTTTGGGGTGGGGTTGGAGCATGTCGAGACATGTAAAAGGAAGAAGGGAAGGGGTTAAGTTCATTGAAACAGAAATTCCAAATACTATTTTTATGCTACTCTAGGGTTATCTCTTTGAATAATTATCACAGATTTTTACAAATAATAGGAGAATAAGTCTCTGATATGACTCATGAATACACATAGACACATACAGATCTTTGACGGGCATGAGGCATGTGGTTTCACATTTCTCCAGACTGCAACCTATTCACTGCTACAACTGCTAAAAAATAAAGGGGAAAATGGGCAAGTTTTGGGGAGCTTCCTTCCTTCTTTCTCTTCCTTCCAATCTGGTCAATTTATGTGGTGAGAAAATGTGTCTATACATCCTATACTGCTAATAAAGACAGAGATAATTGACTGTTGATTATATAATGACTGCTATTCCAGCACATGATGTAAAGGAAGCTCCCCTTCCATTTATGTTCCAGCCTCCATTAAGAATGTATAAATACATATTCTCTTGTCTGATGGAATTTATTTCTTCAACAAATATTTATTGATGCATTTACTATGTGCCAGCTAATACGCAAGGGGTAGGGAAAAAATAAGATACATATCCATGTCCTTCCGAATAAAATTAGAAATTGATGAGAAAATAAGGGAGAAGTTCATGGTTTGGGTTTATTTATTTTTTAATGTTTATTGATTTGAGAGAGAGAGAGACAGCATAAGCGGGGAGGGGTAGAGAGAGAAGGAGAGAGAGAGAGTCCCAAGTAAGCTCCACACTGTCAACACAGAGGTTAATGTGGAGCTTGAACTCAGGAACTGTGAGATCATGACCCAAGTCAAAATCAAGAGTTGAACGCTTAACCTACTTAGCCACCTTGGCACCCCCTGAGTTTATTTTTCATATTACAATTACGGTTTTGGTTTGATAAGGCACTTATTATATTTTAACTTACCTTCTATTTCTCACTCATTGTGAATTTTTCCTAGATCTGTGAAACATGTTTTTTTTTCTTTTGATACTATGAAGTTCATCGTTTCATTTGCATACATGGTATACCATATACATGGTATAGCTAAAAGAGTTTCATATTGGTTAACAGGTAATAGAACTGTCCCATGACTCCAAGTCTGTTCTTCCTGAACTTCCCAATGAACTGTCCTCTCTTCTATCAGAGAGATACAAGAAAAGGGAGAGATCTGAGGAAGATAAAAATTGAAGAGGGAACACAGAAAATGGAAAAAAAAATGAGATGAAAAGGAGGAAAAAAGAGAATATGTAAAAGAAAGACAAAGACATTCAGAAGAGGGAGCACATAATCAATGATGTTAAAGACAAGCAAACTCACACTCATTTACCTTTTCACACATCGAGCATGGCCGCTCACTGTTTCCTCTGGGTAAATAACCATTTATACCCACACATTTACAAGAACATCTTTACTATGTCCAATACTCTAACAAACGTCTGAGACACTGCATTTAAGAAATTGCAAAACACTATTCTTATATTGTTTTTAAACTTTATTTTCACTGGGCATCATTGCTCCTTGAAATTGCCTGGAAAATTTTTGTGTTCCCACAGATGAGTTTCAAACAAACAGCACAAAACAAACAAACAAGGAACAATAACAAAAAAACCACCTACAGTTCAGGATGGAGAAAAGTTTAACAGGAACTCATGATGTGAAAGATCTTGAGATTACAGTCAAGTCTTAAATATGGGTTAAATTGTGGGATGTGGTCATCAAGGAAACTGGTATGATCTTAAGTGGCATTTTGGAAATATAATTTGCCAAAGCGGTAATAATTACTCTACCTGACTCGATCCAACTTAGATTTTGCGGTCACTACAGAGGGCTGCTGACAGACTATACTTTGCTTAGAGGGAATGATTAGAAAAGTGAGAAACTGCCTCCTGTGGGATTTTACTGCTGATTAAGCAAAATGAGAGCAGAACTGGGGAGGGTAGCTTGACTATCTTCACTTATCTGAAGGGCTGCCTCGTGGAGCAGGTATTTTTTGTGTGTGTCCCCAAAAGGTTAAGTGGAAAGACTGTAAAAAGTATATTCTAGCTCACTTTTTGAGGGATGATATTCTCATACATAGAGATGCCAATAATAGATTGGGTTACACCAAATGACCACTGGTCATAATTAGTGCAATCTGGATAACTGTTTGGTAAGAATTTTGTTGAAAGGACTTGGTCATCAGGTGGGTAGTTAAATGCATGGATTTCTGTGTCTCTACTCTAAAACACAATTTTCTGAATAGGAATAGGAAATAGAAATATAGAGTTCTCCATTTCATCAAAAGATATATTTATTAGCAAATATCTTGTTACAGTTTTCCTGGAATAAATAATTTTTATGACCTTATGTCAATGAATCCATCAGTCATTTCTATTATTTTTATAGCACTACATGATGCCATCTGATATTTTTTGTTGAATTTTTTTGTCTTATACAGTAGAAAAAATATCTTTATGTCCATCATTATGGCTTCAAGATGGATAAGTGAAGTCATGTGCCAGAAATTGCACATGTAGATGTGTGTGTACATGTACATTTGTTATGGGGGAGATTGTTTACTTAAAGACAAAATTCCTTCTGGCTCGCAGAATTCCTCCTGGTTCATGAGGATTAAGAACAACAACAGTAACAACAACAACAAGAAGTTTGGGGCAGCAGAGAAACTTAAACTTAGTGAAAAAAGATATACAGAACAATGGGTTGTCAGAATCTAAAATAATGTGAAAGGAAAGTTCCCTTGGCTTGATGATAAAAAGTAATTGATTGGACAGACAAGAGGTATTTCTCATTATGGCCTAAGCAGATTGAGAAAAAGAGATTATGTCCAGTGATGTCTCTAGAGAGATGGTAAAATGTCACACACAAAAAAAAAACAAAGAGAAAATATACCAGTAAAACCAGAAGGAGAAAAAGGAACTGGTATTCCTTGTCCTCCTAGACTGGAATCATTCCTCCTACTTCCATCTCCTTTCTCTAGAACCCAAAATAGTCAGTAAGCATCTTGATAGGAATGGCATCCTGCTCTAGAGAATTTTACACGCTCTCTTCAAACCATAAATTCCATTGGTCCAGTCTGTGTCTATACCTTTATCCAGTTTCCTTCAATGCCTAGGGTTTGGAATGACCTCTGGTACCATGCAGATCCCTATACTTAAATCATGCAGTAAGAATACTAGGAGAAGCTGTTTCACATATTTTCAGTATCTGCTTCCATGAGAAAACAAAAGAATGACTTCCATTTCCTTTCAGCACATATATATACTTATTTTGTCAGAGGTCCTTTTCCATCATCCTTGTGTTCCATCACTTAGTTCTTTTGGAGATAGGCCATGCTCAGAGTTTTAGTGGCATAGAAGGATTTGGTGGAGGAGGAAATCTTCTATTTTCTAAATCATTACATACATATTATTATATAGATGCATACACACATGCACAAACACTTAAAATTTCATTATATCCGTCTTTTCTTCCTCTTTTCCTCATACGTTTTCTCATTCACCTTATTTTCCCTCCTCCTCCTATTTCTATTAGTAGTAGCAATATTCGTAATTGTACTGGTAGCAGTAGCAACAGTATTATCTTCTGTTGAACAAAGATCACATGTTAGTTGTGTGCTTCTAATTTCACATACACTATGTATAGTCCTAAAAATGGCCCCTACAATGTTATTATTTCTTCATTTTATGGGAGTAAAGCAAAGGAAAAAGAGGTTAAGTTACACAATAGAACAAGATCCATGCATGGAATTATTTTAGGAGTCAGGTTACTATTGAAGCTAAAAATTCACAATTTATAAAGTTAAGAACTGGTCTCAAAGGACACTGAAAAGAACAAAGGGAAACATGTTTTACAATATGCAAAAAAAAATAAACAGTTTCCATTTGTGTAACTTATTATATACAAAGGCAGGGTATAAACTAAGAGTTATTTATAACTCAATCTTGTGTAAATAGTATCAGGAATTCATGAATTAATTGAAAAATGATTATTACTATTTTTATTTAAATAAATGATTTTAAAATTTTTATTAAAACTTATCTGTTGCATCTCCCCCTAAAATTATCTCCTTCATTGGTGTTCCATTCTTTAGATCAATAATGATAAAATAAATAGTAATTATAGTTTATCTTGAGAGGGTACTTTAAAACTTCAGCTATAAGAGGCTGTAAATGTTTAATATGTAATTATCATGTGGACATAACTTAATAACTTGGAAAAATAAAAGAAGGAGCTGGCATATTTTACTTCAATGTTGAACATTTTTCTCTCACAGACATTGAACCAGAAATGTGAAATTGGTACTTAAAGCAATACTATAAACCTCAAGGGGTTTCCTACACTTGATGACCAAATTATATTTATAGCTTCTTTCAATAAGGAGAGTCTAGTATATACCTGACACAAATTAACATTCAACAGATGTTAGTGAATAAATAATAATGGATAACATAGACTGATAGTTGGCTTATACTTAGAATAAAAAGTATTTTCTTGTATATAGGCAATGATGGCCAAAATCATGAAGGGTGCAAAAAGTATTTGCAAAGAGAATAGGCATTTTTACTGGAAAATCAATGAAAAATGAGAGTACCAAAGAAATCTTCAGACAGTTTCAGATACTGACTCTTCAAGATCTCTCCATGATAAACTTATTATTTGGTTTACTTTATCCAGCTAATTTATTAAGTAATGTAATTTGTTTTGTATGTGTAAGTATATTGTTTACTAAGTAAGAGTGGACCCAGAGTAAACAATAATGACACACTGAATTTGGAAGAAGCAGGCACACATTGATATTCTAATTTTATGTTTTAAAGTTTCTTTTTTTTTACTTTCTCTAGTTAATTGCTAGTTTCAAGTCTAGAAACTAGTCTAGAAAAATCAAGTCATTTGTCAAAATTCAACAACCTTCACAGCTGATGCAATTCCATCCATCATCACTTTATGCCTTTGAAGAATTAATTTTTTGTAGTTTAAATTATAATTTTTAACAGTTTATTTTGAACATTTAAAAGTTAATTTTATTTAAACTTGTCAGTTAATTTCAACATTACATAAGTACAGTTACTACTCAGAAACAAGTTCCTACATTGACTTTTATTTTTTCCCACTTCAAATTCTCTCTCAAGTTTATATGTATTCATGAAATACTTAGAACATTTAATTTATCCATTAGAAACTGAAAATTAGGTAGCCAATATATAATAAAGTAATTTGATTTACCAGTGTCTGGGATTGACAAAGAAAGAAAGAAAGAAAGAAAGAAAGAAAGAAAAGAAAAGAAAAGAAAAGAAAGGAAGGAAGAAAAGTATTGGTCAGACAACAATACTTCACTGAGTTTTTAGAGAATATTTGATTGCTACCATGTAAAAGCAGAGATGCTTGCTATAAAGCTTTCCTTTTGTTGAGACTGAATTTATTTATCATTCATCAACTACTACAGATGGTTCAACAGGAAGTGACAGAAAAATTGCAAGACAACTAATGCAATACGTAGTTTATTAATGAATGGATGAATAGTCCCCTCCCCCAATACTAGTACATAATCTTGTGCAGATTTGCTTCTCAGGATCTTCAGAAGATTTTTATCTCAAGAATACACTTTTTAAAAAAGTACTCAAGCTCGGGGTGCCTAGATGGCTCAGTTGGTTAAGCATCCAACTCTAGATTTCGGGTCAGGTCATGATCTCATGGTTTGTGAGTTTGAGTCCTACATGGAGCTCCTCTCTGGCAGTGTGGAGCCTGCTTGGGATTCTCTTTCTCTCTCTCTCTCTCTCTGCCCCTCCCCAGCTCATTCTCTCTCTCTCTCTCTCTAAAAGTAAATAAATAAACTTAAAAAAATACTCAAACTCTTGGAATGGTCACTCTTCATCAGCTTACACCTTACATATTACATACACCAAATATTTCTTCAAGGTCACTGTTTAATTAGCTCTTCCTAGGACCTTTTATCAAAAAAATTCTATCAAACTGTATTTATATTTTAATTAATTTTCTTACTTTTACACACACACACACACACACATACATATACGTATAATAGCCAATAAGAAATACTAAATTACTATTTTAGACAAAAGCAAAACAACAACCTCAAAACCAAAACTAACACTTTGATTGATTTAAGTATGTCTCCATTACTTTGAGAATCTACAGGGACCAGGAAGTCCAAATTAGGGACTTGGTGGAGGTATTAATAGTGAGCTTCCCCCTGCCCCCTTGATCTAGCCTTTTCGCAACTGCCAGAATATCAAATTTACCATAAAACTCCTTTGCCAAAAATCCTTTAGTGGTTCACTGTTCCTCCCAGGAGAAAGGCCAAGATAATTAACATGGTTTACAAAGGCAGCCATGACCTGGCTCATCCCTGATCTTCCACCATTCCTTGAGTTTTGGTATATGCTCAAATAATTCTAAACTATATGCCTCTCAATCCATACTTCACGTCCCAGCATTCTCCCCAAACACACATAGCAGTGCTGTGTGTTTCTGCCAGTTACGCTCCTCCTCAGAACCTCTTTTAAACTTTCATGATGTGTTCCTATGACACACATGTATGTATCTGGAGTAATATATGCTACGCATGCAGCTGTCTGTCCTTCTAGGTGCTTAGCGCATTGAGACATAGGACTGTGTCTCAGAAATCTTGTATTCATAGCAGTTCTTCCAGTGTCTGGCACAAATAGCAGAGGGCAAGATTAGAGATGGGCTCTAGGCTGTTAAGAGACATGCGGATTGGAAAGATAGAAGAGTATAAGGTTGAGTTCATCTATTTAACTTTTTTTATTCATATGCCAATTAATAAATTGGTTTTGATATCAGCTACCTAAAAGAAGAGTTCAGAGTCCTTTGACTATTGCTACAATCTTCCCTCACCCACCCCTCTGGAAATATCTAAAAAAAAAGGTGGAATTTCCCCTCTAAGACACTAGAAACATACCCAGTATTCATGCTGTTTATATTTTCCATATACAGAATCTACAGTTTTCAAAGATCAAGGCAATTAGTGGAGTTTTCTAGTTTTTATTGTGTTCCAAAGATGCAACAAGTTTGGAAGTTATATTCTTTTCCTGGAATTCTGGAAAGTGGTGTACCCTAAGAGAGGGAATTCTCAAAATGATGGGAACCTTACGAGAACTAGAGCAATTCCTTATTTTACAGATGAAGAAATATTTGCTCATTCATCCATCATCCATTCCATCACTGAACATGCCAAGAAAATGTGTGGTGCTGGGACAAAGATGAGTAAGCATGCTCTTCAGGGAGCTCACAGTCTAGTTATAAATAATGATGTGTAATAAGATAAGTATACAAGTGAAACATTTACAGAATTTGGACCCACAGAGGTGTGGATTCACTCGCCCAAGGTTACATCCACAGATAATTGGTGATGGAGCTAAAGTGTAGGGTACAAATGAGCATTCTTAACTCTTGTCTTTTGCTCTTTCTAAAATTAATAGTTTTTTAAATTTTGCAATCTATAGAGTGATGTGTAAATATTTTAACTACTTTATTGCTACCTCCTGATGTTTTACTTTTTTTGTAGAATATTAAATCAATATTTACTGCAATATATCTAACATTCTAGTTCAGTGCTGTTTCCCTTGGATTCCTAATTCCTTTGGGAGAGAGTATGGTATAATGAACAAGCTTGGGTTTAAAAAAAAATGGAATCACAACTCTAGTCCACTGCTGGCAAGAAATACAACTTCAGACAAATTAATTGACCTTTCTAAGTCTCAATTTTCTCATCTGTGCAGTGGGCATGACAATGTTCCTCCTACATAAGGCTTTTAAGGGGATTAAATAAGATACACCTGTGATGCAATGAACAGTTAGCAGCACCCAATAAAATGAAAAAGAATGTCTCCTATTTTTGTCATTTTGTCATGAAAAGCCCTTCAACCTTTAGAGTACAGCTTATGAATCAGAAAACATACTGCCAATAACATAGTCCTTTACAACTGAACCTAGAGTTCATTCCGTTTATAAAGTAAAAATCCTTTGTTCACTCCTTTGTTCAAGTTGTACCCTCAACTTACAGTGGTTTTTCACCTCTCAATAGCCCTTTGATTTTTCAAGTTTCATCTCAAATGCACTTCTACAAAGGAGCCTTCACTGAGACTGCACACAGAAATTTAATCTCCCATTTCTTTCCCTTCCCATTGTGGTTTGCTGTTATCACTTTTATATCACTTATTGTGAGAATCTTAATTTTACAATTGTCTACCTGTCTGTCTTTCCATAATACAATGAGAGCTCTGAGAATATGGGGAATGGTTAGCACAACGCTTAGCACATAGTAGGTTCTTTTTACAGCAAATGTCTGTTGAACTAAATTGAAAAGAAAATAAGGAACTTTAAAAATTTAGTGGTTTGTCTTAATTTTGCAATCATATGCCATCATTTAAAATCAAATCTATAAACTGAAAAACGGATGTGATACTTAGGGTATTTGAGCATTGAGGAATTTTATAATTTCAGAAAACTGTAGAAAAAGTAGTTTTCTTGATGGGAAAGCAATGATAAATTCCCTCATTTTTAAAAATTTTGTTAAATGTTTTTATTTTTTGAGAGAGAGAGAGAGAGAGAGAGAGGGAGGGAGAGGGAGAGGGAGAGGCAGAGAGAGAGGGTGACATACAATCTGAAGCAGGCTCTAGGCTCTGAGCATGACAACACAGAGCCCAACAGGACTTGAGCTCATGGACTGCGAGATCATGACCTGAGCCAAAGTCAGATGCTTAACCTAGTGAGCCACCTTGGTGCCCCTAAATTAACTCATTTTTAATTGGCAGAGCAAAAGAAATACTCCTTGAATGATTAAGTACTCAAGGAGAAAATTGAGAGCTTGAATTGTACAAGGTTTGTATGTGACATTGTATTTTTAAAATAACAAGCTAGGAAACACAGAAAATTGGAGCTTCATTCATTCATCCATTCATTTTCTTCAAATATTTATTGAGCCTTTAGCAGGACTCTAGAATTTGAAAGATTATTAAGACTTTACCTTCTAAGAACTCAATATTGTTAAAATATGATGACAACACTAGTCTTGTTGGTCAGTGTTTACACCTGATTTTTATTGAATTCAATTTTGATATATAAGCGAACTTATTTTGTACATGCAGTATTGTAAGATACAATCCTTTTGAGAAGAAGATGGGGAAACAAAATATTATAATTCTAAAGATGCATGTATATATACATACATATTTATATGTACATCTTCAAATGGCTGAGCATTTAACTTTAACATTAATGCTATAATTAATTTGCAGTCTTTTCAATCTAGAATTTAAACAAAAACAAAGAATAACCTTATATATTTTTTAAATGTTTGTTTTATTTTTGAGAGAGAGAGTGTGAGTGGAGGAGGAGCAGAGAGAGGAGGGGACAGAGGATCTGAAGAAGGCTCCAGCCTCCTTGCTGACAGTAGCGAGCCCGACTCTGGGCTCGAACTTACGAACCGTGAGATCATGATCTAAGCTGAAGTCGGATGCTCAACCAACTGAGCCACCCAGGCACCCCGAGTGTAACATTATTTTGAAAAATTCTGTAATTCCCTTTGATTAATATACTGTTCATTAGTATTGATCAGAGAGGCAACAAACTTCATAGCATATTTTTTTAGTCACATAACTGTGTTTTTTCATTAAAGGGAGAAATGAAGAGATTTAAAAGATTACTGGCTCTTTTCCATTTTTTTCTTGTGTAGATGTTAAAGTTTTTGACTCATGTAGTCTCACCTTAAATAGTGTACAGTAGAGATTTTTTTTAAATTTGGAAAACTTTATTATAATGAAGTAAAAATAATTTTTCCACATTTTCTCATATTGAGTAATGGAATGTTAGAAGGTATTCAATTTCACATTGTAGTTAGAGAGTCATAAATTTAAAATGCACAAAGGTAATTATATTTATAAATGTGTACAATGATTTCAGAAGTTGATAAGTTCTATGAAATAAACAAAACATAGTAATATGACAAAGTGACTAGGGTTTGCAATAAGATGAGTTGTGGGGGGAAAGGCTTCTCTATAGAAGTGGCAATGAAGGTGAATTAGAAAAATGGAGTTTGTCATGTGAGGAATAGAGAAAAAAACATTCTGATCAGGGAAAGTAACACATGCAAAGTCATAAAGTTGCAGTATAATTGCATGTCTAAGAAACAGGAAGAAGGACAGTAGAGCTAGAGAACAACAAAGAAGACAGAGAATGGTAGTTTCATTCAAATAGCAGTGCATGTGGACCATGGTAAACAGTGTTTTTTGTTTTGTTTTGTTTTGTTTTGTTTTAAATGATTGGAAGAAACTGGAGCGTTTTAAGCAGGAGAGGGACTTAAAGGTATAAACTGAAGCTGTCACAAGCAGACCTTGATGCGTGATCATCCTATTTATAAGGATATTAAGATAGACAAACTAAGGAAATGTTAGTGACTCAAACAAAAGTATCAGTATAGAGATGGAGAGAACTTGTATGAAATGTGTGTCAAACAAGAGAAGAGCATCCTGCCAGATGCTTCAGTAGCCAACCTTCTGCCCATGGGCAGTCCCTAGTCTTCCTCTAAATTTTCAGCCGCCTGATCATCCTACTCCTTATTAAAAAAAAAAAAAAATCCAGTAACCAGTGACTCTTGTTTCTGGTCTGTTTAGGATTCCCCAACTGCTCCAATTGTCATATCCCAAATAGCTATACTATGGTTTCTCAGGACTCCCTTCTACTTCTAGTCCTTGCTTAGTGTTGAATCCACTTTCCATGGTAGTTTTCTGGTGATCATTTTGATAGTGGTTTCTTTGTTCGATCCAATCTTATTTGCTCTCTATCTTTCCGGGATGCTTTGATGTGTCTAAGTACATTGATAGTCTTATTCTGTTGTTTTCCTGGAATACCTAAATATGTGGGGAGTGAGAGAGATGCTAGCTTTTGTTTAATCAACAGTCTTGACCTCAAACAACTCTAATATAACCTCCCAAAACACACATACACAAATGATATGACTTATATTGATTTAACATAGAGTGATTTTCCTTACAGCTGCACTATATAAACCACTTCAAATCTTTTAGCTATACCTTAATGTAGTATCTATTAGTTTTTAAAATTTTTTAGATTTGATACTTTACAACTGCATCTTCCTCAGTTATTGAGAATGTTTTATAAACTTTTGTCTGTGTATCAAATTATTGCAGACAACCGTGAGTCAATGAAATATTTTTTAGTTTCCTAAATTTCCCATCTCGTTTTCATTACAATGCAAATTTACATAATCTAATATGCTTATATTTTCTGAGTACTTATAGGAATTACTGGGTTTTCTAAATCTGTATTGAATTTATAATAATCAAAAAGTAAAATCACCAATACATAAATCTTTAAAATATGATTAGTTATTATATATTCAGATTATACAATTTAGATTATTTTGTATCTTTATATTCTTTGTTACTCTTATATTATCAGTTTTAAAATACATATGTTTCTTCTTGTGTACTCTTTAATCTTTTAATGGGAATGTGCTGCTCTCCCTTAAGACTTTGGTCTTTGTATTTGAACAGACCTGGATTTGAATCCTAGCTTTGCCACTCTGTGACCTTGGGTAAAAGACTAATCTCCATAATACTTATTTTTCTCATCATAAAGTTGGAATTATGCATACTGCATGATAATTTGCAGTGTAGCATATTTAAATCTCCTTTCACAATGCCTGGTTCTCAGTACACTTGTTACCATTGTTCTCCTTATTGGTTGCATGTTGGGTTTCCATTCTGGCATCACCATTTATTAGTTGTACAATCTCAAAAAAGCAAATTAATATTTCAGACAGCATAGAATTTTGAGGTTAATTAAATGTGAGAGTGGATATTGGAGTACTTTAAAAACAACAAAACATTTTAAAAATTCAAAGTAGCAAAAACAGAACTAGAGTAACCCCTTTTTTTAACTTAGGACATAAGAAAATATACCACTATTACATAGTTACAAAATAAAGGGAAGGACAGCAATTGTGAGATAAGGCTGCACAGCACTGAAGCTAAATGAGGATAATCATTATAGACAGTACTACCCAGATATAAAAACATCAACTTTTATCTCTCTCCTTCAGATTTTCTGCTGGGGTTCTTTCCTGGGAATTGTAGTCAGTTTCTACCAGCAACATTACCTTGTCTATCCAACTAGTTTTATTCCTTGATTTTCCTTCACTTCCTCACAAAAACATACAGATGAAGAAGTCACACTTTTATTTTTCTTAACTAAATTTCTTCCTTGACCATCAGATGAGTGAAATTCCAAATAATGGTAATTTCCTTCAAATGCTTGGGTACTAAGCAAGAATATTTACTGAGAGATTATTATGTTTTATTATATCTTGCCATTTGTAAATTATATCAGCTGGTTTTAGGAAGCCCATAAGCTGAATATAAACAATATGACAATAAATGAAATTTAATTAATGTGGATTATATGAGGAGTTTGGTAAGATATATTGTGGAAATCATGGCTTGTTTAAAATAATAATTATAGCTTTATTCCTCTCTTATTTTTAATATTCAACAATAACAATATTAATTATTTGAAGATATTTTGTTTCCTTATTGTTAATAAATTCAATCAATTGACATTGATGATCAGGTTCAATCTGTTCTGGTGTTGACAACTTAATAGAGCTGTGATTACTTTAGCAATGTGTGTGGAGAAATCTGTTTAGTTGACTAACTCTTAGTAATTGCCTTTGAGTATCACATTTTTAGTATTTTGAATGTGAAAGAAGGAAGCCAATTAAATGATTAAAAAGAATCTCCTCATATAGGATCATTCCCTGATGGTATATCAGATTTGCTGGAAGCAATATGAGTGACTTGGCTGTTAGGTGTTTATTTGCCTTTATACACAAAAATAATATGGGGGACTCTAGAGCAATTCTCCAACGAGAGTGAGTGCTTTTGCCAACCTAGATGCAGATACTTCTCTGATTCTTTCTTATGATCCACTGAAAAATAACTCTTGTGGAAAAGTTGGATAGATGGGTTTCAGTAGCAATAGCATAGACTTTCATAGGGAAACATGAGCTGAGCACAAATGAAACCTGTGACCCTGACTTTATTAATGCCCTAATCTTGTCATCCAATCCAGCAAGCTGTGTGGACTGTATAGTCCACACAGGTATAAGTGCTAATGAATTCAAATTTTTAAAAATAAAACCCAGTCAAAATAGAATATCTACATAACTGAGAAAAGAATAATGGTGACTAAAACTAACATGTACACCTGCCAGTCACTAAGCTACACCTGACACTAATGTAACATTGTGTGTCAAATATACTCAAAACAGATGAACAAAGAAAACGCTACAGGTTCTGTAACACTGCTATAAATTTGGGTTCTCCACTCATTGGCTTGGGCAAATTACTTTGTTTAGAAGTATTAGTTTACTTATCTATGAAATAGGGGTAATAACAGTACCTGCCTCATGGAGTTATTGAGTGTCAGAAATGAGGCCATTCATACATAGTTGTTTCCCCAGTGCCCAGAATTTAATAGAAAATAAATGTTAGCTTTATTAGATTTTATCACAACCACAAGACTATATAGTTGACCCTTGAACAATTCAGAGTTTAGGGACACCAGGCCCTCCCGATATAAATCCCTATATAAATTTGATTCCCCCCAAATTGAATAATAGCCTACTGTTGACCAGGAGACTAGCTGATAATACAAGTCAATAAACACCTATTTTCTACGTTATATGTGTTATATAATGTATTCTTTTTAAAAAAATATTTTTAGTGCAAGTATAGTTGAGATATAGTGCTAAGTTAGTTTCAAGTGTACAACATAGTGATTCAACAATTATGTACATTACAGAATGTTCACCACAATGTGTCTTACAGTATTATTGACTATATTCCCTATGCTGTACTCTTCATCCCTGTGACTTATTATTTTATAACTGCAAGTTTGTGACTCTTAATCCCCTTTACCCATTTGCCCAACCCTGTCTCCCTTCCTTTTGGCAACTACTAGTTTGTTCTCTATATTTATGAGTCTACTTCTGTCTTTTTTGTTGTTATTGTTGTTTGCTTGTTTGTTCATTTTGTTGTTGTTATTTTTAAGATTCCACATATAAGTGAAATCATATGTTATTTGTCTTTCTTCATCTGGCTTATTTCACTTAGTATAAAATCCTCTAGGTATATCCACATTGTCACAAATGGCAAGATTTCATTATTTTATGGCTGAATAATATTCCATTTGAAGTATGATATATAAATATAGATATATCACATCTTCTTTATCCATTTATCTATCGATGAACATTTAAGTTGCTTGCATATCTTTGCTATCATAAACAATGCTGCAATAAATATAGGGCTGTGTGTATCTTTCTGAATTAGTGTTTTTTGTTTTCTTCTGGTAAATACCTAGTTGTGGAAAAACTGGGTCATATAGTATTTTTACTTTTAATTTACTGAAGAACCTCCATACTGTAATTCCCTAGTGGCTTCACCAATTTACATTCTAACCAACAGTGTACAGGTGTTGTTCCCTTTTCTCCACATCCTTAGGAACACTTATTATTTCTTATCTTTTTGATATAGCCATACTGATAGATATTTTATTGTGTTTCGATTTGCATTTCCCTGATCATTAGTGATATTGAGCATTTTTTCATGTGTCTATTGGCCATCTGTATGTCTTCTTTGTTATGTATTGTACTCTTACAATAAAGTAAACTATAAAAAGAAAATGCTATTTAAGAAAATCATAAGAAAGAGAAAATACATTTACAGTACTATATTGTATCAGAAAAGAATCTATGTATAAATGGACCCACACAGTTCAAACTTCTGTTGTTCAAGAGTCAACTGTACTTTCAATACCCAAAGTAGTGGTCTAATGGATTCTGGAGTAAATATTTGTAAATAAGTGATAAGCTCTATCCCTGAACATGAAAGTGACTACTTTGAAGTCATTTTCCAAAACTCTTTTCCAGATTCCATGCTGGTCTGTAAGGATTCATGCAACTCTCCAAAGTATTTATTTCATATATGAAAAATCTAGCACATTTGTGACTGATAATGAAAATAATCATGTCATCAAATAACCAACACTTTAGTGGTACTAGTATATTCCTAAGAAATATAATCCTATGAAGTATTAATCAAATTCACTTTTCAGTTGAGGTGTTAAAGATCATCCCTGGTCCCTAAAAGGCCATTTCTGATATAGAGACTGGAGTTGTTAAAGTGTATTTTAAAATAGCATACAATTTCTTTAGTGTCCATATTTATTTACCACTTTTTTTCACATTTATATCTAAAAATATGAGTGTCTTGTTCATGTGGATCCACTTTATCTTTTCTAGTTCTAAGAATCTCTTATTTAGTTTGAAATTAGACTATAAATTGCCCAAAGGAAGTACCTCAGTATCCCTATCACTATTAAAAAATGGAAAAGTCTAGAGCCTTAGAAAATATGCACTGGACTTTATTAAGCAATAGTTTTAGGAAACGGAAGTGAATTTTTTGTGTGTGCCAATATTTCCATCTTATTACAGATGGTTCTTTCTGGCAGAGGATAAGGACAGAGGGAAGCCAATTAATTTGCCATCATTTTCCTAAGAATATATGAATAATATAGTATATTGCCCTTAAAAATGAGTTTTTGCCATCATTCTCTACATATATATATATATATATATATATATATATATAATCTGCAACCTTAAGGTTGCTCTACAAAGGCAATATTTTATTTTATTTTTGAGAGAGAGAGACACACGCAGTGAGAGCGAGGGTGGGGCAGAGAGAGCTGGAGACAGAATCTGAAGCAGACTCCAGGTTCTGAGCTATCAGCGTAGAGCCCGATGTGGACCTTAAACTCACAGACTGCAAGATCATGACCTGAGCCAAAGTTGGATGCCCAACCGACTGAGCCACCCAGGCGCCCCTACAAAGACAATATTTAGCTTCCATGTTTCTTGCAGGAAAAATAACATATTGCTATTGAGTGGATTTTGCCTCTTAGTCTTCCCTTTCTTAACAATGAAGTTAATGCTCCAAAATAAATGGCAAAATCAATTTTAACTGGCAGTTGATGTCTATTCAATAAGCAACTTAAATCACTTCATGTTCTTTAAATATAAGAACAAAAGTAGAATTTAGGGTTACCTGTTACAAAGAGTAATATGGGTAATTAGTTGATACGGTCAAAGATTATGATATACTTATGGTTTAATAATTTACAATAGTAAATTATTCTCATGAGGTAAAAGTAATGCAAAATTATGCAATTTAATTTGCATGTCTAATACATCCTTGATATAATAACCAATTAAGATGAGTGGGCTAACATCACATTTAATGATTTATTCATTAAAATAGCAAATATTTTAAATAATAATATTCTTTAAATAAGAGCTAATCATACTATATTCTACACCAATATTCTGTGGAAACAATAAGATTTTGATAAGCTGGAAAACTTTGCATTTGGATTTTCTGGTTAATTAGACATTAGTTCAGAAATTCATTTTCTTTTAACACTTTAAAAATAATCTTTCTAGAAAATATTATTTGTTTTTCCTGTATTTAAAAAAAATTTAATGTTTATTTTTGAGAGAGAGAGACAGAGTACGAGCGGGAGAGGGACAGAGAGACAGAGACGGATACACAGAATTGGAAGCAGGACCCAGGCTCTGAGCTGCCAGCACCGAGCCTGACGTAGAGCTCGGACCCACAAACCATAAGATCATGACCTGAGCTGAAGTCAGATGCTTATCCAGCTAAGCCACCCAGGCACCCCTTGTTCTGTCTTAATGAGTACACTGTTATTGAATGCAGACAGAACATTTGGTTTTGTTTTTATTTTTCCCTTTATATTAGGATCAGCATCCTGAGTATCAATTTAAATTACAGTATATGGTGCCTGTAAATATATATAAAGAGAAGAGATTCACTAAAGTCTTTAGAATATTTGTTACCCTGCCCCCCCTTATTTATTTAAGAAACTGAGTTCTGAAATGTGTCAAACCGTGGGCAGCGACTTCAGGTATAAAGATGAATTTGGCATGATCTCTCCTTCAGATGCTCAAAATCTACTGGAGAAACCAGATAAGCATCACAGTAACTGAAAGCAGTGTGACAGGGATGATTAATGTGGTTTGAACTTACTATTATGGGACATAAGATAAATCTGCAAAAATTATAAAATTAAGCTGATTTAATTTCAGTTAAAGAGATTTGGAGAAGATTTGTCAGCTCTGTAGATCCCAAGCACTAGGTAACAGACCTTAGGGATGAGTGGCAGAATATGGAGTAAAATAATGAAAAATGTTTTACTAATTATCTCTCATCAATTACTATTTTTTCAAGATTATATAAAATGTTCATAATTTGACTCTTCATTTTATAACTTCCTTAAACTATTTTTTCATTTCTGTCAGTTCTTATTTTTGATAAAAAGTGTTATCCATTTACCTACAAGGTCTCTGAGTCAGGGTATTAAAATACATGAAAAGAATTTCAAAAATCCATGCATAAAAAGCAACACATTTTCTAGACAGCTGTCCATGGAATATATCATTTGTTATTTGAAAAGTCCATATTTAAACTTAAGGTTGACACTTTGTCCTTAATTCACGCTGCAATGCTTCTAACTTCCCTACATAATAATGTGAGTTAAAGAATGTATTAATACAATTGCTACTGCTGTCACTTGGTTCATATATTTAGTGATGATTCTTACATGTTTCTCTCTGGATGCATAAACACATGCATGTATGTCCATGTATATGCTTACTGGGATCACGAACGAGCTAAAATGTTACACTTAGGTCTAAAATGTGAATCTCAAATCAGACTCAATAGTTTATCTGCTGAAATCATTTCTATGATAAGTGAAAATAACTGGAAGACTTTAAAGGTTCAGAGAATGTTTCATGAAACATACACACTTTTGAATTGCCCATCAGCACCCTCAATGTCATGTACACTGGTCATCCAGACAGTGGCATGTGTCTTGCTAATCCAACCAGAATGTCATTCTGAGTGGCTATTTTATTGATGAGGTAAAATTCCAATACATTTATCCCTGTAGTTTAAGCTTCCCACTAGCATTATAATTAACTGGAGAAATTAAATATTCATTTAAAGAGTCAATAGAGATTTGGGCACAAATAAAGTCGAAGTTTCAATGAATGATCTAAGAGAAGCAGACATTTAAAGGTATGCATAGAGTATTTGCTTGATTTGTCCCAAGTTTAATAGCAAGTTTAAATTATTTTTTTAAGTTTTTATTTATTTTTGAGAGAGAGAGAGACAGAGCTCCAGAGGGGGAAGGACAGAGAGAGAGGGAGACAGAATCTGAAGCAGGCTCCAAGCTCTGAGCTGTCAGCGAAGAGCCTAATGCAGGACTTGAACTCGTGAACCACCAGATCATGACCTGAGCAGAAGTCGAAGGCTCAACCAACTGAGCTACCCAGAAACCCCAAAAATTCTAACCATATGATATTTTTAAGTGATGAAAATAATATATAGTCATGCTTTTAAAAACTACAAGCATTGAGAAGAGTGTAAGTGAAAAAGTAAAAAAAAGTTCTATCTATTTTTCCATATGACATACTATACTCCCTTTATATTGATTGATTGATTGAGAGACAGAGAGCACAGGCAGGGGAGGGGCAGAGGGAGAGGAATAGAGAAAATCCCAAGCAGGCTCCATGCCCAGTGCAGAGCCCAGTGCAGGTCATGGCCGCATCTTAAGATCGTGAGATCATGGCCTAAGCTGAATTCAAGAGTTGGACACTTAAGTGACTGAGCAAAGCAGGTGCCGCCATATTATACTCACTTTCTAGAGAGTACAACTATTGGATATCCTTCCATGAAATGTCTATGTATAGTTAAGCATTTGTGTGTGTAATATTTTTTGTATACAAATGGGATGATGCTTTTCATGTTATTATGAAATTTGCCTTTTTTAAAAAGTATGTATGTTAGATAACTTTAATATAATAACATATGGATCCATCTAATTCATTTTATCAAGTGCACAAGACCGAATTTGTTCACCATTAAGGATGGATGAACTTTGATGGATATTTTAGTTGCCATTTTGATTTTTTGTCTTTCCTTTCTTGGGACTAAATGACTAAATTGTTATCAAGTCCAATTATTCATTTCTGGATCTGAGGATAGGTTAGGATGGTTTCCATGAAAAGCATTAGATCAAACATGAGCAACAGAGTTGCCACCACTTGTTAGTGATGTAACTTTGGATAAGATGGGTTGTCTTCCAATGTTTCCATGATTAGATTTACAAAATGTGTATATTTCTAAAACAGGAACATCAGCCCTTGACTTACAACGTGGTTAGAATAAGTGAAGCAATATATGTTGAAGTGTTTTTTTTAAAATGAAATCTTTTAAAAATGTAATGTAGATTTAGCATCCATACTCTTAGTAGAGTCATAAAATAAACTATTAGCTCAAACCTGGGCAGTATTTTTATGTGACTTGGTTATGGACAAAGAACTTAAGGTAATTTTATTTTAGACTTAACTTGATCTGAGATTTAAGGGAAGTTTGAAATTTCACTGGGCAACAGGCAGGACGTAGAATAGGAGAATCTACCTCTCTTTGCTCCTTACTGTGTTACTGTGAACTGTGAACTCCGCAAAAGCAATTCTCCTGTTAGAAAGGCTTCTGAAGTTTTTAGTTACCTTTGCGTATTGTTATCTACTGTGTATTTTTGGATAGGGAGGAATAAGGCAAATCAGACATAGATCTAACTGTGTTTCCATGGACAGTTGGGGAAGATGGGGTGAGCTCACTAGGATAAAGTACATACAACACCTAACAACATTCCTGACAGGATTCTAGTCATTAAAATGTTAATTCCCTGAAATAATATAGATAAGCGAATTAATTGGACTGTAGGAAAGACAATGGATAATGGAATTATAGTAAAAAAAATTCTCAACCAGATACTTTGTTTTACTGTAATACCATAAAAAATTATTCTAAGAAAAAACTGAGTTTGTGTGTACGTGTATGGGCTTTTGTCTTGGTAAGTTTACAACTTAAAATGGTAGTTTGAGCACTGCATATTTTCAGGACGTTCAGGTCCTGCTAGGAGCTCCTATTTTATGAATGTTTGTATTGTATGGATTTTTGCTCCTGGGAGTAAAAAGTAAAATAACTGTAGACATTTTATGTATTTGTTTCATGACTCAGGCAGCCCTTGGGAGGTTAAGAAAGGGAACATGTGTGGCCAGACGGCTTTTACTGTGTGCTCAAAGTTCGCCTTGACCCTTCTCTTTGCATTATTCCTCACCACCCATGAAATAAAATTGGTGTGGGAATTTTTCCATACAGCCTTGTATCATTTTACCAAGCTTCATTTTTTCCCCTTGGTTTAAGTATTCACAACTAATTAGATTCTTTAAAAAAAAATCTGAAATCACTGTGCAGCTATAAAAAAAAAGATGAGGAAGTTTTTCGTATACTGATATAGAAAGATCTCCCGGATATACGGTTAAGTAAAAAAAAGAAAGGGGCAAAACAGTGAATTTAGAATGTTATCCTTTATGTAAAAAAGAGAAGAAATAAAAATACATGTAGTTTATAACTACTGTGTCTATATAAATAATCTCCTTGAATCTGCATAGAGAATATGGAAAGGACACACACAAAATGGAAGAGTGCTTACCTACAGGATCAAGGATGAGGCAGGAACAGGAGAGCTAAGGGTAGGTGAGATGGACCATGACCTTTCAGTATCCCTTCGTATTTATTGAATGATTTTTTAACTTTGTGAATGAATTATCTATTCAAACGATGTGATTATATGAAAAAAAAACTGTTTTCAATCCATAGCGAAGGTAGCAAAACACACTGGAAACAGCATAGACTATAAACCTGAGGGGCATCAAGGTTTGTGGCACATTTGCCACTGTTGCCTAGAACTTCGGACAGGTCTCTGAGACTCAATCTCCCTGGCTTCAGTGTTCGCACCTGCTACAGATGAAGAGGTTACAGTAAATGATCTCATAGCTTAGATGTCATTATGAGTTATATTTTAATTGATCTAAGATTGTGCATAATCTGGAGCTACTGGATTAGTGCCATAGGCCACGGAAGGCATGGAAACATATGTTCTAATATATTTTCCATCCAAAATGTTGTCATAGTATTTCTTAGACGAGATCCATTTTATACCATTCTTCTAGCTATATTTTTTAAAGGTAGGAACGTTGCATGAAATAATCTCTCTTAAAATTGTTTAATTGTATAGCAGGTTTCCTTAGAGGAATTTAACTTTTCAACAAAATTTAGCCTAGAAATGTGCCCTGATAAGAGTCATAAAATTATGGAGCACCAACTATGTGCTAGATAATGTGCTAGGAACTTTACATCTGTAATTTTCACAGCAATCCTACAAAAAGGTGCTTCTTTTATCATAATTTTTACTTGAGGAAATAATGCTTAGAGACATTTAGGTCATGGAATAGATATTCTATGTGTAAAACAGAATATATTAGGAAAGGTAAGAAAGATGACTATTAACATCTCTCTGTGGAATACGTTAGCAGTAGCTCTGTCTGGAGGCAATAAAAGACTAGATAATTTCCTTGAGTCTTTTCACTGACAGACTGGGCTTGGGAGAGGGTATATATCATGGGAGCTTCTCGTCTGCCTAGTCTCCCACAGGGCATGCTCAACAGAGAGACATATAGAGAAAAGAGGACACATTGAGATGCTCAGAGGTGCCCACATAAATGGGAGCAAGCTTGCAAGAAAAACACGCATACAGGCCATACCCAGAGGCGCAAAAAGGAAGAGAGGGAGAGACACATAGGGATGGATATATGTAAAAACAATAACATGTGCCCTCAGAAACACAGAGGCAGAGACAACCACTGTAAACCTTCCAACACCGTGAGGTGATCAGGGAGGCATACAAAGAGAAATACACAAAAGTACAGATAGAATGGGACACAAGGTGTCAACGACACTCAGAAGCAGAAGAAGTCTTCTAAATGGAGACACAAAGCACATATACAACAGAGAGGAGAAAAAGCACACACTTGGTCAGAGAGATACACAAGGCAGAACAAAGTATGCAAATAAGCAGCAAGATGTAAATGGGAAGATCTCATATATTCAGACAAAATGAATGACACGTAACCCCATAGGAATGAAATGTGCGCCTAACTAGACAGGAAAATTCACACACATTTATACACAAAGAAATACACACACAAGGGTAGATGTGACATCCATGCATGGAGAGAGACACACACAGAGAAATAACCAGAGACGTAGTTACTCATAGCTTGAAGACAAAAAGAATAAGACTTTAATTCACACTGTAATAATTCAAAATTTTCCTAGCTTCCCTGGCTCCTGCACTAGGCGGGGGGTGGGGGGGGTGGGGGTAGGGGGTGGAGGGGGGGGGTCCAACGATTCCTCTTTTCCCAGGCCACAGATGGTGCTGCCACCCTTAGATTGCTGTGCTATGTTCTTATTGTATTTTTATACTTCTGTTTATTTCATTATGTTCTAGGGAGCATATTTCCCTCACTCCTGGACATTTATACCCCTTAGATATCTCTTAAGAAATTTTACATCGTCCTTACGTTACATTCCTTAATTTTCCTAGAAGTGTGTTCTGAACTACTTCAGGTTGAGCTCATTGCTTTGTCTGAAACTTATTTCTTCCTACCAGCCTTAGTTTTACTAAGGTCTGGTATGATATTACATGAGATAGTAAGGTGAGTTTTCTTAGTAATATGTGAGCCTCAAAGAATCCAAATTATTGTCAGGATTAAGTACATTTTAAACAAATATGCTGTGAAATATTTTGAGATGGAGATTATCTCTTGACTAAATTTCTAAATACTAAAGCAAAGGAATAGAGACATTTAATATTTTCAATGACATATATGTGTATTATTATATATATGTATACATGTATACATTATTATATATATATGTATACATATGTATACATATGTTTGTATACATGTTCATATATACACATATCTATCCATGTCTACCTAATCTATATATCACCTAATATATTCTAAAAAATAAAGCTTTATTTGGGAATAGACCACTCTGTTTCTTTTGAGTATTTTCTTCTCAAAGAGAAGACACCATATGAGTCAGAGAAATATTTCTAGCTGATGTGGGTCATAACTAAACATGCACACAATGTTGTCAACTTCATATATTTATGTAGATCTTTTTGTTTTATTCCTAGTGAGAGTTAAAATAAGAGTCAAAATCCCCAAATAGGAAAAGGGTCTAGATCCCAAGCTTTCCTCAAAGTGTGTTCCATAGACCTCATTCATCATTCCATTGCTGAACTCTGGACTGAACCCTGATCAATCTCAAAGGGAAGGGCAGTAGGAATTGTCACTTTTAATAAGATCCCTGGGTATCTTTTATGTACACTCATATAGGAGAAGCACTGTCTAGAGAACCGAATTTTATTGATTTTCCTACAGGGATTAATCTGAAAGATATGTTCAAATACAAAGGGAGAGTCATGTGAGGGAAGGATTCCACCTGAGAATTTTGTACAATGTAATTGTCCTGAATATTTCTATCCATTTTTTTTCTTTTCCTTTTGTTTTTAACACAGAACCATTTTGGTCTTTTTTTGCACCTTGTTCTCTTAGGAGTTTTCTCTTTGCCCTTCTGCTTAAAAAAAAAAAAAATCTACAGAAGCACCTGGGTGGCTCAGTGGGTTAAGCATCTGACTTTGGCTCAGGTCATGATCTCAAGGTTCCTGAGTTCAAGCCCTTCGTCGGGCTCTGTGCTAACAGCTCAGAGCCTGGAGCCTGCTTCGGATTCTGTCTCCCTCTCTCTCTGCCCCTCCCCCCACTCTCACTCTGTCTGTCTGTCTCTCTTTCTCAAAAATAAATAAACATAAAAAATAAAAAAAAAGAAATGTCTACAATAATTAAGCTGACTGCAGAAGAAAATTTCTACTCCATTTCAGCAAAGTAATGTTGAAAATCATTCATTCTCAGTGAAAAATTATCTTTAGGTGAATATAAAAGATAAATGAACCCTAATTATAAGAAATTAAAACATTAGATACTATTTCTTAGCATGAACCAGAAGAGTTAAGTTTACTACTAAATAAATATAGATGCATCCATATTTAAAGGAAAAAAAATACACAGGAATGGTAACTTAGAAAACACATATTGGTGTGGCTCTTCTCTTATAAGAGAAATTTATTTATCCAAATCACTACAGGGTGCCAACACTAAGCCTTTCTTAGTGTATTCCAAATTTACAAACATTGATTCATGTGCAAATTTCTGAAACACATCTCTTGCCTAAAGTCAATTGCATATTTTTATTGCTTTAAATTTTAATACAGCTATTTCTAGATTTCTATATTAAAATAAAAATTCTGTGATATTCAAGAAGTGGCTATTTACCTAAATGTGAAATATTTTAACAAATCAAATGTGATCTCTATATATTTGGAAAAAGTGCTTTCGTTGTAAAAATACTAGCAACTAAACTCAAAAGCTTTTATATTGATATAAGTAAAAATATTTTCTTCAAAGGCAATCTTGACTGCCAATAGCAAAATATTAGTATTAGATATGTTATCTTTGATAAATATTATTATTCTGGACCATCTTACAAAAAGTAGCTTGATCTGAAGCATTTTAATAGCTTAAAGGAAGAACGAAAATGTAGCGAAGGAGAAATCAATAAAACATGGAGCCTCTTATCCCATATTGATTCTTGTAATCCAGCAACCATTAAATACTTGAGAGATAAACCCCTTTTAAGATGGCATGTTTATATTTTGAAGATCAAATACCTTAATTTTGCTCATGGGTTTCCCAAAACACAATCATGCACAATATAGAATGTAAGCTTTCGGTGGCCATGTTTCCTATTGCAGATGTTCTTAAACTGAGCATCTTAAATGCACATTGTGAGTGGAGTCACCCGCAAGCAATTATTTCTTGCAGTGCTGGCATACATAACCACATTTAAACAGTACTACAAATTATGAAAACAAATCTAGAATATCAAAGTTGGTAAATAATAGAATTAGAAAAAATATTTTAATATTCACATAATTTAAAGTATAATTCTATCCAGAATATCACTTTTGCCTTTCTATAAAAATTCTTGGTGTTTCAACTGGATAAAGTATTAGAAATTCTAGCTTGTCCCAAACCTGTCAACTCTTTCCTTAATGACTATTATTACAATGGAAATAGAGAACTATTATGGCATTTTGCTTTCAAATTTTCTGCACTTTTTTCCCCTAATACTACAAATTCAGACCTGATATTGTGCCAAAAAAGAAAGTCTCTTTAAAATTCTCATTAGCAGATAATCAATTTCAAACTTGTAGTGACTAAATATTAAACATATTATTAATTAGATTCAGAGCCTTCACTTTTTTAAAGACACCAGAAAATACCCATTTTTTTCCTCTTGTAAAATGTCAATCTAGTTTTCTAAATGTTGTATTTACTGTGTTTTAATACAAATTCTTAATATGCATTGTGTCCTTAAAATATGCCAGACACTGTTCTAAGCGCTACATATATATTACCACCTCTAGTCTCAGATGCAATGCTATGAGCTTCGTGTTATTTCTGTCCTCAGTTTACAGTTGGGCAAACTGAGGTGTGGAGTTGTCAAATGACTTTCGAGAAGACTGACAGTGGGTAGGTTGATGGAGTCAGAAAATCTGATTCCAGAACCTGTGGTTTTGATAGGCACATAGGGAAGCAAGAGGATTTTAATTAAAAAAAAAAATTTACATGTATATATGGACTTTTTTCTTTAAGATAGTATAGATACTCCTCTTTTGAATACATGATGCAGCCAGTCCTTTGTGTCAGTCATGACCTTTGTAATGAGCAGTCCCCACTATTTCCACTTGTTCAGAGCCAATAATGTAAAGCTTTCATATTACATATGATAAGCCTTTTGCCATGTATTCACAAACACCACGTGATTTGATTTACAACGATTTCATGAGGTGGCTAGACGATATTGTCTTCCTTTTGACAGCTAAAGGAAGGCTCAGAGACATGAAGTGACTTGAACAATATCATATAGCTCATCTTGGACTCTTTTACCAGAGAACTTGGCAGCTGACATTCTAAAATGAGCCATCTCATGCTGTTGGGGCCTCTGGTTACTGTGGGAGAGACTGCCTCACAGCTTCACCATCTGGGCCCTAATATGCCTAGGGTCCACACCCCTGGGACTAAGTAACAAACCCAGGTTCAACTTTGATGTTCTCCATTTGAATAAACATTTCTTGCCTTTTTCTAGACTGTCTTGCTCCCATGAAGTGAATTCCATCCTACCTACCCAGTGTTTCTGTTAGGGATAAGCCATTCATAAGACTTGGTCCTTCTGCACAGCATAGTACTCACATGTCATATTTTATTTTATTTTATTTTATTTTATTTTATTTTATTTTATTTTATTTTATTTTATTTTATTTTATTTTATTAATTCTGTATACACAACCCTGCTTCTTTTTCCTCACACCATAAAAGAGTTTCCCAACACATCTTATTTTGCACTTCCCCACATTTTAAAGTTTCATTTCTTTTTCTCTTCATCATTTCAATGAAACTAATGTCATGTAATAAGTTAACAGTAAAGTTTACTCTGAGCAGAGATCCAAATATGTATATATTATAAGTAGATATCATGAGATACATAGCTACATATAGATACATAACTATGTGTGTTTATGTGTGTGCATATATATATATATATACACACACACACACATATATATATATATATATACACACATATATATATACACATATGTATGGATATCCCATTGAGACAGTCTTAGTTTTAACTGCTATTCTATTAATCTCCCTGAAAGCAGTTTTGTGACATTTTTGTGATACCCTTTGGAATCACAGAAGAAGCCTAATGGTGTGAATTCCAGAATAATACAGAACTTGTCCTGCATCCTGGCATCCCTACTTATTAGATGGAAGATATTGGAAAAATACATAATTTTTCTAAGCCCCAAATTCCCCTCCCAGTCCACCCACAGATGGAATAATAATAATCCTGGGATTTGGAATAGTTGTGAGAAGCCAATAAGATAATTCTTGTGGAGTAGTTAACATAGCATCAGGTTTTTTGAACAGTTCATTAATTTCTATTAAATGAAGATAATCACTACCCATCTCATAACAATAGGTAACACTTTGCTTCACCATTTACAGTGTATTGAGTAAGCAATTTGGTACATTGACTAATTTAGTTCTTACAGTAACTCCATAAGTAGGTACCATTATTAATTATACTTATTTTACAAATGAGGAAATGAAGACAGAGAAATTAGCATCACAGAGCTTATAATAACTACAGACAGGATTTGAAACCGGGTAGCATAGTTTTAGAAACTGTAATTTTAATTATTGTGTCCCATTCTTTGGCATGGCCTTATAATTAAAAATATGTGAAAATCCATTATATGTTAGATGTGTAAAAGTAGATGCTCAATTTTTGACTCATTGAGAAAATTTCTTTCTACCACAGTCATTGTAAAAATCTGGAGCTATGTATAACTTTCAGGAAAACTGCTCCTGGCAGGTACTACCAAGAGGTACTTTGACATAATCTTCCTGGAGGTCACTGGTGGAAAATAATGTTTATACAGTCAACTATTGCCACACACCTTCTAGGATGCTTGGTGCTCAGTAGACTTCATAAAGCTTACATACTATTACCATCTGAGGAATATTCTGGTAAATTCGTGTCAGTACTTTTAGGTGAATGTAAGATACCATAATCATCTTTTTGCCAGTATATTCTGTTGATAGATTATTTGGGGAGAATGATGCAATATTAGACTCTAATTAGATGTTTGTAGATTAAGCAATGGAAGACTGGGTCAATTCCGTAAGTTCAGTGGAAATAGTTGTCATATGTGTATATTAGACATTAGTACATCTTAAATACAATTTAATCTCACATTTAGATAATTCAGTGATAATTATCATTATTATTATAGTGTCTTTATAAATTAGACACTATACTAGGTATTTCATATCCATGATCTTGAATCCTTTTGATAGTCCTGGTAGGTGGATATTGTCCAAGTTTACATTTAAAGAAACTGAATACTACAGAGGTTAAGAAAGTTACAAAAATCACACAGCTAGTAGACAGCTGAGTGGGAACAACCTAATTCCAAAGTCCTTTTTCTTGGGGCACCTGGTTGGCTCAGTCGGTTGAGCATCTGACTTCACTCAGGTCATGTTCTCGCGGTCTGTGAACCTGAGCCCTGCGTTGAGCTCTGTGCTGACAGCTCAGAGCCTGGAGACTGTTTCAGATTCTGTGTCTCCCTTTCTCTCTGACCCTCCCCCTCTCATGCTCTGTCTCTCTCTCTGTCAAAAATAAATAAAACACTAAACTCCTTTTTCTTTAGCATATATTACAATGGGAGACATATGTGTGAGTGTAGGGGTGTGTGTGCATAGGCACACAGGTGCATGTGTTAAGCATTTGATTTGAGACAATAAATAAAAGAAACATGGAGGGCAAACAAAAATTTAACTGTACTTCTCTGCATTAAGCCCTTTAGCAGGCACTTTGAATTATATCATAACAATATTGAGGATGGGGTGGCACTGTGTTCCTAAGATGTTCTGGACTTAAAAAAAAATGTCCAGGATTACACCACTAGCACATGAAAGAGCCACTATCCAAACCTGTGTGTGTGTATATACAATTATATGCGTGTGTGTGTATATATTTATGTATCTGTTTCCAAACCCATTAGAACACAGTCACAATACCACGTACTTTTTTTTTAATGTTTATTTATTTTTGAGAGAGAGAGGGAGAGAACACGAGCAGGGGAGAGAGGCGGTAGAGACAGAGGATCTGAAGCAGGCTCTGTGCTGACAGCAGAGGGCCCTATGTGGAGCTCAAAATCACAAACCATGAGATCATAACTTGAGCCAAAGTTGGACGCTTAACCACCTGAGTCACCCAGGTGCCTCTCAAGTAGTATTAATATATATTTTAGGAAATGTATTAGAGTCACAGACTACTAGATTTGAAAATGTCTTTGAAAGTAATCCAGAGGGGATATTAAAATGCTAACATTGCCTAGTTAGAAGGGATATCAGTCGATAGCACTGTAGGTGGGTGATGGGAGCCCCTGCGATACCAAACATTAACCCTTTAGTTTCTTAATTATGCTACAGTTAGGGGATCTGAGGAATGGTTTGAGCTAAAGCATCTTAGGTGCTAGAGTACAGGGACTTCAAGAGTTCTGGACAGTAGTCATTTAGCCTGTACAGAGGATTTCACTATTTCATTGGCCTGTGGGCCATACATCCCCTAGCTATTGTTTTTCTTCTAAGTCAAGTGGATTATTTTTTTTCACACTTTATTCATTCTACACATCACTCAGTTTAATAATACTGGGAAATTGTACCTCTTAACTGATTTTACTTATTTGGTTTAAACTCTATGATCTTTGTCCTTCCAAATCTGTTGGTTTGTTTTAATTTTTTTTTTGTTTTTTTTTCCTTTTAAAGAAAGGAAAATATTTCTATAAATATTTATTTTTGTTTAAAGTTTGACCTCATTGACATCTAAATAAATGTTGGTTGGAGGAGTACTAAAGGCTTCATAGTTGTAATAATGGTCTGCCTGTTGATTTGTGGTTTATTTAAAAGGTATCTATGCTACATCCAATACCTCAACACCCAATTTTTTTTTCCTTTTCTCTGCTTATCTTTTATTGCCGTGTGACTTACTATAAAGAAGTGATAGGAAACCTGAGATCTAGACTGAGCTCTGCTTTTAATTAGTTTTGAGGCTTGTGCATAATCAGTTAATGGTTGTTTGTTTGTTTGTTTGTTTGAGGACTTGTTAAATGCGAGAGTTTGGTAGTCAGTAGGGTCCTTTCCAGCGTTAGCATCCTATGAGTCTGGGCATATAATTACTAGATTCACAAGTGGGCTATATATATATATATATATATATATATATATATATATATTTGTATATATATATCAAATGTAAGCTTATCATTTATTGTATCAGGCAAGAGGGAGCACAGGATTGTGTCCCCAAAAGACTCCTGATTGCATGGTAAGAGAGAATCAATTCATGTCTAATGTAATGCATGAGGTGGAAAGAGTGAAATAGCTTCACTGAGGACAAGAGATATTTAGCCAGGAGGGACATGTGTGAGACTAGAAATTGTCAAGAAGTCACTTCAGGGGAACATACACTCACAGTTAATCTACCTCTTTTGGGACTTCAACAGTAGAGGTCTTGTCTTTACTGACTTATTTCCCAGTGAGCACCACTCAGAAAATAGATCTTAAAAATCACTGGCTCAACTGGGTGTTGTATGTAAGTGATGAATCATGCAAATCTACTCCCAAAGCCAAGAACACACTGTATATGCTGTGTGTTAGCTAACCTGACAATAAATTATATTAAAAGAGAGAAGAGAAGAGAAGAGAAGAGAAGAGAAGAGAAGAGAAGAGAAGAAAGAAGGAAGAAGGAAGAAGGAAGAAGGAAGAAGGAAGACGGAAGAAGGAAGAAGGAAGAAGGAAGAAGGAAGAAGGGAGGGAACAGAGGGTTAGCAAAAATACTAGTAAATATGTGAAAACTAAGAAAAAAGATTACTGTCTCAATTTATTTATTTCACTTATGGAGATAAAATTTAGTAATGTCCAGGAATTAAGGTATTTTCACAGTCAGGTCTTGCTGAGCAATATAGAACTATCTGTAGTTCGTATCCTGGAGACAACAGTTCAGGCCAAACCATACAATAGTACCCCTTTTTTTCAATGTGAAAACAAATTTTACATGGGATATTAGAGGAGATTCCCTATGCTCATCATCCTTCTTTCCTCCCCTGTGTTGAGTTGATTAGAACTTTAAGGAATCAACTCTATGAGACAAAACACACAAGATGTGAATGTGAGATCATTTTTGTGCAACAATGACAAGACTCACAATGGAAAAAGATGTATTTTGGTTTTTTTTTCTCACATATTTACCTTTGTGTGTGTTTATGACAGAACATTTAAGCTGTACTCCTGAGCAAATTTCAATTATACAATATAGTGTTATCAACTATGGTAACCATGTTAAGAATTTCAGACTTTACCTATTTTATAACTGAAAGTTTTTACCTTTCACTCTAAACGTCTTCCTATTTCACCCACTCCCCAGCCCCTGACAATCATTTTTCTACTATTTCCATGAATTTGACTTTTATTTCCTTATTTGTAACTCTTTTTAGATTCCACATATAAGTGATACCATGCAGTATTTGTTTGTTAGTTTGTTTTTCTATCTAGCTTATTTCACTTAGCATAATGCCCTCCAGGTATATCCGTGTTACTAAAAATGAAAGAACTTTAAGTTTGAATAGTATTCCGTTGTGTATATATACTCCACATTTTCTTTATCCATTCATCTGCCTATGGACAGTTAGGTTTTTCCATACCTTGGCTATTGTGAACAATGCTGCTGTGAACATGGGGGGTGCAAATATCTCTTAGAGGTAATGATTTCATCTCCTTTGGTTATATAGCCAGAGTGGGACTGCTAAATCTATTGTAGTTCAATTTTTAACTTCTTGAGAAATCTCCATCCTGTTTTCCACACCAGTTTACATCCCTATGAACAGTGTACAGGGGTTTCCTTTCCTCCACGTTCTTGCCAGCATTTATTTCTTATCTTTTGATAACACATTCTAACAGAGGTGAGATGATAATCTCATTAGGGTTTTGATTTGCACTTCCCTAATGAGTATGGATGTTGGGCACGTTTTCATGTACCAATTGGTCATATAGAGGTCTTCTTTGGGAAAAAAAATATGCCTATTCAGGTTCTGAATTTTTTTATTGGGTTGTTTGAGGTTTTTTGTGTTGTGTTTGTTTGTATGTTGGTGTGTGTGTGTGTGTGTGTGTGTGCACGCGCACGCGTGTGCGTGTGTTGTTTTTGTTTTTGATATGGAGTTGTATGAATTTATTATATATTTTAGGTATTAACTCCTCATTGGATATGTGGTTTGAAACTGTTTCCTCCTGTTCCATAGTTTGCCTTTTCATTTTGTTGATGGTTTCTGTGGTGTGTAGGAGTTTTTCAGTTTAATGTAGTCCCTTTATTTTTGTTTTTGTTGCCTTTGCTTTTGGTATCAAAGCCAAAAAAAATATTACCAGGGCCAGTGTCAAGGAGCTCACTTGTTACTAGGTTTTTTTCTAGGAGTTTTATGATTTCATGTCTTACATTCAAGTCTTTAATACATTTTGAGATTACTTTTTGTACGGGGGTCTAGTTTCATTCTTTTACATGTGGCTGTTCAGTTTCCTCAGCACCATTATTGAAGAGACTATCCTTTCCCTATTTTATATTCTTGGCTTCTTTGTTGAAAATTGATTGACCATATGCTTAGGTATATTTCTGGGGTCTCTATTCTGTTCTGTTGATCTGTGTGTCTGCTTTTTATACCAATATCATACTGATTTGATTACTATAGCTTTGTAATACAGTTTAAAATGAGGAAGTGAGATGCCTCCAGCTTTGTTGTTTTCTCTCAGTATTGCTTGGGCTATTTGTGTGTTCTGTGGTTTCATACAAATTTTAGGATTGTTGGCTCTATTTCTGTGAAAAGCACCCTTGGAATTTTAAGAGAGATTGCATTGCATCTGTAGATCACTTTGAATAGTATAGACATTTTAACATTATTATTCTTTCAATTTATGAACATGGAATATCTTTTCACCTATTTATGTCCTCTTCAGTTTCTTTCATTAGTGTCTTACAGTTTTCAGTGTACAGATCTTTTACCTTCTTAGTTAAATTTATTACTAAATATCTTACTTAACCTTTTTGATTCTATTGTGATTGAGATTTTTTTCTTAAATTTTTTTTTTTTACATTTCATTGTTATAAAAACACCACTGATTTTTGTGTGCTGATTTTTTTCTCCTACAACTTTACTGAACTTGTCTATTAGTTCTATTAGTACTTAGGTGGAGTCTTTAGGACTTTCTAGATATTTCATGTCACCTGCAAATAGAGGTGATTTTACTTCTTTCTTACCAATTTGGATACACCTCATATCTTTTTCTTGCCTAATTGTTTTGAATAAGACTTCTAGTACTATGTTGAATAAAAGTGGTAAGAATGGGCATCATTGTCAGCATTTTACCATTAGATATGATGTTAGCTGTGCACTTATTATATATGACCTTTATTATCTGTTGAGATACATTTCCTGTATATACAATTTGTTCAGTTTTTATCATGAATAGATGTGTTTTGTCACATGCTTTTTCTGCATCTATTGAGATGATCGTATGATTTTTTAGCCTTCATTTTGTTAACATGATATGTCATATTAATTGATTTGCTAATATTGAATCATCCTTGCATCCCACTCCATCATGATATATGAGCCTATGAATGTTTTGTTGTATCTGGTTTGCTAATATTTTGTTGAGTATTTTTGCATCTATGTTCATCAGGGATATTGACCTGTAATTTTCTTTTCTTGTAGTGTGCTCATCTGGCTTTGCTATCAGGGTAATGCTGGTCACATAAAATGAGTTTGGGGGAAGACTCTTCAGTTTGGGGGAAGACTTTGAGAAATGTTGGTATTAGTTCTTTTTTAAATGTTTGGCAGAATTCAGAAAAGATGTGTTTTGGAAAGCAGTGGAATGAAGAGATAAAATCTGGAAAGAATAAGGAGAGTCTTAAGGTTTATTCTGGGGCATTTAGTCTAAAATAATAAGAAAGAAGGAGATAGTAAAAACTTTTAAACAAAGTGGTGAAACAATGAAAGTGGTCTTCAATGAACAGTAATCTGAACTGCATTTAAAAAAAATATTTGAAATGACTTGTTTCCATTTTGAATAAAAAAATCTTTCTGCTCATGAATTTCTAAAACATCAAAATGAGTGTTAAACTATATTTAGTTTTCATCTGTCTTGTTATAGCTATTTTAAAATTCACAGTACAAGTTTTTTGTATACGCTTTTGAGTTCCTGTTCCCTTGGAATGCTTGCAATTTTAGTCTTAGAAGGAGTTGAATGTGTATACATTTTAGCTGGTGGTGATTAAATCTTTTTCTCTTTGGGTTTGCCACTATTATTATGTACAACTTCAAAAACCTATGGTATACAAAATGGCTTGGAGACAGTCTAGAGTCTAGATGACAGTGGGAACAGCTATGAGACTACTGCAAGAATTCAGGCACGTGACCATGATGGCTACAGACAAGGCCAATAATAGAGAGCTTTGGGACAGTGTGGCAAGAATAAAATTTGTATTGGAAAATTGATGAAATCTGGGTAAGACCAGAGGGAGGAAGAGGAAATGGTTAATGACTATCTCCAGGCTTAAAGTTTGGAAGCAGAGGGAAGTTATAAGTCTGAAAGCAAAACCTGTATGGGAGATACAACGGGCCTTGAGGTGGACCTTGTGGGTATTCCTATTGTAGTGAGAAGGGGGTGAGATATCCAAGTAGAAATCACTTAAAGAATATCTGCCTTTGTATGAATATTAGAATAGTTATGATATGTTAATTCTCATTATGTTAATTCTTAGGCAACATAAATTGAACTTTAAATACATATTTAATAGAAAACTTTAAAAATATTCATAGAGGTGCCTGGGTGGCTCAGTCAGTTAAGCCAGATCATGACCTCACCATTTGTGAGTTCGAGTCCAGCTCTCAGTGCAGACACTGGTTGGGATCCTTTCTCTCCCTCTTGCTCTGTCCATGCCCACCTCTTTCTCTCTCAAAATAAATAAATAAACTGAAAAAAATAAAAATACTCATAAAATTTTAGGTGTGCTGGAGTCTTAGATTTTCCTTTTTGGTGATATTCATTTTATTTGCAAGCAGAAAATAGAAAATTATAGACTCCTTTTCCATCGTCTGATTTCTTCTAATGAAATTCCTTTCATCTCATAAGAACATAATGTAGATCTCTATGTAAGATATTCTCTGACATATTATTTGGAGTGATTTTGCCTCTTTCTGATTTTCTGTTGAATATTCAGATAAGCCAGAATTTGTCAGTGTGTGCTTAAACCCTTTAAATGACTTTCCTAATTGCTTTTAGGGTTAAGACAAAAATCCTCTGGCTGGAGGAGCTATGTGCTCATCCTCATCTGCCACTACTCTCTGCTCCCCATTGCCAGCCACACTGACCTCCAGGCTTCCTCTCATTTTAGGGCCTTTCTGGCTGGAATCTTCTTTCCACCCTACCTACTCATCCCCAGCCTCTTGGCTTCCTTCGTACTGAGCCAACCTTCAGTCCTCAGGCCACATTGCACTTATTCAGTGAAGACATCCTAGGCTCAGCTAGGTCACTTTGTATAAACCCTCATAACACTAAGATTCTTTTCCTTAACACAGTCTGTGAGTATATGTTTATGTGTGTGATAATTTGATGAATGTCTCTTTCTCTGACAAAATTAATTTTCATGAGGGCTAGGGTCTTGCCTGTTTTGCTCACCATGTATCCTGAGGACCTAGCATAGCATATATTTGGAAAGCCTGGATGAGTAAATACTGGAAGCCATGTGAAGGAGTTTGGGCTATTAATGCCATCCCAATCCTCAAGCCTTGCTCAGAGAGCTCTGGGCATCTGTGGCACTTGTGTCCTCACCATACTTAGGTACATCTCTGGATAATGTGTGGAAAACCGGGTCAGTGGAGAGTATATCTTCACAAAGTACTACTGATTATACAACATACAGCCACATTACTCCAGATGAGAAGGGGCATTATTCTGACATTCTTCATGCTATAAAATACTGCATGTGCATTTTTTAAAAATCAAACAAATATAATGTAAAAAAAATAAGCTTGTGCAAATTTGGTGATGCTCAGATTGTTAGCCTAGTTAAATTTCTTTTTATCTACTTAAAAAAAATTTCCCCAGACCCTATCACTTTTGTTCTAGACAAGATTTCTTCTGACTTCAAAGTATTGTAACAAAGGTAATTTTATGAAAAAACAACTTGTTTTTCTTATAAATATGAATGAGTTCTTCTCAATGTACTGGATCCATGATTTCTCTTTCCCTTTTCCTGGCCTTAACATTAACTTTTCTTTTCCCCAAAAGTCATGTTTTAAGCTGTGCTCTGCCTCTGAAGAACTGTCTGAGGGAATGTATTTTTTGTACATGTAGGTGTTTTCTCCTAACGCAAAAATAAAACACAGAGCATGTCTGCTACTTTTATAACCTTGTTACCTGGTCCTTTCCATAGCATACTTGAACCACTAGACGAGCCTAAACGGGCAGATTTCCTAAAAGATACTCAAACATCATACATGGCATAGTAGTGCCACCAAAATTTTCACAGGTATGGATTCTTTAGAAACTATGAATTCTCCCAAAGTTTGCTTCCAATACCTTATCACAGAAGTTTGCTTTACATTTTTATTTTATCATAATGCATATTTATGATATTGTATAAGAATGCTGTATTTTAATTGAAAAATTAAAAAGTTATTTTAGCTATGATTTCTTTATATATTCATATAACTGATAGTTTAAGAAGTATAATAACCTTTAATAAATAACAGTAACATCAAATTAATGAGTATTATTCCAAATCAGTTTATCTCATTCATTTCTATATTCTCAAGAGTTATGTATCATAGTTATATAAAATCCACTAAATTTCAATAGGAAAAAATGTACTACCTTTGCAATGACACCAACTGTTGTGATGTCTGATTTCTTTAAGTCATTGTATTTTAATGTTTATCAATTTAGAAAAATTCAAATACAGTAACATACTGCTCTTTTTATTTATAAAGTACTGAATTCTGGCATTGTCTTCCATAAAGAGCAGATATAATTAGATTTTTACATCTTTGATTCTAGTTTTATAAAGACTATGAACATTCCTGAAAAGATTTAAACTGCTTCCAATTGTCCCAGAATAAGTGGCAACATTTTTTTTTTCTTTTCTTTTCTTTTTTTTTTTTTTTTTCCTTTTGGCAAGCCCACAGCAATTTAAGAAAGTACACTCTCGGTGGGAGAGCAGGAGAGCAAGCAGGTTCCTGGAGGTGGACCAGGCCCTGGGTTGTTTTGGGACTGGATATTTGTTGCTTCTCTCTGGGCTGGGAGAAACAACGACTTGTAGTGGGGTGGTCTTTAATGGGGGCTGCTTCCAATCATCTGGGGAATTCCTCCCACAGGCTGGGAGGGGGAGATGTGAAACTACCAGGTTTGTAGTGAAACAGTAAAGGAGACTTTCTCCCTAGGAACAGCTGTGTCTGCAATGCTAGTATATTCTTTTTTTTTTTATGTTTATTTATCTTTGAGAGAGAGAGAAAAACAGAGCATAAGCAGGGGAGGGGCAGAGAGAGAGAAGGAGAGAGACACACAGAATCTGAAGCAGGCTCCAGGCTCTGAACTGTCAGCACAGAGCCCCACGTGGACTTGAACCCAGGAACCTTGAGATCATGACCTGAGCCAAAATCCAAGCTCAACTGCTCTAAAGACTGAACCATCCAGGTGCCCCTGCAATGCAAATATATTCTAATGAGTCTAGGAGTTAGCCTGGGGTGGAAGAGGACAGTAAGTGTTCTGCACAAGTGACTCTGGGTCTGTCAGACCCAAGATCATGGAAGTCACAAGGTTAGAATGTTGTGCCCCTGGGTGTTTAATGTGTGGCTTATTTATCACCATCCCTGCCTCCAACTCCTGTCTCTATTATTTCCCCCTCAAGGACTTGGGACTCTGCCTCTGGGTATGCCTTCTACTGCTTATATCTAGCTGCTACCTAACATCTTGTCTTTTTAATGATGGCCATTTTACCAGGTGTGAGGTGATATCTCAGTGTGATTTTGATTTACATTTCCCTGATGATTCGTGATCTTTTTATGTATCAATTGGCTATTTGTAGGTCTTATTTAGAAAAATATCTTTTCAAGCCCTCTGCCCATTTTCAATCAGATTATTGGGTTTTGTTTGTTTTGTTTTGGTTTTTTTGCAGCCTTGAGTTGTATGAGTTCCTTATATAGTTTGGATATTAAATTCTTATCAGATATATAATTTCCAAATAAATTGCAACATTCTTCAATTTCCCCATTGTGTGGAAATAGCCTTAGGAATTCCATGGAGTCAATTTACCTCAAAGTCTGGTGGGGAAAGAATAGAGCAAGGTCGTTAGCCAGGGCTCTCCATCTATCACAATTGTATTCACAGGAGCCTGGAGCTCTAAATAATCCTAAAATTTTCAAAGACTCCTTCTCTTAAGAAGGACACATTTCTCATAGCCAGCCTTCTAACTCAGGAGCTAATAATACCCTCAACCTGCTTGCCTTTTGCAGATATGTGTGACACAAAGTACAGATAATTTCTGCTAAATTGAACCCATAATGAAGGAATTTATAATCAGTTCTAATGTATTTGAGACCTAAAGTATATTAGCCCTTCATCAAAGAGAATGATAAAAAGCAGCATTAATATGGGTGGATAGTAATTATTTCGGAGCCTCATAATTATTCTCCAGTTAACTACAGAGAAATGCTGATATTTTCATTCCTTTTTTTTTAAAAATAAAAAGTACTGTGGCCAGATCCTAAAATGTAAGACTGTATCATAAGTCCTTTGTAAAGGCCAGTACTTTGAATTATGCTTATACTAATGGCAAAGGAACTATTTTGGATTTAAATGAGTTGAAAGTTCATGGTTAGGAGTTCCCTTTACCTTCCTAGTCCTGTTGTTTCACCACTGAATCTATTTATTGCCTATAGGAGATATAAAATATAGTAATTACTCTCACTCCCTTTCAAAATGACATGAGGTCCACTTTCCTATTAACTCTAATGAGAGTTATGTGTGCATTCCTCAAGGAGGACAGATCCGATAGAGTTTCAAGGTAAAATAAATCACTTCTCCAGGTTGTAGAGGACTCATTCGCTTTATATTTTGATGCTTTAAGATACCCATTTAAACTGCTGGTATTGAAAATACACTGTTTGTAGTTTAAAAGAAGCATAAGCAGTGGTTGGATTGTTGTTAATGATTGCTATGTATTTTCGTTGAAGGATAAATGTTTTAACCTTCTGGGGAAATCATGTTGATCAATTTATAGGAGCATGTGGTCTCTGAAATGTGGTTGTCTAATTTTCCTAAAACAATTAATGACAATTACCTTTTACTGTATTTTCTTTCAACTAAAAAAAATTAACATCAGTAATTATACCAAATTATGTCAGTTTAGAGAAAAGAAAAAATGAACCAGTGTTGCTGATATCCTAAAAAGAAGATAGTTTAAGGCAACAGACTGTTTTCCTTCTAGCCTTAGAATAAGGAATCTTGAGATCATGTAGGGATCTGTTTCTGTAATCCACAGTATATGTTTACTTGAGGCTTCCTCAGGGAAAGCAAGGTTGAGTTTTTTTATTTTGCATTCCTGGACACTCTCAGATACTTGTTCTCTGCGCCTTTAAGCATATGAGATAAAGGAACTCTATTTTTTTTGTTTTTTTCTTATAATCATTTTTGCCAAAAACTGTTATCAGCCCTCTTCTTCCCAGGGAACCTTTAGAAAATCAGATGTGTAAACAATTATTGATGTTAAGAAAACCCAGTCATGCTGGAATTATGAAATTACTGCTGGAACCCATAGTGTGGTAACAATTTGATATCCTATGATAATAAGATTTTATTTAGTATTCAGTAAGTGAAATTCTTTAGTTGGGAGAACTTGACTTACTCTTTCTCTACAATAATGATGTCACCATCTACTTATGATGCTGAAGCAGTATCTATATCTGTTTTTAACTCTTCAGATTTACTACAGTAAAAGATGTTCCATACAGTGCATGTATGTAATCATTATTCTGCATCAGTTAAGAGGCATGCAGCTTCCTGAGTAGAAAAGGTGATAATAAATAATGAAACAAAAAAGATGGTTCAACCATTTCATCCATGAAAAAGTCATCTCATTGTGTATGCAGTATCATTTCCATTGATTCCCTACTTATGCAGACCCAGAGTCAGTTAGCAACTGAGAAAACTGAGAACTCTGTCCCACATGCAAACAAGTGGGAGATCAGGTTTTAATGAAGGTTCTCTTAATATTGCATCTTATGCAGACCTAAGAACCAGCAGTTCTGTGTGTGTGCAAAGTATGTAAAACTGGCTGTAGAAGCTGAATGATTTCCTGAAGAAGTCATGTAAATTTCCTCGGGTACCCTAGGACGCTTCGACTGAATTATCCAAAAGAGGCCTGCACAAAATGAAAACAGTGACTTAATTTAATTGTTACAGGTTTTACATGTGTATCCAAATGTTAGTAAATTGATGATTCAGCAAAAAAAAATTTTTGAGCTCATATTAGTGGTTTCTTAATAGAGTCAAGAATTAAGCAAATTAAGGGGTGCCTGGGTGGCTCAGTCGGTAAGCGTCCGACTTCAGCTCAGGTCATGATCTCACAGTTCGAGAGTTCAAGCCCCGCGTAGGGCTCTATGCTGACAGCTCAGAGCCTGGAGCCTGTTTCAGATTCTGTGTCTCCCTCTCTCTCTGCCCCTCCCCTGCTCCCATTCTGTCTCTTGCTCTCTCAAAAATAAATAAACAGTAAAAAAATTTAAAAAAAAAAAGAATTAAGCAAATTAAGTAGTTTGGCAACAATTGGAAAGTAGATAGTGGTTTTGGCAGCAATAAATAATGACCATTGCACTTAATCTGTGTTGTTAACCAGTAAATAAAACTATAACTTCTATATAGCATCTTTGAAAATAGAAATGCAAGAAATCATAATTGTTGAAGTCTGTTCATTTACTGCTTAAGGTAGCTAAAGAAAAATAAAAAGTTTGAAAACTTAATTTTATGAGCCTAACATTTTGTGTGATGTTTTAAAATTGGGACTATTTCAAATAAAGTTTTTGATATAGTAATTTTTAAATTTAAATAAAAAAAAAAACCTCTATTTTTCAGAAATATAGCATCATTGTTGCATGGACTTCCAATAACATTGAGGGTATTTTTTCCACTAAACAGGGTCATATTAAAGAAACGTAGATTTCTGTGAACTTATAGCTGAGTGTCAATTAACATAGACTTGTTTTCATCTAGGTTTTCTCTTAATGGAATGATTGCTTGCAAGAGTGACTATAAAAGTGTATCACTTAATTTATTGTGTACCCCTTCTCCATATTTGGAATGACCTTGAAACCATGACCTTACAATTGAGTAGTCAATGGGTCCCTTCAGTTACATCGTTAATTTCTTCATTTACAATTTTGGATTTTACCACTTACTACTATTTTTCAGGGATGTTTCTCTGAGCTGATGAAACAACTGGATTATCTCTCTCTCTCTCTCTTTTTTTTTTTCTTCCATTTTCTGGGATGGTGTTTTTCATTCTTTGAGGGTTGTGATAATAGGTATGGTTTGAATTACAAACATAATGCATAGTAATCACTGAAAAGACTCAGAAATCTTTCTCGAAATGTTTAACAATCTTTCCGTATGAAGTGTGCTTACAGTTAATGCCTGCTTCTTTTCTATTTATATTATTGAAATCAATACATGACTTTCAGTCCTTTTTCCCCCTTCCTTTTTCTATGACTCTTATTTTATGCATGACAAAATTCTCTTGCTTATTGCTGTGTTTGGCTGTCTTTTAACTTGAGTGTCCTGTGTTTGTAATGATTGCTTTTTGCATGAGGATTATGAAATGTCATACAAATTAAATGGTTGTGGAAACAAAAAGAAATGTGGGGCTTCACTTGCTTTTTCATTGTGCTGAATATGTCAATAATGTGACACTTAAAATTACTTTCACATGGCCTTTGGCTTCCCCTTTGGTGTGCTTGTTTATTTTAGCAAATTAGTATTGTTAAGTATAATAAAACATTTATTAAACATTCACAGTGTTTTAATGCAATTATTATCCTAAAAGATGATTCCATTATAAATAACTCTACTGGACATGAAATTGCACAAGGGCACAATTCTGTTATATTACTAAATTGCTTATGAAATATAAGGCCTGACTCTGTAACTTCCTTAATAAATAAACACTGACTTCTAATGATAGTAGCTTTCTCTACAGAGTGATGAGATTATCTGTTCATATTTTTGTGCAGGCTGCAAATGTCTTAAATCCACAGCTAATATTTAATTAAAACAAATGGGGAAATATTTGTTTTATGACAAGTAATTTTAAAAAGTCACAGTTTCGAAAAATGTATGATATAAAAATGTGTAAAATCCAAGTGTTAACGCTCTTATAAGAAAAAACAGGAGAAAAAAAAGAAAAAAAAAACACCGTAAAAATGTTCATCTCTGTTTTCCCTAATGTTATTATATTGTCCCAAATTAAAGATGAGTTTGGCCTACTTTATTGTTGTCACCAATTCAAATTAGAAAAGACACTGAATAAATTAAGTTCTTTCAGCTAAAACTGTTTACTTTTTTATATGCAGTAGATATTTAAAAAAAATCATTTCCTTTGCTTATGACTTGAGTTTCAAACCATAATGTATTTTTTATGCTGGATATATTCACAAACCAAATCTTCTATAAGATATTTTGGGGAAAGGGATTCTTTTTTTTTTTTTTTCCTTAAACAAAATAGATAATCACTTTGACGTAACCACTTCCCTGCTCTTTTTGGAAATACCCTTGAGAATTTTAGTATTTACATTTATTTTTTCCCCCTCAGTCTTGTTTATTCTTGAATTGTCTTTTTTTTTTTTCCCTCCATTTCTCCGTTCTCAATCCTAGGTCCCCTTACAAAGAAACAGACAGATGATTTAGGTGATAATGACGGTGCGGAAGATGAAGGTATTTTTTTCCACCAAATCTATTTGCATGACAACGGCCTCAATCACTTTTTCCACCCCTTTCTATTTTTTTACTTCTTGTCTTTTTTTGAAGAGTTGTTTTTAATTCCCGTTTTTGATGTGTTTTGTCTTCTTGCTTGTTGTTACATATAAATATACATTTTTAATTTTTTTTCAAAATGAATGTTAAGTTTTACATTTTGATGCCAACCATTGAAATGTTTTAGAAAGAGGGGCATTTTTTTTTTGTTTTCTTGAACTGACTTTTGATATGTTTCATCCCATGTTTTGACTGAAATTTGTCCATATTCTTTGAACTAACAATCTCTCCCCTGTAGTCTCTTTGTACCCATTTTGCATGTTTTCTAATATATGTAAACATTTTACCCAATATCAAAATGTGTTTCATTTTTACATATGATATTTGTTTAAAAAGAACCCCATACCCAATAAAATGAAGGAAAACTAAAGTGTTTCTTGAGCAATATAATTTAGATGACAAAAATACTGTTTTCTGTTGATTTGCTTAAATATTATGTAAATAAATTTAATTGTATAGATAAAGGTATTCCGCCTATTTAGATAATTTCTAGACCGGCAACTGGAAATGTTCTGATTTTCAAAGTATTGCCAGCTATAAGCAGTAAAATATTTCCTACTTTGCTAATATCAAAATTGTTTTCTCTTTCTAACTTTCTTATGATGTACAATCTGATATACTCTATAAATGTAAGTACTTGCTGGATTGATTTGACATTTCTTCTGCCACTGTGTCCCTTTATCTGGTGTTAGGTGGAGTGTCCACTGATATTTTCAGTTCACCTTCATTCCAATTAGGACTTTTTTTTTTTTTTTAATGCTACCCTAGTTATCATTCTCAGAGAAGTGACTAATGTAATCCCAGGCTTAAAAGTAACTCCCAGAACCCTAGAAATTAAATTTCATAAAAATATTAATAATATGGGAGAATGGTTTTTCAAAAGAAAATAAATCCACAAGCAGACCAGCAGAAATACTATTTCCATGAGTTACAACTATGAATGAATGCATCCTTACTAAACAATTTGAATTATTTTCGTTGACATATATATTTAATAAACTACCTCATAGTAGAAAATTGAAGGTGAAGTATTGAAAGCTTAAAAATATTATTGTGTTTTAATATTTTTATAACATTCAAGAAATATTTTGATTAAATGAAATTGATGACCTTTGATTAAAAATATGTTTACCCTGAACCCCAACAGTGGATTAAAGATTAAACACAAAGCTGTCATTAATATTTGAAATAAATCACTAAAACTGTCCAAGAGTTATCACTTTGAATGCTAAATTGCTAAGAATAAACTTATAATGTCAAAATGCAAATTTTGATTTTTAAAAACACTGTTGGAAATCTGAAGTTTTTAAACATTCAACACATTTATTGACTTTGTTCTCACAGCTAAGAAGGCTGCTTCCACTTAGGGGCTTTGAGATTTGTTGAGAAAATTCTTAACTTTGAAAATTCTTAACTCTTAGACATTTGTTATCTAAAATAATACTTAAATATAAAGGACTTCTTAGTGTGTAGACTTGTAAACTCCAAATTATCTGAAAGTACTTACAAGGTTAGTGCACATAGTTTTCCTATTTAAAAAAATATTTTGATTGCTGACTTAATGTACTTCTTTTCTTTTGGTAAAATGTATCAAGTAAGACATTTACATGTTTACAAAAGATACCTCTGAGCCACCATAGTAAGCTAAACCCTGTAAATGTGAATCTATTTTATAGACCTATTTTGAAGCACATTTAACATTTTTAAATAGCCATTAAAAATGTACTAAACTCCTGTTTAAATTGGCAGATGAAGTACTGAGCCAGTTAGTCACAAGAGTTATCAAATCAATAAATATTTTTAAATGCTCAAAAGTGTAGAATGTAAGAGCATTCAATTCAAATTGTGTCTATTCCTCTGTGCTGTCGTTTTGGGTAATTGTTTAGAAGACAAGAAAGATAAATCAATTTCTTTTAGGATTAAAAAAAACTTTGTAGAAAAGTCTGAGCATCTTCTATTCAATTCCTTTTACAATTATTTTGTAGATGTGAGTGTGAATAAAAATCAAGGCCAACTTTCACATTTAATTTGTTCCAAATGTTAAATCAACATCACTAGACATAAAGCAAACAAATATAAACTACTTGATAAATTATTCCTTTGACTTTAGTCAAAAGTCTAGTTACCCATTCTCCATTACTCCCTGATAACCCAAATCCTTTACTAGAGTTCAAGGTTCCTATGACAGCCACTGCATTCAGAGGCTACCAGAGGCATTGACTGGGGTGTGCCCCTCATTCACTTAAACTAACCCAAATCATGCTTCTCAGTGGAGCATGATTGTTACTTCCTATTCTCCTTTGTGTCTTTACCGTTATTCTTTTGCTAATTTTAGGCCAGACACAATTGTATCACTTTTCATTTGTGTTTTATAATACCTCAAAAAACTACATATTTCATAGACTATTTCCATGGTTCCAAAAAGACTAATCTGAAGTGATAAAAGTGGATCAAAGCAACACCCGAGATTTCTACCAATTTATTTTGGGAATTTAAGAGATGTTTAAATGTTTTTAATTGTGCTAAGAATACCTTGATATTAATATTTCAGTATTCAAATGCAATTTTATATTCTACATAGAGGCTTTTAAAAATTGCTCTTGTAGATTTTTATACACTTTTAAACTAAGAATTATATTCAGTCAACACTTCTATATTTTTTTGCTGGTTTGGAATGAAGTTGGTAACTGAGGTTGGTAAATTCAGTAAAGAGGGGCACAAAAAATATCTTGAAATATCTTTAAATGTATCAGAGAAAAATTTAATTGCGGCACTACCCCACATTTTAAAAACTTTTAAATGCCAAAACCTCTAAATTATGGGCAATTAAAAACTTCATGAGTTTTTTTAAGAAAAAGGAAACCGCTAAACTTGTTTAAGGAGTTATGTGACTAATAAATATTCATTAAGACCATTAAGGAGAGTAGTGATTTCCAAACCCTGGTTGCCAGGCACAAATAAATCCCCATTAATGGCTCTAGAACTATTGGCACTTGCCACGTTGGCTTAAACTTTTTATCAGAAAGGTAAAATAGTTACTAAAATTTAAAATCGAGATATTTATTCAGATTCCAAGTTTATTAATTTTTTTAACTTGAAACACTTAAATACTTTCTTACCATAAAAAAAAACCTTCCGTGTAGTATTTCCCCCTTACCATCCTACTCTTTTCAGAGATTTAGATGTTTGGTAAAGCCTTAAAAAATGCATATAATGGAAAATATAAATATGCGTTATGAACATTGGTCTTTTCACTGGACCTGAACTAGTTCTTTAGGCTCTGAGAGCGGTTTTGATTTTAGTAAAGTCAGTAGCAGCTGTTTAGGCAAAGTCAGAAATCTTAGGTGAAATCCACCTTATTTATAAAGAAAAATATTAGACACGTTTTAGAAGGATGACTTAGCTCTAATAAATTCATTAGCAGTTACTAAAGGACATCTAATACATTTGCATGAAAGACATAATGGCTCCCCAAAATTTTATTATTAAAAGAATGGCATTAGCAAATAGTATTCAATAGTAAGCTATCTGATATATTAGTCTCACTTATAAAGATTCTGTATAAAAAAAAAAACAAAGGAAATATAAATACAATTTAAGCTATTTATATTTATCATTATATTATTATGCTATTTAAGCTATTTACGACTTACATTTGCATCAAAAAGACCAGAGGCGCCTGGGTGGCGCAGTCGGTTAAGCGTCCGACTTCAGCCAGGTCACGATCTCGCGGTCCGTGAGTTCGAGCCCCGCGTCAGGCTCTGGGCTGATGGCTCAGAGCCTGGAGCCTGTTTCCGATTCTGTGTCTCCCTCTCTCTCTGCCCCTCCCCCGTTCATGCTCTGTCTCTCTCTGTCCCAAAAATAAATAAATGTTGAAAAAAAAATTAAAAAAAAAAAAGACTGTATACTATGAAGAAAATAAAGTCTAAGGTAGACCTCTGTATAAACACTATCATAGAATACCAATTGTTTTGTAATAGAAATATGGCATCTTTCCAAACTATCAGTAATTTTAAGGGATGTTACATACAGTAATTTTACTTATTTTATTAATTAATACCCCATATAGAATTAGCTTCAGGATTACTTCAAACAAAAAGAAATACTGTTCAGAACATAGCATTCAAATTTCATGTACCTTTCTGGAAAAGAGCTTAACATATTAAGTTCTTAGACAAGGCTGAAATCTTTGAGAAGTTTGAAAAGACAAAATGGAAATGAGAATGGGCCCAAACTATCAGTAATTCTTTCAAGTCTGATTTTCAAAGAAAAATAAAGAGACACCACTCAAAAGGCTCCTAGGATGTACTGTCATATTTTCAGTGTTTCCCGACAATGTCCACTTCATTCTGTTATTAAGTATAAAATGTGGCATGTCTTCTCAATGTGTGCCTGTATTGTTTTCCAGGTGAACAGAATGGTTCTACCAAGATTTCATTACTGTTCACAGTTGGTGCTTTGTAATTCTATGTAATTTTAATTAAAGAAGAATTCTGAAACAGCCTCCCTCTGTGCTACCTACAAGCATACAATTAGCAGAGTACAGTGTCTGCTGTGAACAGTCAGTTAATGATTTCAGTTTAATAATTTATTATTGCTTCTTCAGTGCCAGCCATACTAGAAAAATAAGCTAAAACTGTATGTAGCAAACAGGCATTTAAAAATGGAGGATAGTTTCAAAATTTCCAAAGGATTGTTTTCTCTGTGTAAGCCTAACATCTCCACAAGCCCTCAAATCTTTACAAATGAGTGAATACCATTTTCCCTCCCAAGGATTTAAGGAGAAAATAAATTTAGATTTTTCTTCGAAATGAACTGTGTCTAGTGGATAGTTTCTATGTCAAAGTATCCTCCTCTACCACTTAAAAGAAAGACATTCTTCTCAAGTATGCCCTTGGGAGTGGTGGGCTTATGGTAAATTCATATGCTAGTATTAAGTCAAATTTAAAATAGTCTTTTTAAAAAGTCTCTAAATTCTGCAATGAGCTTATTTCCCCAATTTGAAAATCTGGACAAACGAGTTGAGTTGCAATTCCTGATCCTAAAAGGAATTTTTCATTTAAGAAAATCACTTTGTTATTACAGTAGAAAAATGGGCACATTTATATTAGTCATCCTTTTCACAGGAAATGTAAAGCAGCACCTAAATAATCATCAGATTTTTCAATGAGTTGGTATTATATTAGCCATTCTGAAAGCAGAAACCTCAACTGTAAAGATAGGAAATTTAAGTTTGACCAAAAAATGTCAAAGGCAAAGGAACAAAACTATAATTTTAAATGACACTTCTAATATTGGCATTAACAAGAAGATAATACACTTGATCTAATTTTGTTTCAATTGTGAGTAGAAGAGATAATGAGCTATTATAGAATAGTAATGTTTTATATATGTATGTATGTATGTGAATGTTCATAATCATATACATACATATATAATATTTCAATATAAAATAGTTAACACCGTGTTTGCCAATACAAAGTTAAGCATGTATTTCTCTAGAGATTAGGGCATTTTTAGTATCTATTAAAATTATCTTATGGTTCCCTTATATATCACTTCTTACTGAAATCCTTACTGAAAACTACAAAATTTGGGAATAGTATCTTAGAAAAGCAAACACAGTTGATTAAAACTCAGAGCTGTAGAAATCATTTTAACATCATCTTAAATTTTGCACTTGACACCTGGACTTAGGTATATTCTGTTTCATGTCTACAAGACAAAATCAGAGAGCCAAAGTGGGATTAAGAAGAGTACAATATTACACAAAGACGTGAAAAGTATAATTTAGTCTGTTTTCTTCTGCCAAAGGGTAGAGTAGGTGAATTGGGTGGATAAAACAGACTTAACTAAAAAATATCATTTAAGTGACAGTCCCCTAAGTGCAACAACAAAAATACAGACGTTATTACCCAAACATTCATTTGCCAGTTAATACTTGAGTCGTGAAATGAAACTTCCTGCAACCTATAACACAGTGTTATAATTATGTTCACAAGTTAGAGAATAAATTATTCAATATAATCATTATGCATTTAATAAAATCCTTATAGTAAATAAGAAATGAAAAAACAGAGTGTTTTATTCACAATAGCAGTGATAACATTGTCCTTAGTATATGGTTCATAAATTCCATATGAGGTCCAGAACATTAAAAAAAAATAGTTCTAAAAACTATTATCATTATTTCTTTTTGTTCTACTGTCACTTTAGAAATCAATCAAAAAGCACCTATTTTCAATTTGTCCAAGTTTTGAAATTCAGATTATAATTTTTAACGGAATTTTATCAGAAAACAGTGGATATCTATTGCTCTCCTTTACAATAGCTCATTATATGAGTTGCTGAAGAAACACTTTAACAAAACAGCAATTTAAATAACTATATTAAAATCATACTCTTTCGTCCCTAAAATGGAAAATTTATTCTCTGTTTCATGATGTGTGTTTTTTGAGGATAAGAACAATTGCCAACCATTTGTTTTTCAGATATTCGGGACAGTGGGGGTCCCAAACCAGTGATGGTGTATATCCATGGAGGCTCATATATGGAAGGTACTGGAAATTTATATGATGGGAGTGTCTTGGCAAGTTATGGCAATGTGATCGTCATCACAGTCAACTATCGACTTGGGGTACTTGGTAAGAAGTCTCTTCTTTTCTTTTCACCATTAATCCATGAAGTATGTGATAGTTTTGCTTTTGACTCATTTTGTTTTGCTTTGCTTTGTTTCACTCATTGTTTTATGCTTGTTGATTTTGTTTGAACCAAATTTTTTGATATTTTTAATAAATTCTATAAGTATGTTCATAAATTACGTGATGAAAGACAGGGTTGATTTTAAAATTTGAAAGTAAAAGGTACTGAAATTATTCACATTGTTGAGTAATGTATTTCCTGGTTTCACTTTACAGAACTGTGAAAGGCAACAACGTCAGGGCCTTTCTAAAGAAAAATTAGTCCCTGGACAAATTTTCCCTTCTACTTTTCTTTTTTACAAGTATGCCATAAAATTGTCTGAAATTTGACATGAGCTTAGAAACAAGTTTATAGTCTCTGAGAATATGTGGATGGACTGGCTTTGGGGAATGATTGTCATTGTGGTATAGGTTTGGGTTTTTAAAAAGCTGGTCAGATAAGAATTAAAAATATTTGTCTCAATGCATTTATATTGAAATATTTGATTTGGAAAACATGTGTTGATATCATAAAGTGATAAAGAGTTCAAGTCAATTATATATATATATATATATATATATATATATATATATGTATATGTAAAACAAAATCAAATTGGAGATTCTTGGTTTGAAGAAAATATAGGGAAATACTATTTTCAAAATAACTTATGAAGCACTCTGAAATACTGTTTTATGTAATAACAAACCATTATTAAAAGATAAACCTGATATTCTACTTGTGTAAGTATATTTTCATAGTATTGCCATAATCTGAGGAGTGAAATTACTTTATCATTTAATAAAACACCTTTATTGTGGTATATTAGTTAAGAGTATTTGCTAAAAGAGTACAATTGATCACCAAAGATTTTATCTTTTAAATCTTAATTGTTCTTAAAGTCTTATCACATACTATACATTTTTTAAATGTATACAATTTATACTGTTATTTGCACACAAAGAAGGACCTCACTCTCATTCTTTAAAAGATTTTGAAAAAGCAATTTAAGTTAGATTTTATTTTATAATAATTGTTCATATCATGTATTTTGGCCATTGAGAATCAGTTTTGTTTTCCTCTTCAGTGTTAGTTACTTCTATGTAATCATAAGCCTATGTTCATGCCAATCTCAAAATATAAAAAAAGAATAATTTTTTTGAATCGATTTTACATGTCTTGGGGAAGGAGATATTTTAGCCCTGCAAAGTGAAATCTTGATCTCTTTCTGGTTTTCTATTTTGAATTTGGAGTATGGCGGACAATGGATATAACGTGGCAAACTTAGGTATAAAATATTTCTGTAACATTTTTCAAATACACATTAGTTTCCCATAGTGTCTAATCAGGCATTGCTTCAGATGTTCTAATAATTTCAGTGAGCAGGAATGTGTGTTTTCCCACCAATGAAACTGTATATTAGAAAGATATATAAAGAGCTGTTCATAATCATCTTCTTAACTTTAAATATCCTAGTGTTGTCATTTGTTTTTTATGCAAGACTGTAATGCAAGAATTTTTAACATTTTAATACATTTAATTTTAATTATTTAATACATTAATTAATAAATTTTAATACATTTAACTTTAAGTATTATTTATAGCTCAGTTGTTTATATTCTCAAGTTTCTTGTGAAATTTTCAAATTGAAAATCCCGAAGCAGTCAACAGTTTGCCAGTTGAAAGTTTAAAATTTATGCCGAATTGTGACCGCAATGTTTTCAAGAACTTCACCATACACTTAATCATATATATTTATTTTATTAAAAAAAAAATCTTTTGGCCATACTTTATGTTGCCTCACTTTGTTTAGTTGTACGCACATAAAGTAAGATTCCATAAAACAAGCTGTTATGTTACTAAATCTTTGCCTGTTTTTTTTAACGTATTCAGAATTGATGAGGATTTGATTTTGGTCCAATTTGAATCCGGTATTTGTGCTCATATCCTATCTGTAAACGCCATGCTCTGAATGATTGAAATGCAGGACAGTAGACTAACCAGCTAAAAAATGAAGAAATTGATCAATTGCTTGGTCTGTGAAATGGCAAACAGAGTTGGTGTTGATGATGGATAATTTTCTCAGTGCTAAATATTTGTTCTGCTGTACTTCAGTTTAGGGTTTAACTTTCAGTTGGCTCCTTTGTTGCTCACTAATAATCAGCATTAAGAATCAGGTGTCCTTTCTAGACCTCTCAACATGATAAAGCGCAAAACTCTGTTGGTGAACAATTTTAGATGCCTTTTGGGATACTAGTTCTGGAACAGGTATATTCTGGTCACTTTGTTCCTAAAATATGTATTGGGCTTTGTGAAAATATATTTAAGTGAATTAGTTCATGAAAAATAAATTACTGAAACATTCGTTTCAGTACACTTAGCATGTGTAGTATACTACAACCAGATCAACAGCTCATCTGACAGGTGATCTACAACAATAAAGATTATAGGGTTTTGTTGTTAATAATTTGTCTAATAGTAACAAGGTAAGCCAAGGTTTCTTGGGTATGGGATCCAAAATTATTGCTGTTTAGTTTGCGTTTGGGAGTGTTGGAAATTAAGTAGAAGATAAGATTTGCTTCCACATTAGAAGAAATCTTGATCTGTGTTTTGGTTTGGATGCTTTGGTATGAAGAATATGAATTTGGGGGTTCAGTGTACAATTTAGCTAATTACAAGACTATTGCTCTCAGAAGACTTGCAGAAAAAAATCAAGATGTCTGAAACAGGTAATGTAATTAGTGTTGATTGATTTTGCCATCCCAGAGGAGAAATATTACAGGTTTTATTTGTTTGTTTGTTTTAGCAATAACTAAAAATGTGATAATGTTTTGGTAATAAAGTTCATACAGCTATCTAGAGGCAAGGTTCCAGTTTAAAGCATTTCATGTTGAAAATAAGATTTTGTTCACTGCAAAATAAAGTGGCATAGAAGAAAAAAAGATCTCCTATTGTAGCATTGTTCTAACGAAGCTAGGAACAAGTGGGAGTTAGTTTATCAACCGAGACCATTTTGGGGTTTCCTTTAGAGTGGTAACATAGACTATCACTATTATGATCATAAGAAACACTGCTAATAAGTTTGAAAAAAAGGGAAGGGGGGAAAGGTTGAAAAAAAGAGCAGGGCTCTGCCTGCTAATCTCACTTCCCCTGTTTTGTCTTTGAGCTCTCTGCAGCCCTATCTCTTCAGTCTCACCCGTCCAGTGAACATTTAGACTTTCTTTCACTTCTGGTTGTACACATTCTTTGTCCTTTGCCAGCTTTAACTCATCATCCTCTGTTATTTAGTACATTGTTGCATAGTTTTTTAAAATACATTTAAAATCGTTGTTAATGGACTTATTTTTAATATTATAGTGTATAGTTAATAAAAGTACCATAATGGAAATTTAGGGAGAAGTGTTTTGATCATATGTCCTTAAAAGCCTTAGAGGGGGAAATAATATTAAATATTATGGTTCTAAATAAGATAAACATATGTACTTATGAACAAGAACCGGAAGGAAATATGAAATAAATCTCACACTATTAGGATGGGGTATTGTGCAATTAACACTTGAAAATAGAAACTATCTAAATGCTATATTTTCAAATCTCAAAAATAAAAAACATATCAACTAAATTAGTGTTAAAAATGTGTTTCAACTGCCTCTTTAAATTTAGAGTGAATTTAAGAGTTATTTTTAGAGAAAATGAAAAAGTTTTATACCATTGTTAGGATCTAATTTAGGCAAACACAATTTTTATATGATGGAAATTTAATGTTACTTGGATCTTTATATGGATATTTTGGAGGCAATTATGTGTTCCTAATTCTAACCTATATGATTTAGATTAGAAAACAATTGTTTTAAAGATTTTGGAAGTACCGATATCTATCTGAAATTTGGCAAGTTTTAGCAGTCTAATGTCTGGTGAAAAAGTTTGAAGTGTACATACTTGTATTTGAAGAATTACACTTAGCTTACTTTTTAATGCAATGTAAACTTAGCAATTACACTTAGCAATCACACAATAATATAATGCAATTACTCTTAGCTTACTTTATAATGCAGGGCTAAATCATTTAAAACACAAGTTTTTTTTTTTTAACTTTACTGCATATCAACTTTAATGGACACCTGAATTAATTTTTATTCTATTAGAAATGGCTAATGAAATTTGTTGATTCTTATAACTATATTCTCTACCTTATGATAATACTTCAAGTATTATTAGACAAGTGAAAGAACTATAACTTTAACTATAACTTTGTTGGTGCTCAGTTATCAAATATATAGTACTTGCTCCAATAACATACATCTTCTATGAGGGATAAAAAGTAAGAACAATATAGTATTTATCTTTAGACAGTTTCAATCTAATAGAGGGGAGAAATAAACATTCACTAGAGAACAATAATTGACATTCTGTTTCGTATTTATAATAATATTTTTATAATTATAATTTTAAAAAGCAAAGAATATCACATGGATCCCTATGGATGCAGTGATTGAGATTCATATTTGAATCTGAGCAGTCTAGCAGCAAAAAGATTTGGTAAGGTCTAAGTTATGCTTCTGATTTAAAAAGAAAAGCATGTTGGGGTGCCTGGTTGGCTCAGTCCATTGTGTGACAGACTGTGGCTCAGGTCATGATGTCCCAGTTTGTGGGTTCAAGCCCCACATTGGGCTTTGTGCTGGCAGCTCAGAGCCTGGAACCTGCTTTGGATTCTGTGTCTCCCTCTCTCTGCACCCCTCCCCCCCGCTCGTGCTCTCTCTCTCTCTCTCTCTCTCTCTCTCTCTCAAAAATAAATAAACATTAAAGGAAAAAAAATTAAAAAAGAGAGAAGCATATTAATTTCTGAAGAGGCACAATGTTTTGTCATTATTCTTGGTTTTTGTTTTGTCTTTTTATTTTTATTTTTTTGCGTTGTTTTTATTTCTGTTTGGCTATAAATCCTAAAACAGACAAATAAAAATCTTTACATGTGACCTTATATTTGAGATCAATGTATAATAAAATATAAGATTTTATAAGATGATCCAAATATTTTCTTGGGAGGTAGAAGAGAGAGTCAGGCTGTCCTTGAAGAGTCAAAAATTCTTCATAAGATTGATTTTATTTGAGTAAGATCATGAAAAGTAGATCATGTCTGGGACTCACTGAAGGGAAGAGAAAAGGTCTTTCTTTCAGTTTTTCTTGATTAATACTCTTTCTACTTCAAAAACGTGGAGATAATTTGTGACAAAAACACAGATGTAAATAGGCTGCTAAAATCATATAGGAATACATATGCTTTAGAGAAAAGATACAGAAACTTAGGTCATGAATCTGTATTAGAATTGAAGATAAAATGTATATCTTAATTTTTCAGAAGGAAAGTAAAAAGGATAATGGATTGTATTTCATAATTGTTATAATCAGATAAAGAAAACGTACTTATTAATCAATAAAAAATACACGGCTTTTTCTTACACTATACTGTAGCAAAGATTTATCATATAGCTTGTTTATATTTGGAACCCTGAACAATATTGGAATCCTGTGATAGTTTTGATGTCCTTAAAAGATACAGATATAGTCTCAGTATATGATTATTTATATTAATGCTCTATAAAAGCCAGGACATAATAATAAATGTCCACAATTTCTATAGTGTCATAAAAAGACCTAATCAAATGCAATTCAAGGAAGATATTTGGTGATTTCACTCATAATAGGATAGAGCTAAAAACCAATTGACAGCAATGGACAGTTAACTTGGTCCACAGATTTCTTTTCTCAAATATCTATATCATCTCAGTTTTAATAAGGATAGGATGGCAATAAATTTTAGGTTGAATGCTAAAATGAGCTACTGGAGTAGAGATATTGTTTGTCCTTTGGAATAAAGAAACATAAGACAGATAATGTCACAGGAGAAGCTTCACTATTTGTTCACTATTTTTATTCAACCTACTTCCTCCAAAATGATTTCAGGTGGCTTGAGATAAAAACAATTATTTAGTTATGCCAACAATTTGGAAGTAACCTGAAAGTAAGCATGTCGATTAGTGTGAGTGTTAGTCAAAAGAAGTTTGTTTTCTTTAAAATTATGTTTTTGAACCAGTCATGTAGTGTAACTAATTCATTCATTCATTATAAATTGAGTAATATTATGTATCAGACATTCTACTAGTTATTGAGAATAATGTGAAAACCATGATAGATGTAATCCCTGCTATCCAGTAGATTACTAGCCATTAGGCAAGATAGAAAATAAGTGAATAATTATACAAATGATATCTTTTACATAGACGATGATTTAGTGCGAAGTCAACTTTCTTTACAATTATCTAGATGATATGTACTAGAGAAATGGCAAGTGTTAATCTATTCTAGAAAGTCAGAAAATGTTTCTCAAAGGAGGTGGCATTCAAGTTTCCATTTCTTATATTCTACTGAGAAAGCCCTCGTCAAGATTCCCAAGCACCTCCATTTTGTTAATTCCATTGGCCACTTCTCTGTTCTTGTCTTAGCTGATCTCTCCATTGCATTGGAGACAGTTAACTAGTCCCTTCTTAGTATGCTGTTTCTTGGCATCACCCCAGGGTTACTTCCTATCTCACTATCTGCTCCTTCTCAGTCTCCTTCCCTATCTCTTTCTTACCCTGATCTCTAAATGTTAAAATACCATTATGCAGAATTGTTGGCTCCCTTCCTTTTCCTCTCTACAATGTCTCCCTAGGGAACCTCATGCATGGCTGTAAATACCATCTCTATGGAAGAGACTTCCAAAACTGTATCTTCAGGACTGCCTATTCCTTAAAACTTCACAGTTACATACTTTTGCCTATCAACATCTCCATGGAGATATCTAATGAATATTTCAACCTTAATGGCTAAAATATGTTGATTTTCTCATAAGTGTATTTCATTGTCTTCCACAATTATTATAATAATTGCAACAATAGCAATAGTAGCCACACTCATTGAGGACTTATTATATTCCAAAAGCTATTTTAAGCAGTTTACATTAATTGCATTATTAAATTTCCACAATAACCCTGTGAGGTAGGGTTGTTATTTTCCCAATTTTATGAGTGTAGAAACAAATGAATAGAGAGGTTAAGTATGTTATTTATAGTCAGACAGGTCAAATGGCATTAAGTGGTGGAGCCAGGCTTCTAACCCAGGCAGTCTTCTCTTCAACACCGTACTGATGGTATTAGCACTGCCATCCGTCTGGATAATCAAGTGAAACTCTATAGATTTTCCCTGATTTGTCTCTCCTTTATGCTCAACATCCAATTCATCAGCTTCTCTTGCTGAATTATTCCATGCATCCTGGATCTGTCTTCTTCTTTCGCTTTCCCCCTTTACCAAACTAAGTCTCCTCGAAACTCTTATATTATTTTCTTCTTTCATTTTTGCTCCATACCTATAATCCATTCTCCATACAGCAAAACCAGATTATCTTTTTACAACATAAATCACTTTTCTTCTTACCACCCTCTAGTGGCTTTCCATTATTCACTTAGAATAAAATTCAAACTCCTTCCCTAACCTGACAAAACTTTCATAAATCTGTATCATGTATCTGTATCTCTTAGTGTCTGTACCTCTTGTACCTATATCTTATTTCATCTCAAAATGCTGCTCCTCTCATTTCCAGTCATCTTTTTTCCTGTTTGTTTGTTTGTTTGTTTGTTTGCTTGTTTTGAGGGGAGAGAGGGGCAGAGAGAGAGAGAGAGAGAATTCCAAGCAGGATCCCCTGATATGGGGCTTAAAATCACAGACTGTGAGATCATGACTTGAGCTGAGGTGAAGAGTCCAATGCTCAGTGGACTGAGCCACCCAGGTGCCCCCATCTTTTGTTCTTTATATACCCCAAATTCATTCCCGTTTTAGATATTTTATACTTGCTGTTCCCTCTCCCTATACCTGTGTGGGACTAGTTCCTGCTCTTCTGATCTTGGTTTGAATGTTTCTCCTCAGAGAGACCATCCATGTGCAGTCAATCTAACAAGAGCCACCATATCACAAGTAATCTTCTTTTTAAAATTCTTTGCGTTACAATGATCATACCTGATTAGCTCCTATTTATATTTGGACTGTTTGTTTTATTGTTGTCTGGTGGTCTATAATCTGAAATAGTCCCTGACATAATGGATTTGCTGAGAAAATATTTGTTGAATGAATTTATGTGAATCTGAAGAATCAATAGGTGTTAATCCAACGTGGTCCTTGACTGGAGGGTGAGGCTGAGCTTCAGGCAGTGAGGAAAATCTGGGTGAAAGCTGGAGGAAGAGAGAATTTTGGCATGTTAAAGGGACTGAGCAAACCCAGCTGGAATGTTTGGAGTACAGGGCAGTTGGTGTCAGGTAAGGTTGAAAACAGGCAGCGGACTGTGCAGCATCTCTTTAAAGATGTAGGACTTCTAAGAACAATGAGAAACAATAATAGGGCTTGAGCAGATAAATGACATGATTAGATTTGAATTTCGAAAAGTGTGTTGAGCAGGCCTAGACTTTGATCAAAGTTGACAATCTGCTATGGATACAAAGAACATGGCTTGCGCCTCATTAAAGTGAGATGCTTGGTAAAGTCAGTGAATAAGGCAAATATTTAGCTCATAGAAAATTGAGGGACCAGCCAAGCCTTGGCTGACTCAGGTGAGTATGGAAATCTGTCTTTTACACAAAAACCAACATAAACATTTTGCCAATAATGGAATGAACGATAATGGAATGATCAAGCCAGCATGTTCCATTTTTACCACAACTGCTTATTTAAATGACTAATTTTGGTTCTAATTTTCTTACGTCTTTTAATAATGGAATGAATCAAACCAGTGTTATGGAGAGATCTTTTGAATTCCTGTTTTGAAGGAGTGTGAATCAATATGATCTGTATTATTCCAGAGACTGGCCAATATAAGAAACTGTAATAAATTACTATATTATGATGTTTCCTTGACCTTGTTTAAGCTCTTAGCTTCCTAAAAAGGAATTTTGTTTTTTTTTTTTTTTTATTAATCCTGGGAGGAAGTTGGTAGTATGTGATTTATGATTTTCTTGAGACATTGAGATCAGTCATTTGGAATAAGACCTAAGAACACAGAATAAAAATTTCCCTCATTCCTACTCAAGGTGTTCTTCTGGGTCCAGAATTGGACAACCATTTTCAAGTACTCAAAAGACTTCAACTAACAAACCATAAGCAAAAAGATACTTAGTTTCCTTTTCAGAGCAGAAGTCATCATCTTAACTCAGTCATTCATTTATTCACTCATTAATTCACAAGTATTTGATAAGTGCCCACTACAGGTTCCCAGCAGTTGGGGTGGTCAGTGTTCACAATACAAAAAATATATATAAAATAATATATATATCAGACATCAGACTCAATCCTTCCTCTCTGGATTTCAAAGTATGTAAGGCAGATCGACATGAAACAAACCAACAAAGCTATTCGTACAAATTTTGGTAAGTTGTGTTTTCAAAAAGATGAGGATGACAAGAAAAAGAATATTTGTGGAAGTGAAATGTAGAATGAGGGCTTCAGGAAACATTATGTTTTGTTTTGTTTTGTTTTGTTTTGTTTTGTTTTTTGGTAACTCTCATGCTAGCTTAGTTGTGGTTTTTTTGTTTGTTTTTTCCCCTCATGCATTGACAAAGTTAAGTATTAAATGACAGATAAAATATTTTGAAATAGTTTTAAAAGATGTAAGATGTATTTAGAAGCTAAATAAGCATTTAAACAAGCAGCTGTGGTAAAAATGCAAAAATCCAAACAAACAAACAGACCACCCACAAACAACCAGGCAAAATTCTCTATTTGAATGTAATGAGCAAAATTGGTCTGTGAAATACAATAAACAGGGAAAGGATCCCAGGGGGGGAGTGACCAGCCCTTAACTATTGGGTCTATGGAATGAGAGTGTAATCATAGGAATTTTCACAGACAATTGAAGGTTTTCTCTCTCACCTGCCCTATTGTGACTAGAAAAGCCAATGCAGTATGTAAGTTAGTCACATTAATGATTTTTTAAATGGAAATATAAATATCTTCTTCACCCAGTGTCAAGTTTTTCCTCTTTGTTCCGAACAAAGTGATGGCTCGGATTTTGCTTTCTAGTTTAGCTTGCTTTCAAATGATGCTTTCCCACCTCTGATGATCCCTCAGTAAGAAACTAAGGCCTTACTCCCCCTACCTTCCCATGATCTATCTAGTGCCATGGTCCTTGGTATTTCATCCACTTTCAATACTTTGCCTTAAAAATATACTGCAATTTCATCTGCCAGAACACCTTGTAATGTCTTTGTCTTTCTAAAGTTCTTCCTTGAATAATTTACTCCATGAACACTTGGATATTGTTCCCTTTTCCTTTGTCTTTCTATTTTTAATTGGTATAGTTCATTAAAAAAAATACCTTCTATTTGTCTCCTTTTTTCTATTTCTGTTGCTACTAACTACTTACCTTAGGTTACCAGGTTTTCCAGCTGACTTAAAGCCTCCAGACCCAAACTTACATGCCAAATTACCTTAAAAATACCTTAAATTAAAAGAAATAAGTTTATTCGTTTCAAGAGAGATAGAGAAAGTGAGCAGGGGAGGGGCAGAGAGAGGAAGAGAGAGAATTCCAAGCAGGTCCCTGCTGACAGTGTCAGTGCGGGGCAAGAACTCACAAAACACAAGATCATGACCCGCGCCGAAACCAAGATGCTTAACCAACTGAGCCACCCAGGCACCTCACCTTAAATAATCCTTAAAAATATAACAGAATACCAGTTTTCTTTAGTTTTTCTCTGTTCTGTATTTCTAAATATTTCTCACTAACTCTGGAATCCATTCCAGATTTTTCCTTCCATTTTAGGGTTGCTAAAGTGTGTTGCTTCTCTTCTTAGCAAACTTTATCTTCTATTAGTTTCTGGAAAGTCCTACACTCAAGCCAGGCTAGCCTCCTCACTGCATACCAGGACCATTTCCAATTGCTTACTTGCCAAATATAGTCATCTTGCTCAATCTACACAGCCTGGCTATCACCCTACCTTCTACAAAATTATCTCAGGCCAGACTGATTTATCTCTTCTGTCTGCTTCCATAGCTTAGGCAGCCTACCCTTCATTTTGGCATGCATAAAACCAACTCCCCTTGTTACTTTGTGTATATTAACTGCTCAATATAGTAGATGCCTTGCATCCCAAACTAGAAAATAAATACAAAATAAATAGAAATCTGGTTTTCCAATATCCTCAAGACTTGCAGGGTGTTCTGCATACATAATCCAAAAATCAATAAGCATGCAAATTAATTCACTTTGTCCTATTCTTATGATATGCATGTCTTAGGATAAAGAACAGATAGAATGAGTGGCTGATAGTGGAGGATGTGGGTAGTAAAGACTACTAACCATGTGCATGCCAGGTCTCATGTCTTGTCCCACATAAATGAGGTGAGGTCTTGTTGATGGTAGCAATACTTTGCTCCCAATTGCAGTAGTATGAAAAGCCCCTGGATCCTCTGGAAAAATGCCCTGGGTACTGGAACTGTAATGAATGACAACAGTAATTTATTTTAAATTTTTAAAAAATGTTTTATTTATTTTTGAGACAGGGAGAGACAGAGCATGAACAGGGGAGGGTCAGAGAGAGGGAGACACAGAATCTGAAACAAGCTCCAGGCTCTGAGCTGTCAGCACAGAGCCCGACGCGGGGCTCGAACCCACGGACCGGACCGCGAGATCATGACCTGAGCTAAAGTCGGCCGCTTAACCGACTGAGCCACCCAGGCGCCCCAACAGTAATTTATTTTAAACTGAGTAGTGATTTCTGAATTTATCATACCTTTACGATCTGCATTAATTGTTTCCTGCACAACATATAGTGAGTGAGAAGGTTGGTGTTCATGAGAATTAGATTAAACATAAAAAGAGTGATGAAACACAACTCTTCGAATTAAAATATATACAATATTAAAGAAAGGATAACTATTGACTTTATGTATGTAATGGCCTATGAAATTTATGTTTTTAAACGCAGTTTAAGGTTGTTCTTTTGTAAAAACAATTTTATAATTTCTTTGCCTTTTGATACTTCACTTGTTTTGAGTTTAATTACAGGTTTTCAATTATTGCCACAAACAGAGGTTGGGGTGAGAGATCTTCAACTATTGATTACTCACACACCGACCCATTTTATCTAACAGAACAATTAAGACAATACATTTAATTTTTTTTAAGAAAAAATTTCTAAATACTGGGCAAGTTGTATTACTCAACTGATTTATGTATCAACAAAGTCACCATTTAGAAACCTTTCTGAAGAGCTGAGGCATATTCCTGAGACGAGACATATCCAAGGGAAATACTAATTTCTGTTCTGGTGTTTGTTAGCTTTTTGCGTTTGAGCTTTTCAAAGCAGTACCTTTTCTAGAAGAGTCAGTTCTCTTAAAAGACTATGTAACATACTCAAACAGAAATAAATTATTAAAAAGGATTTGTTAGTAACATTATAATTTGCAGCATTTTTTTCTGACAGAAGAGTATGTAATGATTTTTTGTCATTTAATTATGCTAGAATTAAGGTTTTTGACTTTGAATGAAATAAGCTTTAAAAAATATGCATTCTTTCTTTTTAACCTAAATTAGAAAAATGCTTAACTAGATACAGTTTTTCCTTGAAATATACCACAGTTGTATCTGTTTAAAGTCAACAAAGAATATGTTTTTCAGAGTGTATTTTTGACTCTTCTCTTTTTTTAAAAAAAATTTTATTTACTTTTGAGAGAGAGAGAGAGATGGAGTGTGAGCAGGGGTGAGACAGAGAGAGAGGGAGACACAGAATCTGAAGCAGGCTCCAGCCTTTGAGCTGTCAGCACAGAGCCCAACTCGGGGCTCGAACTCACAAACTGGAGATCATGACCTGAGCCAAAATGGACAGTTAACCGAGTCACCTTGGTGCCCCTTGACTCTTCTGTTTTAAAGCCAATCTGCAATATTTACCAAAATAGACAGTTTATAGTTGACAATTAATATTTGGGTTTATTTTCTGGGAGATGTTTACAGGGACCACATCAGGCATGTATAACTTTTCCCTAATCCCAGGCTATTCTGCATTCAAATGCGTATTATCCATGTATTCCTTTAGTAATATTTTATCATAATTTATATAATCTTAATATTTAGAAAGACAATAAACCACACATTTAGTAAACTTATGTGTTTTTACCCTTCCATTTTCTAGAAAGTATTTGTGACAGATTATGCAGAGTATATACATAAAATTATAGTCAGATGTAAATAATGAATCAAGTCTAGAGAAAATAGAAGACCTGGAAAAGACAAAAAAGTGTAATCTCAGAACATTTTCTGAGTTGATGATTTGCACTCTGAGCTGGAAACTCTACCAAGTTTTATTTATTTGTAATTATCAGAAGGGGTGTAAAACATGACAATTCTTCAGAGAAATCAAACATATTTATTCTAAGCACTGATTTTTTCAAAAGAAATTTCTTATGTGAGATTTCATGTTAGGGGCAATTATAAAAATAGAACTCTATGATGAAATGCTTAAAAATAAGCAGCCCAAATCCTGTTGTTTAAGCTTATTCATGCACCATACTTTTTTATGCTCTATTTCCTGCAATCGTCTAGCCTATGAGTTACATTTTCTCTGCTTGTTGCTGGAGTCCAGCAAGAGGGATCTTTCAGATACAGAGCAGATAGGGGACGGGGAGACAGAAATTAAAGCCATGTACAGAGATGCATTTCCATGATATGTGTGTATTCTATAGGCAAATCTAATTGGATATTTGTTTTATATGAGAAAACTACCTATTATTTTACTTTGTTAATCCACTAGTATAGGAAGACTGAGTCAGTGGGTTTTCATAAAAAAGACTTTTCTGTGGCTGGCTCAGATCATCTGCTGTTTTTAAGAGGAAAGAATAATTTACCTAGTTTTCCTTTTTAAAAATAGAATCATATGATCCATATCCCATACTTGTTGTTTTCTATCATTTTCTTAAAAAGATAAAAAGATTGCTATATTTATCCTTTTCTTCTTTTTCCTGTCCTTTGCTTTTGGTCCAGTTTTTACATAGAAGCAAAAAATCTGCTGTTTTTCTGAAATACAATTAAAATTGGCTAATTTCAATGTAATTTCATGGTGGTTAACTCTATATGTCAATATTGGCATTAAGCTCAATAAATCCCAATAAAAAGTATCTTCACATTGTGTTCAATTTGTGTGTATATGTATACCTTGTATAGGTTAAAAACGATTTATTATTCTAGTCTTGAATTTTATAAAAGACCTATTGTCTTAAATATTCCTTTTGGAAACTTCCCTATTCACTACTTTGCTTCTGGATCAGATAGAAATACAATGCAATCAAATATGTAATTTTAAATTTTATAGTAGCCACATTAAAGAAAAATAAAGAGACAAAATTAATTTTAAAAACTTTATTTCATTGAACCTAATATTTCATTCAACTAAAATATTACCAATTTTAGATGGAATCACTATAAAATTATTAATGGAACATATGCATTTTCATTCATTAAAATATTTTATACTTCTAGAACATCTAAATTCAGATGCTATATTTCCAACAGCTAAAGTGAAATGTAGTCTTCCCAAAATAATATAGTTGTATCAGAAAACAATATTTGATGCTGCTTCCCTTTTAAAATTTTAAATCAACTAAAATTAAATAAAATTAAAAAAATATGGTTCTTTTGTGACACAGGTCACATTTTAAGTACTCAATAGTCTAATGTGGATAGTGGCTACTTACTGGACAGTGCAGCTCTAGACATTAGATACTTTACTTTTTTGATTATACTCATCTGTTAGGTAAAATTTTTGAAGCAAAAACCCTCAATTCATGAATATATTTACAAGTTACATTCATATACCAGGGTATTAATGGATTATATATTACAAAATTAGACAGAAGATAAAAATCTTGAAGGTGAAACAGCACTTTAAAATAATAGTTATTTTGGGGTGTCTGGGTGGCTCAGTCGATTAAGTGTCCAACTTCCACTCAGGTCACGATCTCATGGTTCATGAGTTTGAGCCCCGTGTTGAACTCTGTGATGACAGCTCAGAGCCTGGAGCCTGCTTTGGATTCTGTGTCTCCCCTCTCTTTGCCCCTCCCCTGCTCACATTCTGTTGCTCTTTAAAAATTAAATAAACATTTAAAAAAAAATTTAATAAAAAAGTTATTTTATCTTCATTTAAAAAAGTTCTTTTTTTTGAAGTATAGTTGACACATAATGTTACATTCGTTTACAGCTTTTTAAAAGACAAAACAGATGAACATAAGGGAAGGGAAACAAAAATAATATAAAAACAGGGAGGGTGACAAAACAGAAGAGACTCATAAATATGGAGAACAAACTGAGGGTTACTGGAAGGGTTGTGGGAGGAGGGATGGGCTAAATGGGTACGGGGCATTAAGGAATCTACTCCTGACATTATTGCTTCACTATATGCTAGCTAATTTGGATGTAAATTTTAAAAAATAAAAAATAAAGTTAAAAAAAACCAAAAAACAAAAAACAACTTTTTACTTTAAAATTATGTGATAAACAGGCTTTATTATTTTTAAGATATTAGTTTTACATTTTGTGATCCATATATTTGGAAGATTGTTTCTGCAATTAGTTTAATATTTAGTTGTAATGACTATTAGAACTGAAAAAGATGGTTTACAAAGGCAACAAACTACACATTTAAGAAGTTCAATGTTATCATAATATATTTAAATCCATATGATAGTCTTGACAATTTTGCAGACTGAATTCTTGTCAGGTAGGATTGAATTGTCATGGTTTCTACCTTGGAATTTAGTTGGCTATGAGCTCATTCTTAACACATTCACATACAGAAAGTGTCAGCTTTGCCTTTTTTGTGATTTATTGGTATCTGTAACGTCTTCAGTCTGTGGTGAATTTTCAGGAATCTTTTGAAGCCACTGACCCCCCGTGAGTGCTAGTTTTATTAAAATTAGATGACATAAATGATAGATCTACCCAAGCGGGCTCGTGTAATCTGCAGCATACTTTACAATAATGAAATTAACAAGGGCATAACAGACTGCCAGGCAGTCCCCTTGCCCTCATGCACTGTAAATGACAAGTTTATATGACATGTGCACTTAAATGACATGTTTCTTTTACATAACCAAGAAAGGCTTCAGTGTCATTCTGTGTGTTAGAAAAGTTAGATTTCTTTTTGCTTTTATAAAAGATAAATATAAATACATGTTTTGCTGTTTTTTTCTCATACCCCTTCAGATCATATGACTGATCACGATCACTGTGTCTTCCTTGGGTAACCTCTTATCATTATGAAGACTATTGATATAAGTTAAAATGCTCCTTAGCATCAGGATTATGATTTGGCGATATTATATGCTGATACTTTGGTTTGAGGATTTTTCTTTTATTGAACATTGATAGCAGGTTCAATGTATATAATATAAATACTAGAAATATCTTTCATTGACTAACATTTAATACCAGAATATAGTTTTTATTTTTTTAATGTAATTGAAGTATAATTGACAGACAATGTTATATTAGCTTTAGGTATACACCATATAATTCTATTTTTGCAAACATTGTAAAATGATCACCTCCGTAAGGCTAGTTCTCACTGTCATTGCACAAAGTTAAAATCATATTATCAACTATATTTCCCAGTCTGTACATCACATCCCCATGACTTATTTATTTGATAAATAGAAGTTTGTGTTTCTTGATCCCTTTCACCCATTTCACCCTCCCCATTCTTTCTCCCCACTGTAATCATTAATCTGTTCTCTGTATCAATGAGTCTGGGTTTTATTTCGGTTTATCTGTTTTGTTTTTTAGATTCCACATATAAGTGAAATCATGCAGTATTTGTCTTTCTCTGTCTAACTTATTTCACTTAGCATAATACCCTTAAGATTCGTCCATGTGTGGCAAATGACAAGATGTCATTCCTTTTCATGGCTTAGTATTCCATTGCATATATGTGACATTACTTCTTTATCCATTCATCTATCTATGAACACTCAGATTGCTTCCATATCTTAGCTATTGAAAATAATACTGTGATAAACATAGGAGTGCATATATATTTTTGAGTTAGTGTTTTTATTTTCTTTGGATAAATATCCAGGACTAGAATCGCTGGATCATATAGTAATTCTATTTTAATTTTTTAAGGAACCTCCATACTGTTTTCCATAGTAGCTGCAGCAGTTTTCATTTTCATCAACAGTGCATGGGGTTCCCTTCTGCATGTACACAACACTTAACATTTGTTTCTTTTTGATAATGGCCATCCATTGGTGTAAGGTGATATCTCATTATAGTTTTGATTTGAATTTTCCTGTCAATTAGTGATGTTGTACCTATTTTCATATGCCTGTTGGCCCTCTGTATTTCTTATTTGGAAAAATGTCTGTTTAGATCCTGTGTCCATTTTGTAATCATATTGTTTGTTTCTTTTGTTAAGTTGCATGAGTTCTCTATATATTTTAGATATTAATTTCCTATTGGATAAGATTTGCAAATATCTTCTCCCATTCAATAGGTTGCCTTTTCATTTTGGTGATGGTTTCCTTGGCCATATGGAAGCTTTTTAGTTTGATGTGGGCACATTTGTTTATTTTTACATTTGTTTCCTGTAACTTTAAAGTCAGACCAAAAAAACATCTCTAAGACCAATGTCAAGCCGCTTATTGCCTATGTTTTCTTCTAGGAGTTTCATGGTTCAGGTCTTAAATTCAGGTCTTTAATCCATTTTGAGATAATTCCTGTATGGTAGAAGATAGTGGTTCATTTTCATTTTTTGGCAAGTTGCTGTTCAGTTTTCCCAACACCATTTATTGGAAGACATCTATGCTTACCACTATATCACCAATGCACGTCTGACATCATTTATTGAAGAGATTGTCCTTTTCCCATTAATATTTTTGGTTTCAATGTCATATTAATTAACTGTATATGAATGAGTTTATTTCTGGGCTCTCTGTTATGTTCCATTGACCTTTGTGTCTCTTTTTATGCCAAATCATACTATTTTGATTACAATAACTTTATAGAATAGTTGTAAATCCAGGAACATGATACCTCCAACTTTGTTCTTTCTCAAGATTGCTTTGGCTGCTCAGTGTCTTTTGTGTTTCATACAAATTTTAGAATTATTTGTTATATGTCTGTGAAAGATGCCAATGGAATCTTGATAGAGATTGCAATGGGTAGGCTATAGATTGTTTGGGGTAGAATGAGTATTTTAAAAATATTAATTCTTCTAATTCATGAGCATGAAATATCTTTTCTTTCACTTCTTTCATCAATACCTTTATACTTTTCAGTATATATGTCTTTAACCTTCTTGGTTAAATTTATTTCTAGGTATTTTGTTCTTTTTGATGTAATTGTGAATGGAATTGTTTTCTAGACTTGTCTTTCTGATATTTCATTATTAGTGTGTAGAAATACAACAGATTTTTAAAATAAAATTAATTGATTTTGTATCCCGCAATTTTACTGAATTCATTTATTAGTTCTAGCAGTTTTATCATGGAGTCTCTAGGGTTTTCTATGTATAACATCATGCAATATGCAAATAGTGACAGTTTTATTTCTTCCTTTCCAATTTGTATGCCTTTTGTTTCTTTTTCTTGCCTAAGTGCTGGGGCTAGGAGTTCTGATAATATGTTGCATAAAAGTGGGGATGTGCGCATTCCTGCGTTGTTCCTGATCTTAGAGGAAAAGCTCTTAGCTTTTCACTATCGAATATGATATTAGCTATGGATTTATCATACATCTCCTTTATCATATTGAAGTACATTCCCTCTATACTCACTTTGTTGAGAATTAGTATCATAAATGGATATTGAATTTGTTAAATGCTTTTTCTGCCTCTATTGAAATGACCATATGATTTTTATCTTTCATTTTGTTAATGTGGTGCATTGTGTTAATTGATTTGCAAATATTGAACGATTCTTACATCTGTGGAATAGTATATATAATGGATATGTTGCTTTTCATGTATTGTTGAATTTGGTTTGCTGATATTCTGCTGAGGATTTTTGCATCTATGATCATTAGGAATATTGGCCTGTAATTTTCTTTTCTGTGTAGTGTCCTTGTCTGGTTTTGGTATCAGGGTAATGCTGGCCTCATAAAACCAGTTTGGGAGCATTTGCTTTTCTTCAAAAAAAAAATTTTTTTTGGAAGAATTTGTGGACAAAGTATTAAATCTTTGAATGTTTAGTAGAATTTACCAGTGAAGCTGTCTGGTCCTAGACTTTGGTTTGTTGGAAAGTTTTGATTACTGATTCAATTTCCGTATTAGTAATTGGTCTATTCAGATTTGTACTTCTTCCTGATTTGATCTTGAACACTGTATGTTTCTACAAGTTTATCCATTTCTTGTAGGTTGTCCAGTTTGTTGGTGTATAGTTGCTCATAGCATTCTCTTATAATCCTTTGTGTTTCTTGATATCAGTTGTAATTTCTCTTTTATTTCTGATTTTATATATTTGAGCTCTTTTTTTCGTAGCAAGTCAAACTGAAGTTTTGTCAAGTTTGTTTATTTTTTCAAAGAGCCCATTCATAGTTTCATTGATCTTTTCTATTGTGCTTTTAGTCTCATTTCATTTCTTTCTACTCTAGTCTTTATTATTTGCTTCTAGTAATTTTGAGCTTCATTTGTTCTGCTTTTTCTAGTTCCTTTAGAAATAAAGTTAGATTGTTTGATATTTTCTTGATCCTTGAGTTAGGCCTATGTATTTCCCTCTTAGAACTGCTTTTGCTGCATCCCATTGATTTTGATACATTGGTTTTCTGTTTTCATTTTTCTTTACTTATTTTTAAATTACTCCTTTGACTTCTTCAATGACCCAGTAGTTGTTGGTAGCATATTATTTAATCTCTACACCTTTGTGAGTTTTCCAGTTTTTTCCTTGCAATTGATTTCTAATTTCATACCTTCAGATCCTTGATATCTGAAGGCTTCAGTCTTCTTGAATTTATTGATACTTGTTTTGTGGCCTACCATGTAATCTATCCTGGAGAATGTCCCATGCACACTTGAGAAGAATATGTATTTTGCTGCTTTTTAATGGAATATTCTGTATGTATCTATTAAGTCCATCTAGTGGAATTAAGTACACATAATTTAAGGCCAATGTTTTTGTATTGATTTTCTGTCTTGATGATCTACCCATTGCTATAAGTGAGATGTTAAAGCCCCTACTATTATTAGTTTATAGCTACTCTCTGTTTCTTTCTTCTCTTTTTCTCTTCCTTTGAGGTATTTTGTTTTTCTTTAGTGGTGTGTTTAGATTACTTTCTCACTTTCTTTTATGTATTTACTATAAATTTTTGCGTTGTGGTTACTGTGAGTTTCACATATAACATTCCATGTATATAGCAGTCTATTTTAAGTAGATAGTAACTTAAATGTAAACAAATTTCAAAACTCTACATATTTATCCCCTCCCCTACATTTTATGTTTTTGATGTCACATTTTACCTTTTGTTTTATATATCCCTTAGTTAATTATTGTAGCTTTAGTTACTTTTATTTCTTTTGTCTTTTAAACTTCATACTAGCTTTATGAGTGACCTCTCCACCACCTTTACTATATATTCACCTTTTCCAGTGAAATTTTTATTTTTGTATGTTTTCTTACCACAAGAAATAAATGAGTACCATTTATTTTTAGCTTAAAGAAGTCCCTTTAAATATTTTTAACATGACCAGTTTAATGTTGATAAACTTTAGTTTTTACTTATCTGAAAAATTATTTATCTCTTCTTCAATTCTGAATAATCTTGCTAAGTAGAGTATTCTTGGGTGAAAATGTTTTCTTTTAGAACTTTGAATATGGCATGCCACTTCCTTCTGGCCTGCAAAGTTTCTGTTAAAAATTTGATAATAGCCTTAGGGGTTTCCCTTGTATGCAACAATTTGTTTTTCTCTTGTTAAGATCTTTATTTTTAAGTTTGACATTTTAATTATAATGTGACTTGGTGTAGATATCTGGGTTCATTTTATTTGGAATGCTCTGGACCTGAATGTCTGTTTCCTTCCCTGTATTAGGGAAGTTTTCAGCTGTTATTTCTTTCAATCAGTTTTCTGCCCTTTTCTCTCTTTTCTTCTGGGAGCCTTGTAATGAGAATGTTATTCTGCTTGATGTTTTTCTATTAGTGTTTAAGCTATCTTCATTTTTTTTTAAATTCTTTCTTTTAACTGTTTGACTGGGTGAATGCCAGTGTTTTGTTTTTCAGTTTACTGATTAATTTTTCTGTTTCATCCAGTCTGCTTAGTGTATTTTTTATTTCAATTATTATATTCTTTAGTTCTGTGACTTTTGTTTGGTACTTTAAAAAAAGTGTGTTCTCGGGGCGCCTGGGTGGCGCAGTCGGTTAAGTGTCCGACTTCAGCCAGGTCATGATCTCGCGGTCCGTGAGTTCGAGCCCCGCGTCAGGCTCTGGGCTGATGGCTCAGAGCCTGGAGCCTGCTTCTAATTCTGTGTCTCCCTCTCTCTCTGCCCCTCCCCTGTTCATGCTCTGTCTCTCTCTGTCCCAAAAATAAATAAACGATGAAAAAAAATTTTTTAAAAAAAAGTGTGTTCTCTTTGCTAGTTTTCACTGTGTTCATCCATTCTGCTCCCAAATTTGGTGAATGTGTTTATGACCATTACTTTGAATTCTTTATCAGGTTGATTACTTATCTTTATCATTAAGATCTTTTTCTGAGGCTTAGTCTTATTCTGTCATTTGGAACATATTTCTCTGTTCTAACTCCGTTTCTATGTATTAGATGAAATAGCTACCTCTTTCCATCTTGATGTGTGGGAAGCCCGAAGCCTGTCTGTCGGGCTAAAGCTCCAGGATAAGTAACCAGGTCTTTCTCACTGAGGGTGCGTTTTAGTCTGCTGTCTGTACAGTATCCTGGGTGTGTTGGCTTACCAAGACATTTTAGCAAATGTTATAGTCCCTTATAGCTCAGGAATGTCAGCTGCTTTTGACACCAGAGCCAGGTGAACAATGGGCATCCCCTGTGTGGTTTATGCATGTCTGTGGGCTTTAGCAGGGCAGCTGGTGAGTGTAGGAAGCAGGCATGCTCATCATCGTCAGAAAGGCAACATGCCTTGGTTGCACATGCCCACAAGCTTCAACAGTGTTGCTGGCAAGTGCTCCTTCTGTGTGCATGTGCTGGCCCCAGTTTTGGGCAGGAGAATTTTGCGACCATTTGTGCTCAACTACCCCACCCAGGGAGCAGAGGATCATCACTGCAACTGTCCCTGTTCTCCAGCTGTGGCAAGGCAGTGGGACAGTACAACGACTCCTTGCTCCAACCCATCGTAGCAAGGCAGTAGGACATGCTTTGTCTGCGTGCACCTGCCTGTACTAGCAAGGTAGGTGGAGAGCACACAATTGGCATTCACCAGTGCCTCCATCTCTGGAGAGAGCCCCAGTTGTCTGCCCTTCCTGCAGATGCCCCCAGATCAACAAATGAATCTCCTTCAAACACAGTCTAGGGGCTTTTCAAACTGGTGCTTTTGCTCTGGTTCCCCAGGGGAGTCAGAGTGTATGTAAGACTTTTAAAAGAATCAGTTTTATATAGCACTTTGGGTCCATAAGATATCAACCCCATTCATGTTCTACTGCGAGCATTTTTGGAAACTCATCTCTCCAGTGCAGATCCCAAGGGTTAGGATGCTGATGTGGGGCATCAACCACTTGCTCCTGCAAGAGAAACTCCAGAATGGGGAGACTTCTTCTTATTGTAAGCCTCAGTGCCAGCCGTGAAGATTTTTGCTGAGACTGTGTCTCTGCCTCTCATACCCTTTTCAGTGTGATCCTTAATCTTTTGTTGTGAAGAGCAGTTCATCTAGTTTTCAGATCTTTTTCAGAGGGAAATGATTCATATGTAGCTGTAGATTTGGTATGTCTGTGGGAGGAGGAGGTGAGTTCAGGATCTTCTATGCCTCAATCTTGGAACCCCCTCAAACACCATAATATTCTTAAAGCAGATTCAAGACTTTATATGGGTTCTTTCAGCTTTGTGAATATATAAAAACTCCATCCAACAATCTGGCAGTCTTAAAGTAGACCCAAATAGCCACTTAGACCTCCTCAAACTGTGCCCAAGAGAAGAGCACAAAAAACTGTGCCAGCTAACGAGCAAATGTAAGAGTGGAGGAATTAAGATCTCTATTTTAAAAATATTCCTCATTTTCATTCACTTCATAAGAATTCACATTATGCTTTATTACATTTCAGACTATGCTACTCTGCTGAAAGGGACTAAGAAAGCTTTTTAGCAAAAAAAAAAAAACATTTTAAAGGATGCTTTAAAATGTTGCTAGTATGATTAATTTTTATTTATTTGAATTTTTTTAATGTTTATTTTTGAGAGAGACAAAGCAGGAGAGGGGGGAGGGGCAGAGAGAGGGAGACACAGAATCTGAAGCAGGCTGCAGGCTCTGAGCTGTCAGCCTAGAGCCCAACGTGAGGCTCAAACCCACAAAACTGTGAGATAATGACCTGAGCCGAAATCAGACATTTAACTGACTGAGCCACCAAGGTGCCACTATTTATTCTTTAAAACTAAATTTAAAGTCTGGCCATTTATTTTTAGGAGCACCTGTGTGGCTCAGTTGGTTGAGCGTCCAACTTCGGCTCAGGTCATGATCTCACAGTTCGTGGGTTTGAGCCCCTTGTTGGGCTCTGTACTGACAGCTCAAGAGTCTGGAGCCTGCTTTAGATTCTGTGTCTCCCTCTCCTTCACTCATGCTATGTCTCTCTCTGCCTCTCAAGAATGAATAAACATTAAAAAAATAAAAAATGGGGGCGCCTGGGTGGCGCAGTCGGTTAAGCGTCCGACTTCAGCCAGGTCACTATCTCGCGGTCCGTGGGTTCGAGCCCCGCATCGGGCTCTGGGCTGATGGCTCAGAGCCTGGAGCCTGTTTCCGATTCTGTGTCTCCCTCTCTCTCTGCCCCTCCCCCGTTCATGCTCTGTCACTCTCTGTCCCAAAAATAAATAAACTTTGAAAAAAAAATTTTTTTTAAAAATAAAAAATAAAATAAAGTCTGACCATTTATTTTTAAATGCCATGCTGATAATGAGTGATAGAAAAGGGATTTTTTTCATATTTTGTAAAAATATGCCATTTTTTATTTCAATTTGATTGTTGTTTTTATATCATTTGTTCATCCTTGTTATTTTTGTATGGCTAATATCAATAAAATGCATTCTGTACTTAAAGTTTTTTCCTTTATTCTATTTTTTCCAAAAATTATAAAGACTTCTTTAGTCAAAAGTAATCAATGTTTACACCCTCTTCTCCAAAGCTCAGGCACTTCCCAGCCAAATTAGTTGGATGATGATCTCTATTCAATGTGATTTTTATTTACATGGTACTTGATATGCTGTTTTCCACTAATGAGAAATAGATCTGAGAGGGTTAGATCTAAATAATGGTAAAATTAAAATCACCATACTCCTCATTTTGATCTTTTATATCAAATCCAAAAAGGCTTGAGGTGTCCCAGGTGAAAGATTAGTAATCTTTTACTATAATATGTTTTCTGTAGGTAGCTAAGAGAGACTGATCTTAATCTGTGATTTTGGTTTTTTATTTTATTAAGTTTATTTGTTCATTTTGAGAGAGACAGAGTGAGTGAGTGGGGGAGGGGCAGAGAGAGAGAGAGAGAGAGACAGAGAGAGAGAGAGAATCCCAAGCAGGCTCTGCACTGTCAGCCTGGAGCCCGATGCAGGACTCAAACCCAGGGAATGTGAGATCATGACCTGAGCCAAAACCAAGAGTCAGTTGCTCCAGGTGCCCCTGATTTTGGTTTTTTAAACAGGTCTGTGGTAGAGCAAAATGCAGTGGATTTGAGTCATAGCCCTCATGGAAATAGGCAAGATTACCCCAACTCACTTAGGGTGGATGTTCATCTCCTTGTTTATTTATATACTTGAACCAATGAGACATATTAATGAACAGAACTGACAAATTCCCACAATTTAAATTAGAGTATAAATGTAATATTTTTTTTACAACAGAAAGTGCATTATGTGTGTATAGAAGGATGTTTGTCCCTTAGAATAAGCTAAATTCTGATGCAGGGATAATAAACTCAAAATATTAGTGGTTTAGTGTGACAAAACTTCTTGCTCACTCAAATTCTTCTGGAGATACAGACAACTCTCTTGATCAGCCACCCATGTGACATTTCTGTAACTCAGACTGCCGTGATCTTGATCTTGTGTCTCTGCCGTCTCAATACATGGCTTCCTCATTTCCTGAAGCAAAGGAAGATCACAGAATTGCACACAGCCTTTACATTGCCTCAGCTCAAAGTAAATAATGGCATTGGCCAGAACAAGTGATATAGTTCCACCTAACTACAAGAGGACTGATAAATGTAAGGAAGCAATAGACTGTGTTGTGTGTCATTACTGTTTCTGCCACAATGCCTTAGTCATTTAAGGCAACACTTGAACTTCATGTGGCTGATTTCTCAGAGATTTATTCTCAGGTTCCATCTGAATATTTTGTAAAATCTAGTTGTCAGTGTTTTGAAAATAAGGGCTTCTGATGAGGGTGTTAATAATGATCCATTCAGGGGCGCCTGGGTGGCGCAGTCGGTTAAGCGTCCGACTTCAGCCAGGTCACGATCTCGCGGTCCGTGGGTTCGAGCCCTGCATCGGGCTCTGGGCTGATGGCTCAGAGCCTGGAGCCTGTTTCCGATTCTGTGTCTCCCTCTCTCTCTGCCCCTCCCCTGTTCATGCTCTGTCTCTCTCTGTCCCAAAAATAAATAAAAAACGTTGAAAAAAAATTAAAAAAAAAAATAATGATCCATTCATTTGAAAAACAATTACTAAATGGTTAATTTATCCTAGATAGACACTGGGGACAAGGAGTAAGCCACGCCATAGTCTTTCTATGTCCAAGAAGCTTACTTATTTATGAAAAAGATATATAAATTTTTAAGTTATACTGGTAAATACATTCTCTCATTTATTCAATAATTATTTATTTATCACCCATAAGGGTCTTAAAATAGGGATTAGGACCAAGTTTCTAGTTTCTAGTGACTATATTTAGAGTAGGGTAGGGAAAGGTGTATAGGGAATAAACACACCAAACAAAATTTACATCAGAGAATAATGAGTATGGTGAGGAAAATAAAACATTATGATGCTGAGAGATGAAGCTAGAAAAACTACTTCAGATTAAGTAATCAGGAAAGAATGCCCTAAACTGGAACCATTCATGCTGAGACCTGAGGAACCAGCCATTCCAATATCTGAGAATACAGCATTCTAGTGGGGGGAAGACCAGGAAGGACCAAGTTTCTTAAATTGTAATTAGTTAGTGTACAGAACGTTGACCAGTGACATTGAGAATAATATATCAGGAGTAAAGTGGTAAGGAATGAATTTGGAGATGGAGGCAAAATCCCGATTTCATAGGGACTGTAAACTGAGGTAAGGATTCTATTGAAGAGATGTAAATAAACCGCAGGCTATTTAAGGCCACCAAATTGGTCCCATTATCTTAGAGTAGGATAGGGGGTTAGTTAGAAAAACTGTTTGGGATAGAGGATACCTGAGCAAGATTTTAAAGAAGAATATGAGTCAGCTGCCCAGAAGAGTGGAGGGGTCAGTACATGCAGGGAACTGTAAGCTGTAAAATTATTATGACAGCTGAAAATGGGAGGAATGGACTAGCAAAGATATATCTGATTGTGCTGAGAATTTGGAGGCATGGACAGCAAAAAGACAGCAACTTAAGACCCCCATCATATCTTTTTGTGTTCCATAAAAACATAAACAAAATTGTACCATTTCCCACATTAATGTTTTGCTTGCCTAAAGAAAAGAAAATTAAAAGATGTTTTATAACTTTCATAACCTTGAGTTTGCTAAAATTATTTATTTCATTTCTGTGATTGGAGCTTCTTCATTTTGTGTATATACAATGGCATGATTTGAGTTGCTGTCATGTCATGTAGACACTTTTTTAAAACATTTATTAATTTTGACATTGCAGATTTCTTTCTGCAGTATGAATCCTGTCATGTTTTTCAGGACTTAACCAGTTGTGTAAGCCTTTTAAAACCATATGGCATTAAAAAAAAATAAATAAAAGGCTAATAGTATATGTTCAGAAACAGACGTCTTATGTGATATGTAATAAAGGCAGGTGATTCCCAGATAGTAAGAGTCCTTCAACATTCACCCAGCTAATAGTCTCTCTACCATGATAGATACCATTAGATACTGGAGACACAGCAGCAAATCAAAGAGGCAAAATCCTCTTCCCTGTTGTGCCTCATATCCTAGTGAGAAGAGAAAAGCAATAAACAAAATAAAATATAAGTAAAATACAGAGTATGTTAGATACTGATAGGTGCTGAGAAGAAAAATACATCATAGAAGATAGATGGGAAACTTGGAAAAGGAGGAGTGCATTTTGATAGGGTAGCCAGAGAAGGCTTTCAATAAAGACCTGATGGAGAGATTACACCAATAGATACTTGGGAGAAGAGTGTTTTAGGAAAAGAAAAAAGCAAAAGCAAGGGATATGAGCTGAGAGGGACTCAAGTGTTCAAAAAAAAAAAAAATCAGCTTGGTCTGCAGATGAGTCAGATAGGCCCTGGAGAGTAGGTGAGGGCAAATGATGTAGAGCTGTCATTGGAAGGAATTTGGATGGCCTTCCTTCCTTCCTTTTTTTTTTTTTTTTCCTTAGTAATATGGGAAGACCCTAAAGAGTTTTGAGAAATAATGCAATGACCTGAATTGCTTTTCAGCAGTCATCCTTTGGCTTCTGTGTTTGAGAATGGATTGGAGGGGAGGAAGACTATAAGCAAGGAAATCATGTGGGAGGCTACTACAATAATCCAGGCAAAGTATGGTGGTTCCTTGGACCGGAGTGGTAGGTGTAGAGGATATGAGAAGTGACTAGATTGTGCAGGTTTTTATTGATTGATTGATTGATTGATTGATTTAAAATTTTAACATTTATTTATTATTGAGAGACAGAACGCAAGCAAGGGAGGGGCAGAGACAGAGGGAGACACAGAATCTGAAGCAGGTTCCAGGCTCTGAGCTGTCAGCACAGAGCCTGACGCGAGGCTTGAACTCACAAACCGTGAGATCATGACCTGAGCTGAAGTCGGTCGCTTAACCTACTGAGCCACCCAGGTGCCCCTAGATTGTGCAGGTTGTTAAAGCAGAGCTGACAAGAATTGAGGGATGAATTAGAAAAGTCAAGATGATTCCAAGGTTTTTTCTGAGAAGGATAAAATGGCATGAAAAATTTTGTGATGGCAAGGCAGGAGATCAGTTTTAGATATCAAGTTTAAAATGCCTATTAGGTGGGATGCCTGAGTGGCTCAGTCAGTTAAGTGTCCAACTCTTGGTTTCAGCTTAGGTCATGATCTCACGGTTGGTGAGTTTGAGCTCCACATTGGGCTCTGCACTGAGAGTGCAGACTGCTTGGGATTTTCTCTCTCCCCTCTCTCTCTGTCCCTACCCTGCTTGTGCTCTCTCTCAAAATAAATAAACTTAAAAAAAATTTTTTTAATTCTATAAAATGACTTTTAGGTATCAAAGTGGAGGTTTCTACTTGGTAATTGGACATACAAGTCACGAGTTTAGAGGAGAGGTCTGGACTAGAGAGAGAAAAATTTGGAAAATTATTGGGTTTCCATAATCTAAATAATCATGATTTTCAGGGTTTGAATTTTCTGACAGGGTTTAACTGATTTGTTTTCTCAAATCCTTTCATTTAGATTTCCATTTATTCTTCTGCCCCCTTGTATTCTAACAGTTAATATTCAGTCTTTTTTATTTAAATTGGACTTGAACATGTCATATATCTAATGGTTTGTAAAAACTTCTGTGATGTCTTCTTTTTACCTGCACTAAATAGTTGATTGGTTTCAAAATGTCCTGCTGAGTGGTCATAATATTTTCCAGATCAGTTTTAGCAGTTATAGAATTAGTGGATTGATATATATATCAACATACACACACATGCACACACACATATATTTTATGTATATACATACACATATATATGTGTGTGTGTCTTAAAAAAGTCTTTATATTCAATTAATTTATCAGTATGTTTCCATCTGTTTAAATTGTGCTCACTTGGACTTATATGCACATGTTAAAATATATCTTTTTAATATATGGTAAGCTATGCATACAGCCCAACCTGTACTCACCAAGATTTATAATTCCCTAATTTCATAGGTCAGTTAATAGGATTCCCATTCAGCTCCCAGGCTGTCATAACTTATGACATTCAAGTGTATGTTTCGGTATGGTTTTAGCCAAGGGAAGTCATGTAGCTAGTGAAGCAGAGAGAGGAAAGAAGATTGCCATACTTGAATCTGTACCATCAAAATGACAAAATGGGTCTATAATAAACAATAGGTTAGTGCTTGATATGCCTACAGCATCAGTTGCAATGCACAACAGGCAAGTTATTTATGAAATGAACCTCTTGAAAATATATAGCTCTTATCATATGAATCTCATTTCTATGTCCTTTCCAACAAAATAGATTGGCATTATTCACCTATTTAGAACACATGGTTGCTTTATTATTTTTTAAAATATGATGACACCATATAGCTAGGAAATATTGAAGAAATCTAATTCATGTAACAAATGGAACACATTCTTTTTGTAAAAAATCACTATTGTGATATTTAGCTTTTCACAACTTAGGAAAAATGTAATTTTCTAGAACACAAAGCAATCTATAGTAGCATTATTTATATATTATTTGCATTGTATACAGAAATAATATTAAGGATGAATTAACTGTCATATGCGTGTATGTCTATAAAAATTGGTCAGTATAGCAAATACTCTAAGAGGAACATATGACTAACTAGTCATATTTACCTTGTATTCCTGAGATCTTTATTTACTCTTATTTCTACATGAAGATTGAAATTCAGAACTTTCAAGGAGACTGATTCAGAGTAACATCAATAAAGAGTATATTTGAACATTGGCCTTCTTTAATAGGAATAGGCAGATCATTTCAGATTTGATCTAGAGTTATTATAGTTCTCAACTTGGTCAGTTCCAATATCTTCCTTAAAAGCAATAGTTTGTAACCATCCTTAACTATCCTAGAAAAAAAAATTATGCTTAGCATTGTATTACCTACTTACACATATATTTAAAAATATATATATATCAACCACATTTTCTCCTGTAAAATAAAGAGGAGATAAAAGAAAAGTAAATTTTAAAGAAATTTGTGTTTTAAAGTGCAAGTTTTGCTTCAGGATCATGCTAGGAGACATAGTGAAGTATTCATATGTCTTCCCTGATACGTAGCACCACTGTGAACACACAACTATGAAGGCAGGCTGACAGACACTGATGTTTGTGCTGGTGTCTCAGACACCATTAGTGGCATTGTAGGTGACGCCATTTTCTGAAATAGAATAAAAGTTTTGATAAAGTTTCAAATAAAACAAAGTACAATGTTTGTACTCTATACATAGTGTCATAACTGGTGTTCTTATTTGTCATGCAGAAAATGGGGTAATTTTCATTTTGCAGAATAGTGCCACGCATTGCGTGACTGTCTAGCCCACTTTATACCAGTTAAAAATATATTTAAAAATTTGTTAAATCTTTAAACTGACAGCTCTTGGTCTAGAAATTTGAGGGACTTATAGGTTTTTGCTGCGTATCACAGCAGCAAAAGGGAATGTTACATTCCCTTTTATCTTTGTTGTTTTTCTTATTTACCTTAGAATGACCAACTCATTATTAATTATTAATATTTTCATACAGCTTGGTCCATGTTGTACTTTATTCTTTAAAAAAAGTGATTTTTCCTGACCATTGAATCACTAAAGTTCTCATGTTTCTTTCAACACATGTAAAACATTCTATTAAAACTGGAAAACTTCCTTTATGTTGCCTATTCAGTTTATTGTTTTTTTTTTCACCTTTCACTACATCATTTCTCCTTAATTCTCTACCACATAATATAGGATTATTATTTTCTATTATATGCTACTCTTTAATTATACTATTCTTATATTTTTACCATTGCAAAAACAGATCCTTCAGTTTGAGACTAATATTTGTTAGAAAAGTTTATATAAACATTAAAAGCTAAAAGACATGTATGAAATACTTACCTCCCTTTAAAGAACAGAAAGATTATTCAGGATATAAAATACCACTATTGTTATTCATCAAAACTAATATTTTCTGGAGTTATTAAATTGTATTAATTAGGAAAGTATGAAAAGTTAACTTCTAAGCCACATTAAATATATTATTATAACTAGTTTTTATTTTATTTTTTTTAAATTTTTTTTTTCAACGTTTATTTATTTTTGGGACAGAGAGAGACAGAGCATGAACGGGGGAGGGGCAGAGAGAGAGGGAGACACAGAATCGGAAACAGGCTCCAGGCTCTGAGCCATCAGCCCAGAGCCTGACGCGGGGCTCGAACTCCCGGACCGCGAGATCGTGACCTGGCTGAAGTCGGACGCTTAACCGACTGCGCCACCCAGGCGCCCCATAGTTTTTATTTTAAAAGTAACACATGTGTATAGTAAAAGTAAATAAATGAAGATTAGAAAAGAGTTATGAACATGACTGTTTCCTTCTACCCCTGACTCATAGTCTTTGACTTTAAATTCTTTTTATGTAGTCACATTTACATTTTTTCCTTCATGGTTTCCATCTTCTATGTCTTCAAAAACTAAACTGATTTGTAATTTCAAATCAGATAAGATTACTTTTTAAATAAATTTTAAAATTTTTTGAAAATTTCATTATTTTTACAGTTTATTTTTCAATTAACTCATAAGTCTTCTAGGATTTATTTTGGTATGTAGGAAATAAGATTTGCTTTAGAATGTGGAAAATAAGGATCAAACTTTTGCGCTCAAAACCATGTTTTCCTCAAATGGTGGACCCAGTGTCATTTATTATTATCTATTCCCCCTATTTAAAATGCCAACTTTTCATATTCCAAATTTGTATTATCATCACACACACATTCATATTCTAGACTATTCTATCTTTTAGATTAACTGTATATCTATATGTCATACCAAAACTATTTATTGTAGTTTTATAATACATTTTGATATTGGGCATAGCTAGTCCCTGTCCATTATTACTCTATTTTTAAGAAAAACTCTGACCTTCTCCGTGTATTATTTCTTCTATGTGAATTTTTGAATCAGCTCACCTAGTTTTAAATTTTCATCATATTTTTATTGGGATTGCATTAAATATTTACTTAAGGAAGAATACCTTTCATGATGTTGAGTTAGTCTATAGAAAATAGATATAGTTTTCCATTTGTTCAAGTAGAGCTTTTTTTTTTTTTAGTGAATTTCCACATTTCCAAATGACCTGGAGTTCTTCTACATTCTATAACAACAGCAGCAGCAGCAACAACAACAACAACAAAGACGATTACCCCTTAGGGAGCTTGTGTTTTCCAAACACTGTGCTACAAGGTTTAAACATATTGTCTCATTTAATTCTTGCACCATATATTTACTTAAGTGAAGAAGTTGAACATCAGAGAAGTAATTACATATGTTCACAGTTAAGTAGGAAGCAGTACTGATTATCAAACACAAGTATACATGAATTTAAAGCTCATGCTGTCCTTACTATGCTAAACTATATTTATCTCTATTTAATCTTTCTCACTTATCAAGAGAGAAGAAAAGGCAAACAAAGTATATCTACAAACTGGCCAGGAGTTGTAACCAAGGATAAATTTGTTCATTTCACTGGAAAAAAAGGGCATCACTATGCTCTCCATTATACCAGCGTCAAGCCAGAATAAAGGTCACTAATTGTTCTGTAGACAATGAATGTATGTAGGCCGCCATATTCTGCCAGTGGATGCTTACCTGAATTTTCTGATAATTTCTTCAAATATATCACAGGAGGAAATATTTCTTATTAATAAATACTTATTAATAAGTAATATTTCTTATTAATAAGTATTAATAAAATTCTTATTAATTTCTAATTAATAAATTATTAATAATTCCCCCTACTATATTTGTCTCTTTATACCATTGTAATTTCCCTTGAAGTTGGTAGTGATTTTTCATTTGACTCTGAATATTGTAAATATTTTACCAGAAAAAAACATTTTCATAAACATTTTCTGAACTTTAATATATGGCTATTTTTTATCATTATATCATACAAGAAATCATAGGTACTGATAGTGTACAGACAAATAAAAAGAGAAACTACTCAGGAAAAGATGTTTATTTATAATTGATAGTTGATAAAATTTTCTTTGCTAAAATTTTCCTGGAGTGATAATTTAATTTTGCAACAGAATTTAAGTCCCAAATGTTTTCTTTGGAACACATTTCATTGTCAATAATCTAAGTCAATTGGTTATTGAATTTTGTAAAAATATAGTTTATATTGAATAATACATGTGTTATTATATGTAATATATAGGTAAAAAATAATATTTTCAGTATTTTACAAACACACACATACATTCTTTTTTAAAAAAATTTTTTTTTCAACGTTTATTTATTTTGGGGACAGAGAGAGACAGAGCATGAACGGGGGAGGGGCAGAGAGAGAGGGAGACACAGAATCGGAAACAGGCTCCAGGCTCTGAGCCATCAGCCCAGAGCCTGACGCGGGGCTCGAACTCACGGACCGCGAGATCATGACCTGGCTGAAGTCGGACGCTTAACCGACTGCGCCACCCAGGCGCCCCCACACACATACATTCTTTCATCTATGCCCTCATCTGTCTCCAAGAAAATGTAAAATAACATTTGAATGCAACAGATACATAAAACGTGAAGTTTTTAATATTGAATTAAAGTCATGAATCACGAGATTTTTCTTTTGGGAGTGAAAGAAGTTTTCATTTGTTGAATCTTGAATATGAGAAACTTAGAACTGGAGAATAAATAGAGCTCAATAGGGTTACAGAAGTTATACAAATAATATATTTATTTATAACTTTGGCACCTATGAATTATTTTCACAGTTCTTATCTGATTTGACCCTTACAACATTTCAGTAAAGTTGGCAAAGTAAGTACTAATTGCATTTTGTATGTGGGATATCTGAGACTCAGTGATGTTAGCAAGAATATCTCCACCTATAGTCATTGCATGCCAGAACTGGAACTTGAAACCAGGTATCCTCACTCAGGATAAAAATGTAACTTAAAAATAAGATAAATAAGGGATGCCTGGGTGGCTCAGTCGATGGAGCATCCCACTTCGGCTCAGGTCGTGATATCACACTTCGTGAGTTAGAGCCCTGAGTTGGGCTCTGTGCTGACAGCTCAGAGCCTGGAGTCTGCTTCAGTTTCTGTTTCTCCCTCTCTCCCTGCCCCTCCCCTGCTCACGCTCTGTCTCTCTCTCTCAAAAATAAATAAACATTAAAAAAATAAGATGAATAAATCTTATAAGATAAGATTACAATAGGGGCGCCTGGGTGGCGCAGTCGGTTAAGCGTCCGACTTCAGCCAGGTCACGATCTCGCGGTCCGGGAGTTCGAGCCCCGCGTCGGGCTCTGGGCTGATGGCTCAGAGCCTGGAGCCTGTTTCCGATTCTGTGTCTCCCTCTCTCTCTGCCCCTCCCCCGTTCATGCTCTGTCTCTCTCTGTCCCAAAAATAAATAAACTTTAAAAAAAAAAAAAAAAAAAAAAGATAAGATTACAATAAACACATAACATAAACCTATACCATCATGACTATAGGGGATAGTAAAGACACTAGAATGTTTTGGAGCACAACCCTAACTTTATGATGACTTTGTATCAAGTCTCAACCATTGTGACAATTCTATAATGACTCAAGAGTCTTATAATATTATTATAAGACGTATGTTAGAATTTTAAAGTGTTATCCATTCTATGAAGTTAATTATTCTTTGGGATTAGTACCATATTACCATAACTGCTATTTATATTATTACCTCAACTAATACTGTTGTGGTAATAATCATTATACTAATGATAACTGTGATAATAATGGTCTATTGATTTATAGTCCTTACTATACATGCAGGATTGGAGGATTTTAGAAGTTTACTTTTTAGAGAAAAATGGCTAAATTTCAACAATATATTCTCACCAATGGAAAAATATAAACATGGGGAAAGAAATTATGGTTTTAGGGAATTTTCTTTAGGAACTTCTGCCAGGAAATTTAAATTCAATTGACCTTGTTAATTTTTATACCCTAACCTAGTATTATGATTTATGAAAGAACTTTCTAGACTTTTGAAATTTGACTTCCATTTCCTCCATTACTGAGAAAGAAAATTTTTCTGATCCCTATCAGTATCCCTGTATCATAATTTTTCTACATTCAGACTGTGGCATCAAAAGTTAGAACACTATAGCATTTCCGATAATTTCATGTTAAAATGAGCATTCCTGGTTTGGATTTTTTCTAAGGCTGCCAACAATGTGATAATGCTCACATGGAGAAAGGAATCTTAAATATATAATCACTTGCTAGATTGATTTAAAGACCCTATATTGATCTACTGAGTAATATGATATTTATTTCTGAAAACACCATAATGTATATTATTAAAATCATCTAAAATATATTTACATATAGATATTAACATCTCCTTTGGAACATTTGAATCCCTTTTACATATTTACACAATGGACCAAATAATTTAATAATTGTGGGTTGAGGAAACAATTTTCTTCTTTTCCCCTAAATTATACATAAAAGTGATAAGAAATAGGAAATTAAGACAACTCCGTTTCATTCTTAATTCACCTTCTTGCGGGCTCATACTATAACTAGTTTATTTTTTGAAGACAAAAGGGGGTTCTTAATGCATATAAAATTAAGTCAAATGATATTTATACTTTAAAGTAACATTTCTATTAATTTTTAAAAGGGTTTCTTATATTTAAATGTACTTACCATAGAAATTATAGAACAAAGGAAATTCTGCTTCAGGACAGTAAACATAGACAAGTCTCCATTCTTTCTGAGGCAATCTGAATTTTAAAAGAATGTCTATTATAAAAGTGTCTGAAGACTTTGAAAAGCCTTTGTTCCATAATGATATTCATTAATGTACAATATGTTGAGCAAAAGGAATAGCTGTCACCTGAGGTAGACTCTATGGTTATCTGAGCTTAGCACAGAAAAACAAACTCAGTGACATGCTGAACATTCAAATTCAAATTCCACTGTATAAGATGTTCTACATTTGTATCCATATATTGAAGTGCTAATTACTTTTTTCTACTGCAGAGCATTTTCCCAGCATACATTAGTATACATTTAAGTTATTTTTCTTTTTAACTGCGGCAAATCAGAAAAATATAAAAGAATAACTAGCCAAATGTTTGTGTGGCTACAATGACTTTCTATGCAGTAGAAGGAGGTGGGAAGGGAGTGGAGATCATGTGAAACTCAAGATAGTAAGTATTCTTGATCTGAAATTTTTATATACTTTCATAAGTAATTAAATCAGTTTACATTTTTAAGCAGCTTTATTGAGGCGTAATTGATATACTAGAAACTGGGCATATTTATTGTATACAATTTGATGAGTTTGGAAGTATGCATGTAACCATGAAACCATCACCACAATTAAGGTATCAGCCAAGGTATCAATCAACCGTATACATTACCTCTTAAAGTCTCCTTGTGTTCCATTGTCGTTGTTGTTGTCTGTGGTAAGAACACTTAATGAGATCTACCATACTAATAAATTTTTTAAATGCAATAGGCACTATATACCACAAATATCTACAACTAATTCATCTTACATAACTGAAACTTTATATCAATTGAAAAACAATTCCTCATTCTCCTCTCCCCACCCATTCCTAGTAACACAATTCTATTCCCAGCTTTTATAACTGTTTTAGGTACCTCAAATAAGTGGAATCATAAAATTTTGTCTTTCTGTGATTTACTTATTTCACTTGGCATAATGTCCTCCAGGTTCATCCATGTTGTTGCAAAAGAATTTCCTTCTCTGTTAAGACTGAGTAATACTTGATCATATGTATATTTCCCATTTTCTTTATCCATTCATCTATTGATGGATATTATGTTGGTTTAGACTGACAAAAATTTACCACTTTGACTTTGATTTGACAAAATAAGAAATAATGCTACACAGGTAAATCATAGGAAGTGAAAGCAAAACTGAGTCTAGAACCAGATTTTTTGATTCCTAAGTCAAAGTTTGACCTGTTACACAGTGCCTGGTTAACCCGAGCATTTTGCTTAATGTGAACATTTGAAATTGCATACCACCTAATTAACTTGCTTGTTTCAACAGGAAAAAATTAAAAGATATATTTTAGTAATAGACTATACAGGAATAAAATTTTATTTTTATGTGTTAACATCAGATTTAGCCAAGTGTATAGCTTTATAAAATAGGTATGGCCCCCAAATTTTGGAGAATTTACATCAATTATATTTTGGATAACTTACATTTATCTTATTTTGTTTGACCTACTGCAAACTTAAGAAATATTTTATTGGGGCGCCTGGGTGGCGCAGTCGGTTAAGCGTCCGACTTCAGCCAGGTCACGATCTGGCAGTCCGTGAGTTCGAGCCCTGCGTCGGGCTCTGGGCTGATGGCTCAGAGCCTGGAGCCTGTTTCCGATTCTGTGTCTCCCTCTCTCTCTGCCCCTCCCCCGTTCATGCTCTGTCTCTCTCTGTCCCAAAAATAAATAAAAACGTTGAAAAAAAGTTTAAAAAAATATTTTATTCTGAAAGTTAACTTTTACCCTTTATGTAGTGGTTTATTCAGATACTGATTAGGTTACTACATTTATCAAATAAAAATTTGCTTAATAATTTTGTACACCCTTCAAAATTTAAGTTCTTGGCTTAGTACAATAAATAGCTTTTGCCAACCCTAGGCCCCAAGTCATTCTGCTAGAATGTATGTCTAATATGAACTGGGGATTTGTCTGTCTGATTCAATGCTGGATTCCAGCCTTAAATTCCTGACTGTCATACAAGAACCTCTCAAGAAGTATTTGTTGAATGAATGAATCATTCACTGTTGCTTTTCCATAGAACTTGTTTTTTTGTTGTTTTTTTTTTAAGTGGCTAATGATGTTGGTAGAGTTTCAGAATATTTCCAAGCACTTCTGAATTGCTTAGAGAGAGAGAAAAAAATTGGGACTTATGATTGCTGAGGCAATGGATTCTATACTCATAGGGTGAAATTGTCTCTATGTTTGGAATCCTGAGAGTGTGCGAATAAAAATATGATGTGCAAGCAGTCTAGTTTGACTGATGCTTCACATGAAAAGTCTTACTGATATTGAACTATATTTTTTCTTCTGCATATATTCATTCAGTTCAAGATGTTAGAGTGTGTTATTTTTTGCTCAGGAAACCATTTTTCTTAGTTTAATTTCATATTATCAAGAATCAAATTTTGAAGAGAAAATTAAACCCTCACACTATTCTTTCTTTGACTTCTTGAATCAGATGGCTACTTCTTTTTTCTTTTAACAGATTAGGATACAAGCCAGTAAATTACTTCACCTTTAGTTTATATGAATAGGGAAAAAAATCCATCAACCTTTTCTTAATTCATTAAACTTAAGTCATATAAGATAATAGTCACTGCCCTGTTTGTCATTTCATTACTTGTTTTTATTTTTTTCAAGTCTCAAGTCAATTTAGAACATTTGCATGCGTATAAAATTGTCATCTTCTGACACAATGAGTTTTCACCTGGTAATGATCTAGGCCAAGTCATCAGCATGACAAGGCCCTGAAGACCCTTTGAGAGGCTTTAAAAACCAGTGTGTTTTGTTTGTTTGTTTGTTTGTTTTGCAGTAAAAACATTTAACATGGTATCTACCCTCTTAACAAAATCCTAGGTTTAAGGATGTGTGGATAATGTTTAAATCATCCAAACATTAGTGACAATCAGAAAGGAGAAAATTTAAATGGACTGAAAAACCAGTGCATCACTTCAAGAAATGTATTATTACAGCTATAGCTACTGGCCCTACTATTATTTCCCCTCACCTAATTGATAAAGCAACTGAGGCACAGAAAAATAAAGGTAACTTGAAATATTCATTTTGCTAGTAAATGGTCAATGTGGACATTTGAGCCCAGAGACAACTTGAGACAAATTCCAGCCTAACTACCATGCTGTTTTACAAATTAAAACCTAGGTTAGGGCATCTCTTATACTCACGTTGACAGACAAATTGATATTGGAAATCTAGTGACAGTTTTTGAAGCAAAAAGATATGCCTGGACTGTTATTAAGAAAATAATGGTAGATAATAACTAGGTACATAATGGTGGGCGATGATGAAGAGAATATGAGGTTCCTGCAAAGAAAGGTAGGAGGGTTGCACTAAGAATGTAAGCATGAAAAGGAGGGGTTTTGTCATTTGTGAAAGACATTACAGGGCATCTCAAGAATAGATGGAGGAAGGAGGAACCAAAGATGAAACTGTTTTTTTGATAAGCACAACCCAGTTTTTAATATTCTCACAACTTGACTTCAACTTACCTATATAACCTCATTTCTTTCAGGATCCCTATGAGTATCATAGATGTCACCCCATGCTAAGAATTATAATAATGCAGACAATTTCACACTGTGAACATAAAATGTATTAGGTTTATAATTATTATTCCTCACTTTTTTTGAGTGTCTAAGCAATTCTAAAGTTCTTAGAAATATTTGAAACCTTGACCAATTTAGTTATATCTGTATCTCCCAAATCAAATACCAATCAATTGTGATAACTTCATGGTGGTCTATAAATTGCTTACTGTAATACTATAAGGGGATCATTATTTGCATTCCTTTTCAATGGGGGTATATTTGTCCATTAAGTCATCTTTGGGAGTTTTGAATTTAGCATGTGACATAGATGGAATTAAGATTGTCTTGGCATTTATGAACTATGTAGGACAGAAGGAGGTTGTTCCAGGGAGATGAAGGAGGAGTTCAGTCATTAACATGTTTGCTGATTTAAGTTTATAATGAGATAGTGAGGTGGAGATGCCAAAAAAACAAAAACAAAAACAAAAACAAAACAAAACAAAACAAAATAAAAAACAACCACCACTGATCTATAGTTCTGGGAGGAGCTATTGAATTGAAGATGTGCATTGGGATAGCATCCATGGAGAGCATACCTGAATTCCTGGGTGCAAGTGAAATTACTGAAGGCAAAATATTGGAGAACAAAAGTGGAAACTTTGGAAACACTATAGACATAGAGGGAATCTCAGCAAAAAAGATGGATCAGCATAAGTGAAAAGAAACAACAGTGAACGGATAGCCAGAAGCTGAAATACAGTGAAAAGGAGGCATCAGTTTCTTTTTAAAAGATGATTTCTTTTTTAGAAAATCCATCTTTTCTAAATTCCAAATATTTAAATTCTCCACATAAAGTTCTATCCAGTGTTACCAAGTAAAGCCTCATTGCACAGAAAAGCCACTATGTTAGGTTCTGTGGCCTAGCAGGGTGCACTCTCAGCAGATAGTGGATGACCGAGGGCTCAGTGCTTTCCAATAAGGTAACTCTGGTATTTCAGGGACATTTCTGAGGGGTGCATCCCCAAGTAATTTAGAATAGGAGTTAAAAACAGATTATAGGGATTAGCTGGAGTGTCAGGGATCAGGGAAGATGGAAGGAACATACAATGGACTCAAGCCTAGGAATATTCATTAAGATTCCACCAAACTTGCAAGTTTCTTAATTCTCTTGATGCTCCATCCAGAACTCTGACCTGGAGAGATGGGGAATCTGACTTCACTGTATGCCATCCTCTCCCATTTCTATGAATGTTCTGAACCATAGAGCATCCTATTGGGGAGAGACTGATGTTATTTTACTTTATTGAGGAGGAAATTGAGACCTGGGAAGATGAAATCATTTGCTCAAGGGTAAAATGAGTTAAGTGTGCTCAGAGTTCTACACCAATCTGACACTCCACTTTCCAGGTGTTAGTATCACTGACCTCACACAAATACATTCCTCTGTCCTCTATGTGCTATTAAATTAAATGGGAACTTTTCTCTTTGGTAGCCGTCTTCATAGTGGGTAAACATTGTCCTTATGTCTAAAGGAATCTAAGAACCACTGTAGTAAATGTCTCCCTGAAGTATCAATAATTTAAAAATTTTAAAGGCTTCCTTTGGTTAATATTGTTTTCTTTCCTACCATACTATGTGTACATAAAAAAGGAAAGTGTTAAATTGTCCATGCTGCTTAATAATATTCCACAGTGGTTGTCTTAAAAAATATATGAAAGGTGCCTCTCTTACATGTCTTCCTTTATCTGATTAAATGTTTAGAGAACAACTGTTTGAAAAGATGAACTTGCAAAAGACAGTTAAATATGTTCTTGCTTAAAAAATACTGCAATGAGAAGGTTGTTTAAAGATATCTTGGGATTGCATTCTAAAATGACAACTGATGAATAGCTTTGTTTTGCTCTTTTTTTTTTTTTGCCAGAAAGACTGTTCATACATTACTTAGATCTCTCAATGCATTTTTCTCACATCTTAAAGATGGTAAGGTTTTTATATTACTTACCAAATGCAAATTAAACACAAAGGGAAAACAGACTTTTTGATCAAGTCTTCAATTCTTCAAATAAATGTTTCCCACAATGACTGCTACCAGCTATATTATAAATGTTGTCTCTAAAGAGAGTCATTTATTCCAATGAGAATGTTTTTTTAGGTTATATTATTGTTTTATTTTAGGCATTCCTAAAAAGCATATTCATTATAAAATTGTATTATAAGTATGTAGAGAAAAAGGTAAAACTTTCTGATATTATGAAATTTATTCCACTTTCACCTTTTCTTAACCTACATTTCTCTAAAATTCATCCTTGGCTATATGGGTACATTTTTAGAAATGACAATAAAGGTAACTATACCAATTATTCCCTTACAAATAAATGTTATTTTCTTTCAACCAATAAGAATAATAGGAGAAAAACTTACATGCAATGCTATTTACTCGTATAATTAAAACATATACGGAGGATTTGAAACAGGTTAAGTGAATATAATGTCAAAGAAATAAATAACAGTCATTCAATAAACAAAAGTTTTCTGTTCACAGCGAGCTCACAGTCTAATGAAGGAAGTTAGTAACAAACATGTATATTAGTTTCCCTTCTACTGAAAATTTACTCAATGCCATCTATCTTGTTAATGGAAGAACATGATTTCCTGAGCTGTTATCACCTGGATTCAGATTATAGATTCTCCAGTTACTAGCTGTGAGACCTTGAACATGATAGTTAATCCCACTTTCCTTTTCTGTAAAATAGTGATCATTGTAATCTCTAATGTAGTTATGACAATTTAATAAAATGATGAGGCTAAAGATCCTAGAAGAGTGGTAAGCACACAGTAAGCATGAAATCAATATTAGCTATTAATTACTCGAATCCTCATCCACATCTATGAGGTAAGTGTCATAATCTCTGACAGAGAACTTTAGAGAAGTCAAATCATTCTCTCAAGGTTGTATTCTAGAGAAGGGAAAATAATTCAGCCCCATGTCACTCACCAGATTCCCAAATCCACTGGTCTTTACACTCGTCTTCAAAGGAATTTTAATAGTTAGAAATCTTCCAGTCATTTATCTCACAAGACAGTAATAATATCAAATTATATTGGTTTTTTTCCCCCTACTGCAAATGTCATCTTTGTGAATGCTAAAATGTCTTATTCTTCCATTGCTTTTAGCATTAAAAATAACAACAACAGCAACAACAACAACAACAATAACAACAAAATGCCATTTTCCCCTGAACTGCTAAGAAAGAGAAGATTTGAAATAACCAATAGGCTTTTTAGAATATTGGCCTGTATTTATTGAAGTATAAGCAATCATCTTCCAGTCTGGAATACAGTGTTGATTTTGTCAGATATTTTTGTTCTATTTTTAATAGATATTTTATTTAATTTTTTCTTAATGTTTACTTATTTTTGAGGGAGGGAGAGAGAGCGGGGGAGGGCAGAGAGAGAGGGTGACAGTGGATCCTAAGCAGGCTCTGCTCCATGCTGACAGCATTGAGTTCAGTGAGGACCGTGAGATCATGACCTGAGCCAAAGTCCAACTCTCAACTGACTGAGCCACCCAGGCACCACTATATTTTATTTATTTATTATCTTTATGTGGATAAAGATCAATCTCCTATTGAGTTTTAATGAGATGTAACTATTTTATTTTCTAGCTGTTATAAAGTTTAAAAGTGTTTATTGATATTTAAATTAGTCATAATTACCTGCAATAGATTTCTTTTTAAACAAAACTCATAAAGAATTGAAAAGCATTTTCTAGGCATAAGGTGTGTGTTGTGGGGGTGGCCTGTGGGGGAAAGGAGAATTGCATAGGAGATAAGAAACTAGTTGAAGAGTCCATGATTTTATATACAACTTATCATTAATTCTCCTTGAATTATAGATAATTTTTAAAAAATATTATATAAGCTTTATAGCAACCACCATACAGTGAAGAGAGACCTTTTTTTTTTTTTTTGCATTTGGGGAAGTATTATATTTTTTTCCTTCAACGTGATAGATACCTTTATTTGAATTTGAATGACTTTGTATGTGGTACCAGGTAGATTGGCACTTAAATTTAATTCATATTGGTTAGTCACTTCTGTAAGTTCTGCTGAAGTTCATAGACATTAAGGCATAAAATGTTTGACAAACTCGAGTTACCTTCTCAAGAAACCAGACCTCTCTGTGTGACACTTAATCATCTGAAATGTCAAGACAAATCAGGCGAAGCAAGAGACTGCAGAGTGGCAGTGGGTCCTTCATCTGAATGTGTTTGAACAACTACCAACATTAGTAGGGGTCACATGTTACTAGAAGTTTGTTTGAAAATTCATACTATTTTATTAACACAAAATCTGTGCTATGCAAAATGTGAAGTTATTTTTAGGATTAGTAATTCAGCATTAAAATACTGCTTTAGCCATTGCTAATTACCTGTCCCTAGTCCAGCACTATGGGGCAGTGTGGGAACTTGGGAGGAAAACTGCGTGATATAGTGAAAATGGCACCGATTTAGAAATTATCTTTGTTCTGGCTTTAGCCTCTAGTGTGGATTAAGGTAACTCATGTCAACTGCCTGAGGTTCTTTCTTCATATATAAAATTTTGATAGTTAAACCAGATAACTTCTATGTTCCTCTACTGTGACAGAATTCTCAGATCCTAAGGACGCCTGGGTGGCTCAGTCGGTTAAGCATCCGACTTGGCTCAGGTCATGATCTTGCGGTTGGTGAGTCTGAGCCCCGCCTCAGGCTCTGTATCAACAGCTCAGAGCCTGGAGCCTGCTTCGGATTCTGTGTCTCCCTCTCTCTCTGCCCCTTCCCTGCTCACACTGTCTCTCTCTCTCTCAAAAATAAATAAACATTAAAATTAAAAAAAAAAAAAAGAATTCTCAGATCCTATGACCATGAAAAATCTCCACGTAATAGATGTGTTCTTTCAGAAGTGTGATTCATTGATACCACCAAGTTATTTGAGTTCAAATGTAATAGAGTATATATACTACTAAAATGAAATATATTTATATGAGCTTAATATTTTCTCTATATTAATGTATTTGCTTTAATTACATATATCACATATTTCTTCATGTAACTGTAATACTTGATGTAGAAAATTCAAATAACACAGGAAAAAATATAATCAAGAGTATTAAGATCCCAGAAGTCTCATTTTATATTTAGTTGGCTCTCTTTCTAGATTATCTTTTCTGTTCTATGTATCTTTTAAACTTTTATATTGCTTATACCATGGCATTATTATTTAGCTTTATATTATGCTTTAATATCTGGTGAGTCAAGACCACTTCACACACATATCCCTTATTTTTGTTCATCATCTTCCTATGTTATTTTTTCTGACAAGTCTCAGAACATTTCATCAGATCCAATCTCCTAATGTTCATAATAGGACTGTCATTAATCCTGTAGTGACTGTGTACCTTAAGTTAATGAAGATAAACAATTTTAGAATGTCCAGTCATTCATCTCTAAGAATAAGGTCTCTCCTATTTTCGAGTCTTTGATGTTTATTTCAATAGACATATATATCTAGGTCATATCAATTTGTGGTTGTATTTATTCCTTGACTTTCAGGCTTTTGGTTCCAGGCATATTTGAGACTATTGTTTAAATTATATGATCCAAATAGTTCCTTTTCTAAAGTGATTTATAACCAGCCACGTTAAAGAATCATCTTATAATTTCTGATAACTTTTCTAATAACTTAAATTTCCCATGTAAACAACCAAGGCATTTGAAAATATCACTAATGTTATCCTTGTCTTTCTCTGCTTATGTTAACTCTATGAGGACCAGATCCAGGTCTGTTTGTTAACAATATTATCACTTCATCAACAATGCCAGTTACCTGGAAGATGCTCAAAAAGTATCTGTGAATATATTAAGGACTTGGATCTCATGGTACTACTTAGGATTTGAACAAAAGAGGGATCAACCCTTTGTTGTGCCTAATTTCAAGAACGCTTCAAGAGTCCTATGGTTAAGTCAGACTCCATCTTTGGGTCAGCTAATAACACACTCATGTCAAAAAGTTTAAGAATCAAGCACCCATTTCTTCTGTGCTCAGAGTCATTAAAAATAAATTTAAAATTTTATCAGATGCAATTTGATATAGTTTAGCACTCCCCCCCCTTTTTATCTATTATTATGGTAAATTAGAGTGTTTTTGGGCCATCCAAAGCTTACACACTGACGGGCTTGAAAGTAAGTTGTTATTTAGGATGGAAGAAGAAGAGGTGCAGTGGGAGGGCCCCTCAGGAGTAAAAGATCCCGAATCTAAAGCCTCATCACTTTGCTAGTGAGTCTGAATCTTGTGGAGAATTATTGAGAATTCTAATATTTAACAAACCTTGTATTTCTGAAACGAATCTTACTGCTCATGAGATACTGTTTGTGCGGCCACCGGGTTTGGGTAGAGGCCAGTGGTGTGGATGGCAAAAGAATTCACTTGAGGCAGAACAAAGGAGATTGAAGTTTATTGAATACACAGCAAGGGAACAGCAGTCAGGACAGCAAAGGAGAGACAGCCAGGAGCAGGTGGGAGGGAGGGGGGTTGCTGTAGGTAGGGGAGGAGGGTGAGGAGGTATGGGAAGGTATGGAATTTTCCACTTTTGGAGCCTGTGCTGGAGCCCATTGGTCGGCCAAGGCTTGTGGCTATTTCGAGTTGGGTCACCCAATCGGCCTGTTTACATTCAGCCTGGTGGTGGCAGTGAGCCCTTTTACCTTACTCAGGTTTCTACTGTTCAAGCTTGTTGCCTAAAAGCGGCCTCTACACTATTCATTAAATATCTTGTTTACTTCTATTTATTATTAAAGCGTTTATAGCTTTTGTATCACTATTCATGTAAAATTGTTTTACAGAATCATTTCTTTATAGGATACATTTGTGAAGTTGTGAAGTTTTTAATTCCATGATAGGTTGGTTTTGTAAAAACAAATAAATTGCTTTTCCTTTCTCTGTATTTTCTATATTCCAGTGGAGCTGAATGTTCTTGCTTAAAGTTATAAAAGTCTTTTATATTCTTGAAATTATCAATAACAACCTGTCTAGATCTATTAAGGGATTTTTGTTAATAAGAACAATATCATTTTACTTTGAAAAAAGTCATTAAAATTTTTTTTCAAATGTTTTTCTTTATTTTTGAGAGAGAGAGAGCAGGGGAGAGGCAGAGAGAGAGAGAGGGACAGGGAAACTGAGGCAGGCTCTGTGTTGTCAGCAGAGAGCCAGGAGTGGAGCTCGAACCCATGAACTGTGAGATCATGACCTGAGCCAAAGTCGGATGTTCAACTGACTGAGCCACCCAGGAGCCCTTTAAAAAAGTCATGTTTTGGGGGCACCTGGTTGGCTCAGTCCGTTGAGCGTCTGACTTCGGGTCAGGTCATGACCTCACGGTTCGTGAGTTCCAGCCCCGCGTGGGGCTCTCTGCTGACAGCTCAGAGCCTGGAGCCTGCTTCTCATTCTGTGTCTCCCCCTCTCTCTGCCCCTCCCTGCTCATACTCTGTCTCTCTCTGTTTCTCAATAATAAATAAACGTTAAAAAAAAAAGTCATGTTTTTAATCTCATCATGCTGATGCAGATAAATCATAAGGATAAAGATGTTTCCAGTAGTCTCAAGTGAGTTTATTTGTGTTCTTCCAAATGGCCTATATTATTGCTATTTCAATATGATTGCTGAGAACAGATTTGGGAGAAATGTACCAAGTCTTCTACATATTTATACCCATATCTTCTTCACTTTGCACACTATTCTACTTTTAAGACACTACCCTAATCACATGCAACCTGTCTCATTAGTCAATGCCCTAGACTTCTTCCCAGACTTTAGCTGTAGGTTGTCAGCATGGTGGTCCATCCCAGACAGGATAGCAACAAATGATACTTTATAAGTTTGGCAGGTAGCAAATTATCTGTAGAGTGGAGAAATATTCCTCTTTCATATACTCCTAATGCTTCCATTGCTGATGCTTATGGGGCTTAAAGAGAAGAATTGAGTTTAATTATTAACTTCATATAAAATAGTTTCAATACATCTGAAAAGTCAAGAAACCTAGTATGATCTGATTTTTGTACAGTGGTAAATACATTTTTAAATAGCCTTAATAACTTTCTCTTCCAAATCCAATTGCCTTTTCAGAAGGTGTACTTTTGTATTTAAAGTAATAGTTCTAACATTAGATGCAATATAAAAATAAATACAACAAATACACAATAGAGTGTCCAAAAAGTCTAACATGGGGGAAATTATGTATTTACACTGCAGCATGATGAGTAGTTGAAGTGCATAAATGGATGGAATTAGAGTGGCACAATTCTTGTATGTATTTATTACTAAGTGAATTTTTACTGTCTTTTACCTTGGACCAAATATATGTTTTTTGACAAACTACTCTAATCTTAAAAACTTTCATTACTTAAAAAGACAGACTGTATATAAGCTTCATGCTTTCTGCAGATTTTTAGTGCCTTTAGAAATACCATGATCTTTTTTTTAAAGTTTATTTATTTATTTTAAGAGATTTTGAGAGAGAGAGAGAGAGAGAGAGAGAGAGAGAGAACAGGTGAGAGGCAGAGAGAGAGGGAGAGAGAATCCCAAACAGACTCTGCACTGTCAGTGCACAGCCTGACTTGTGGCTCAATCCCACGAACATCAAATCATGATCTGAGCTGAAACCAAGAGTTGGATGCTTTACTGACTAAGCCACCCAGGCACCCCTAGAAATATTATGATTTTAAATATTAAAATAATCAATCCAGTTGTGATAGGAACTCAGGGTCAGCAGTAATGATGATATCTTTTTAGAATTTTAAAGTTAATGAAATAATCATTTTATAATTTAGTTATCAAAATGTGTGTACTTTTGATGGCGATGTATCGTTTTATATAGTTGATGTATTACACCCCAAATATTTTTACTCAATATGTAAAATATTATATCTTTAATGTACCTGTGAAAGTTAATTATAAACATCCTTATCAAATATTTAAGCAATGTAAAAAACAAAGGAAGTAAACTTTACCATTCAAATATCCAAATTCTCATTTTATCTCGTTTATGCTTTAGAATATTATGTTAGGTTTTTGAAAGTAAAGTACACTTTTAATATGGAAAAAAACCTGCATCCATAATTCAAATATCCATTTTCTTTTGCAAAATACATCAGTATAGCTTTTAAAAATGATAGTTACTTAGGTACTCATTTTAATTAAAGCAATCAAATTATATTTGCTACCTAAATTAAATGTCCTATAACCACTCTGCCATTTCAATATATAAAAAGCAAAACAGTGCAAGAATGCCAACTGTAAGCTTTATTTTTTGGCTTCTCCCAGGAAGACCATTTCCTTAAGCACATATGAAAATAGTGAAAATTATAAAGAAAGAAAGGTGGGTTATGTGAGTATGAATCTGTTCTAACTTTCTGTGTCTATATAATACTCACAAATATCATAACCAGAGCTAATTTCTTATCTACAAGATAATGAATAACTCATTTAACTTTTTTAAAATCAATGTGTGCATTCATTATTTCATTATCTCAATGATAGCCAAAGGAGAGCTTGCATAGGAAATTCAACATTATTGACTGATTTTAAAAAAATATATGGAAGTTCAGGGGTAGATTACCATTGAAGGTGATATCCTTTGGGGAAAACATAGGAGAAATTGATTCCTAATCTGGGTCCCAAAGAAAAATAGCTTTAAAATAGAAGGAAACACAGATTAAGGCATTGTTACCATTTTGCCAAGATGAGGCTCAGGAAGATTAAGTTACCTCCCTAGTTATATCTAGTGTTTAGAAGAGTCAAAAAAAAAAAATACAACTCTGATCCCCATCAGGCTATTTTTTTTCCTTCTATACCATAAGTATAAGATCACAAATCTGAACAAAAGGGACTAAATATTTTATTCAAATCCATGGAGAATTTTTTTTTTTTGGTAGAGCAGAGTGTATCACTCTTTGCCTGTTACATATTAATGCAATATTCCACATTTTTCATGGTTTGAAGGAAGGACTAAAAGTCTGTCACTTTAGATTGTTTAACAACAGAATTTGCCAAACTGTGGGTGATTTTTGAAGCCAATTATTATTAATGATTGATGATAGTGTTTATAAGTGTGGTGATATTAAAAATTTATATTTTAAAATTTAGTCTTATCTGCATGTGATACCAAGTTAGTGACTAAAGCTGACCCTTTTGAAGGAAAATTACAATGCATCAAATGTGAAAACGTTTTCAGTGCTCAAGTTATTTTTCTCAGGATGTTTATATATTGTCACTGAAGTGTGTATGTCCAAATAAAATAAAATTGTAAGTTAAAATAACATGAAAATATTTAAATTTTTACAAATAACTGTACTCTCTTGCCTTATAAATGTTAATTTTGGTACATTAAGTAGAAGGCAACTAATAACAAAATATTCTTGATTTTTTAAAATTGAGAATATGTACTTGGCAAAGGAGTTTTATGCACTAAGCCCTACATATTTGAAACATTAATTTTAGATGCCTCTATGGCAACATAATGTATTCTTGTAGTCTTCCAAGATGTGCCATAATTTGGAATCTTTCCTAAGAGTCACAAACCAAGAGACATGTCACAAACAAAGTAAAGGATGACCACGGCTGTTTAGAGAATTCCCAACACTAGCACTTTTAATAAACTTCTATTATTTGACATGCATAATTTGAATGTCAAGCAATACTGTAACTAATTTTAACATGAAATTCTAAATAATTCTAAGTATTGCCAGTTTGCTCCCAGTAGAGACAAGGCAATGTCCTAATTCAACTCTATAAATAAATATGCCAAATATTTTCTAATTTATATCATTAATGGTGGCCAGGCTGTAGATTGGGACCATATACTACTACACCTTTATCATTTAAGAAGCCACTTCATTTCAGATTCCCCCATCACATTAGTTGCTTTTTGATGAAAGAATGGTACTGTTGAGAATCTTTCCTCTCCCTGAATCTTCATTACCAGGTCTTATTTATCCACTAAGAGCAAAAAGCCAAGATTTTATTTCTGTCTATTCCTCAGTGGTGTGCAGTATAGGGATCTGGAAGCATTCCTCTTGGGGTACGTTGTCAAATATATGTCTTCTTGCTTTAGTATGGATAGAAAACAAAAGTTGCTTTCTGAGGGTTAGAGAGACTTTGCCTCTAGGGAGTGTTGTTGCAACAGACTCAGGCTATCACAGTAGTAGTTACAGTAACATCACTAATAAGGAATTAGTAGAATTTTGTAGCCCTTTTGCTACACATTATCTACTGTACCCTGTATTTGGCTCAGGCTATCTCATTTAATCCTTAAAACTACCTGTGGTATAGGTGGAGTTATTCCTATTTTGCAACTGAGCATAATTAAACTTTGAAAAGGCTTAAAAACTTTATGTAAGTCCTATAGTGGAAATGGGAATATAAGACAGATTTCTCTAGGGTAAAAACTACCTGACCATATACAGATCGCAAACTCATCGCAAACTCAATATTTAGTAAGTGTGTTTACCATCAGGAACTCCCTTTGTAGCTAGAAGCTATTGTCCAGCAAAAGCAAGAGTGATATTATATATTGCAGGTGTGACAGCTTGGTTCAAGCTGGGATTCAAAACCAGCTCTGCAAAAACTAAGAGGTTGATGATCTTTCCTGGAGTCTATTTGCATAAATCCATATGCATGGAGACTGTTCTAAGGAGAGTCTGAATAAAATGAGAGTTGTTTTGTACATGGAGGTCAAGAGAGTGGTAGAAGACTAGAGTGTGAAACAAATGGCATGAATATCACCTGAAAGCCAGAACTTGACAAATACAATTTCATGATAGGCTTTGTGAAACTCACGATAAGATGAACTTAGGGGCCCAAGTTGACAGGGAAGTACAAACTGCAGGGGGTGGAGTCACTGTTCTTCCACACAGAACCTGACAGGACCTTGGCTCCTGGAACGCTGGGGACTTGGGAATCTAGAAAAGATTCTTTGGGCATTTTCCAAGAGCATTAGTGGGGGAAAGAAAAGAAAAGAAAGAAACAATATTCTTCATGCAGCTTATGTTCTTATTTAGGACTCCCTCTTGAGCACAAAAGGAATTTCATGTTAGAATTACCGGCAAACATTCTAGAAACATGTAAGAATAACTACCAAAGGCTTTGAAGAGAGCCTTGGGTGAGGGTCCATAGGTCAAACAGATGGAAACTAAGAGCCATGCTAATTTGGACACAAATTTTATTGTTGATAAAATTTGAACCCACTGACTTTTGATATCTGGGATGTTGAGACTCCCACACTATTTGTGATCAATATCCTAAGAGACGAGACAACTTGATGTCTAAACAATCCCCAGTTTCATGATTTGTAGAAAGTCTTCTCAACCTAAAACTCCCTCTGTGTCTATCTTTGAGATTTTATCACTTATTTTTCAAAACCCAAGTCAATGTTCCCATTTTCCTGACTGACCTAACTGATCTTCTAACTCTCCCACTTCCCCATCCTACAAAGTGGACACAAAATAAATACTTTTGGAATTGGCAATAACAATATTAAAGAAACTTTGAAAAGCGACATGCCAGTACAAAAAAATCATGGGATATCGTATTGCCATCTTGGAAGGGAAAAAGAGAGAGAAAATGGTTAAAGACTGGGGCCTCTGAAATAGATTTTGTTTATTGAGCTATATATATCTTCAGGATGTTACTATTTTCTTATTTTACTATCCAAGAACTTAAGAATCCCTTTATTCCCTATCCCAAGCACATTTTTTAAAAATTAAATCAACAATGATTCCTAATAGGAAAAATATGAAAATAAAAGGTTAAATCTCAGTATTATTCTGCATGCAAAAACATGTCTATTTGTGATTTTTTCTTTTTTTTACATCTTGCTATTTCAATGACCTCATTTTGCAATTTCCTCTTTGTTAGTATCTCCGCATGCACAGTGAGCCTGGAAAGAGATTTTCAACCTCTTCTCTTCCATTTTGAATTCCCAGGGGACAGTACTGTGCTGGATTTTAAAAGATGCATGAGTGAAGAAAAATGAGCTCTGTCAGATTTCTCTGCTTTGGACAGAGTCATATATTTTCCCTATATCCATACACCAGACAAAACAGAAGGATAGAATGATTTGTCATTTCCTGTTCTGGAATGTTTAATTTCAGATACCTTTTTCAAGGACTGGAAAAACAGTTACCTTCTGTTTTAAAATTATATTCTGGTAATCAAGCCTATGTAAGGCCTTGGTAAAATGCTAAGATTTGATTTATTTCAAGGAGCACTGCCATTTGAATAGGCTTCCAATTTCTGAACACTCTTATTTATCATAGTGGTTGATTAAAATGGGTCATGATTTCTAACATTGGTTATCCCATTGTAAACACACAACTTTAATATCAAAAGGAGTCGGTGTAGATGGTTCCCTCGATGATTCCTAACTCATACATTATTAGATTTTATTCATTTGGAATCCCAGTTTCAAACCTTTAAGTACTGAGCCCAAATGAAATTTTTATATGAGACTCCTTATTCATCATTAGAACTAAATTGCATGTATAGTTCATACAGGTAGCTCTGGATTTTTCATTACTACAGCATCTCTGCAAAATACTTATTCTAGGTCTAAAAATGATCTTCAAATCATTTATTCATGTCTTCACAACCATAGAAACCACACTAGTAATGTCAGTGGTTAATTGAAATCGTGGATCATGTCTTAGTTTGAAAATGTCTGTGCAGCTTCTGTCTGCAGTAAAACTGTCTACAGTTTTAGATTGGAGAAAAAAATCATAGTATATATTAAGGCTGTTTGACTTCTTATTAAAATATGTATATTTGATATTCCATTTCAGTATGTTTTAGTTTACCTTTATCGTTGCTCTTGTCTTGCTTTGCTTTGCACAGCAATGAAGTCTGAAATACTTTAGGGAAAGAATGAAAGAAAGAAAAAAGAAAGAAAGAAGAAAAAAAGAAAGAAAAAGAAGGAAGGAAGGAAGGAAGGAAGGAAGGGAATAAAACATTCTCAATTCAAGGGATTTTGTATTTTATCTAGTTTGACAGTAAAATATTGGGTATTTTGAGTATCTTCCACATAACTAACACTGTGAAAACTATATATAGCTCTCAAAGAGCTTACTATCTAGTACTTCCCTTAAAAAGTCACTGTCTTCCTGTTTGTATTCTAAGAAGTTTGCCTTTGAGCCTCCTTTATTTTTTTGATCTCCCAAGCATACCTAACTGTGACCAAGCAAAGTTGTTCTCCTTTTTCTGTTAGTCTATTTCTTTGCACCAATAGCAGGCCACACCCATTGTATTCAGAGACACCTGCTTGCAAGTGAGAGTCATGGAAAACATCAGTAAGGGTTCTGTTTTACTCTTTAGGAAGCTATGCTGTCATGTGATATAAACTAGGGAGATAACAATAAAAGAGGTACTTGATAATATTTTTTAATCCATTGATATAGTAAATAGAATCAGCTAATTTAGCAGCTTTTTCCCCATTGATTTTCTCATCTGTATATTTAGGCCGTTGAAACAAATAATGTATAGATCTGGTCTCCTAGTTTTCATACATGAAATTTTTGTTCAATATGTCATACAGAACACATACACTAAACTTCATCCATTTCATTCAAATTTTTAAATTTTTGGCATAAAGTTGTTCACAGTTTTCTCATTATTTCCAAATCTCAGTTGTACCAATAATTACATCACTTTTACTCCTTCTTATTCCTAATCTTTAAAAATTTTTGCTTCTCCTTTATTTTCTTAATCAATCCTGCTAGAAGGTTATTTTATAAATCGTTCAAACATTTTTTTAATGTTTATTTATTCTTGAGTGAAAGAGAGACACAGCCTGAGCAGGGGAGAGGCAGAGAGAGAGGGAGACACAGGATCTGAAGCGGGCTCTAGGCTCTGAGCTGTCAGCACAGAGACCAACCCAGAGCTCAAACCCACGAAACATGAGATCATAACCTGAGCAGAAGTCTGATGTTTAACCAACTGAGCCACCCAGGCGCCTCTATTTTATAAATTTTTCAAAGACTCAACTCTTGGTGTAATTAAGCCTCACTCTTTTGTTGCTTTGTTTTCCTTATCATTAGTTATATTTTATGTTTACTTTTTGTTTATTTTTATTGTTTGGGGTTTATTTTGTTATATTTTATCATATTTTTAGAACCTTTAATTCATTAGTTTTACTTCTTCTTTCTTATTATGTATTTGCCATTAGTAAATACTTTATTAATTATTTAATAGTAACCTTTAGATGTATCCCAAATATTTTTATAGGTAATATTTGATTGTTATTCAGTTCAGATATTTAGAAATATCCATTATGATATCTTCTTTGATCCATGCATTATTAGATGTGTTTTTTGAGTATCTAAATTTCTAAGAATTTTTGGCTGCTTTTTACATTTCCAATTTGATTAGTCTTTCTAACTGCAGTTTATAAGCTATCAACTATTTTGTATCTGTTCAAATGTCCTTTTGTCATCCAGTGTAGTTATGAAAAGACTATTTCATTCTAGAATCAAAAATATTTTCTAAAATTAATAAATCAAGGTACAGATGCAAATATAGCACAGAAGTAAAAGTGAGTGTCATTAATAGACTAGTTAAAATTCACTTAAAAGGGCAAAGAAACTGCCCTTGTAAGCAATGTGATTAGGTTGATTCATTAAAAATTCCAAAAGGCAGGGATATTTGTACTCAACCTTTTCTATTCTCTTACAAAGAGAACTGCTCTCTAGGGAGATGAAATGTAAATAATTTTAATTAATTATAACCTTGTTCTTAAAGAAGGATCTTCCCTAATGTCTGCCTGCCTGTTCTGCTCTGTATTAAAATATGAAGGAGAACTTGCCCATTGACACGACCTAAATGTACACATATCTAAGTAGGAGGGCGCATTTAAGGGACAGGCCTGTGGGATAGAAGCTTATAGGCCTGTCAGAGAAATCCATGTTAGTTTCCTGTATTGGTCAAAATAAACATAAATGGACAGCCAAGGAGTGTTAGACATCTTCTTTGAGTGGACAAAGTTTTTATAATATAAGCTTATATTTCTTTCTGTATAGATCAATCATAGCATATGATTCATACATTAATGCCATTGATCTGTTTTTATTTTTTTTTAGTATTCAAGGACACTCTTTGTAAGCTTATTTTTGAGAGAGAGAGTGCATGCTCAAGGGCACAAGCAGGGGAGGGGCAGAGAGAGAGCACGGAGACTGAGAATTCCAAGCAGGCTCCAAGCTGTCAGTGCAGAGCCCAATGTGAGGGGGTTCAAACTCACAAACCTTGAGATCGTGACCTGTGCCGAAATCAAGAGTCAGATGCTTAACTGACTGATTAACCCATGAACCCCTGTTTGATTAGTCTATTGTAAAGGCTAATTGAAAACTTTATCATATCTCAAACTTTAAAACATATGCTTAAACCTTGACAATATAAAAATCATAATAATTATAAAGTAACACAAATTCGATGGTATAAAAAGGAGAGTTTGAAAGAAAAGCATTTCCTCTTGTCTTCCACAATATAAAGTCAATAGATGTGTTAATTAGACAAATCAAGAAAAATTAGTGAAGGAATAAAAATCTCAAAGTCCTTATGGCAACCACTACAGATTTAAAAAGAAATTATAATGATAAAAGAAATAACAGAATCTAGAATTGAGAGGTACAGAGGAGAGGAGAGATAGTGTTTAGTGAATTCCTTATTTTTCATAATGCCTAGTTAATGAATAGATAGTTAGGAGTTGGTAAGTCGAGTGATTGTCATGTATGTGTGTATAAGTTGTAGAGATACTATAATAATTTAACTATACAACAATTATACAACCATAATTATAATATTTAACAAATAATACAAATTTGATTGCCAACAGAACAATTGAAAATAGAAACTTTAGGATAGCGGAGATGACGGACTAGAGTGTGTGTGTGTGTGTGTGTGTGTGTGTGTGTGTATGTGTGTGTGTGTTACCAAACTTTTAATTTTATACCCTTCCAGGTGGTTGAAAATATTTAATCATGGGCATGACTTATAATACTTTAATATCCTATAGTCAATCAAAGAAACACTGTTCAGTTAAATAATTAGCCACATCTATATGTATTGATAAGGAAAGAGAAGTACAATATATTTATGAGTAAAATAAAAATATAATACATATAATTGTATGTATCCTGAGCATTTAAAAATGGTAACGATGCATATGTTTATATTAATCAATCCATGAAAAATATCCAGAAATAAACACATTAAATAATAACAATGACTACTTGTGTAGTGTTTTATTTTGTATTCCATATATTATTTATATAAATTTTTCACTACTACCATGCATTGATTATATAATAAAATTTTAATAGTAAAAATAATTGAGATCCTAGATAACTTTGTCGGTAGGATATCCAACTTAACCTCATTAGTCTGGGCCTCTAATTCAGGTTTTAAGGTCTATGGGTACAGAAATTCTCTGTGCCTTGCTCACTGCTCTAACCCCTGCAGCTAGCCCAAGTTAGTCCCTACCCATAATATAAACCCTTTCAATATTTCTGGAATAAATTAATAAATATAAACTGAGTGCTTAATATAATATGCAACATATAGTAGGTATGCAATAGATGAAAGCTCTTTTTCTCAGTCTATATGAGCCACTAAGAATTGATAGATTTTAGTAATTAAAATTAAAAATCATTCAGATAGCAATGTAAGTGAAGCGTGATGGAAAACATTTCTTCTATTATTTTCCTGCCTGTTGATTTTCACTTATCTATTTGGACACATCCCATTTTTTACATTAAAAAGCTATGAAAAAGCTAATGCCAGATTGTTTCAGCTCAAGATTAAAAACCAAACATTCTCATCTGTGCCTTTATGTTTTTCTCAATGGCATATACCTGTCTTTCTTTGTGGTTCATATTTAATCCAGATTTCTCCAAAATGGATAATACATTTCCTAAAGCGTCTTCATTATCATCTTTCATATCAGCAAAGCAGCAGCAAATCTTTGCTTACTTTTAGGTTTCAGAATTCTAATAAGCAGAGTAATGCTTCTTTTTTCTAAGTCCTATCTACAATAAAATCCTGTTGAGTACAAGAGTATATAATGGCATTTCCTTCCTCAATTAATTTCATTGTGAATATGCTAGAACTTGTGTCAATGAAGGCATTCTGAATATCTCCAATAGACAATAAACCTCAGTCATGACCAGAGTGAGGAAGAGGGAAAATATGCACATGGGCTAATTTGATGGCTATGGCTTCGGATGAGTTTCCATTTCCCTTCAGGGTTTGGACTCAAGCTGAAAGCTAAAGTAAAATTCAAGATGCTAGAGACACCCCTCTCTGACTTCACTTTAAGCAATCTGCTGTGTTACTGGCAGGACTGGCCCTTCACAGAGTGGCGGTGACCATATTACTAAAACTACAAGGTGAGGCCTGGAAGTCTTTGGGCACAAGAGAACTTGATCGGCTGTCACTGAGCCTTCATCTTATATTAATGAAGGGAAAGTGATCAGTCTATTGCAAAGGACATAGATAATTCTCCCTTCAAACCCAAAGTACAACCTGACAGAGCTTCTGATATTTGGATGATGGTGATGAGAGGAAAATTGGAGGAGTAATGATCTGTCTCAAATGGAAAAATTATGATTAGAAAGGAAAAATTTAACCATTTGCTTTGGTATAAATAAAGTTGTCAATCCAATAATAGACCATTGAATGGCTTGTTTAAATGCAAGAATTTAGTATTGAATTCATGAAATACTATATTGTACTCCTTAGTTTCATAAGCATTAAATATGACAGGAAAAATAACCTCTTGTCTCCATTTTAGAAATGAGGTATAAGTAACATATTATAAATTTGTCCTAGTTCATGGATGTGACAGCTAATAGATGCAAATATTGGCAATTTGCTTAGTAGATTATCATTTACTGTCACTTTTTTAATTAGAATGTGATCTTCCATTGTCTTTAATCTATTTACATCATGGATGACAAATTTCTTTCCCTTAAGCAAAATCTTTATTTATCATAAAGCAATTTCACCAAAACTGTTACATGAAGGAGAAACCATTATAGGAATCATTTAACTTTTGAATTTTCAGACTACTTTGTGTCTTAAAAAAAAGAATAGAAAATATTTTATTTTTAATGACTGATATTTGCACACTTGCCTCTTCAAGAACGTCCATATTTTTTTCTGTTTATCTTAAAATTATAAAGATATAATTACTTTACCATTAATTTTGTAATGATGCCATGAAAAATCTGAGTAGACTTAGGCTTTGTTTATGTAAACAATGAAAACTTAAATGCAGGTGTAATTAAATATTGCTGGTCAGCTCTGAGGGCAGGAATCATCTACGTGTGTTTAGCACTGGCACATAACATCTCTTTAGCCCATCAAGGGACTTTTAAAGCAAATAATTCTACTGGTAAGGAGTTATTTGTAGAAGAACTTGGGAGTATGGGTGGTGGAGGAGGGAAATGGAAAAAGGAGAGTCAGATGGTCTGAATTGTCTTTTGGGAGAAAAAAAAAATGACATGGTTTTGACTGGATGTGATTTGATATCTATCAGCTTCTGTTGCAAGTATAACAGAAAGCATGTATATAGATTATGTTTAACTAATGAAACTTGTTTAGATTATTTTTGATTGGATTGTCAATTTAATGGTATAATTGGCTGGTACTAATTCCAGAGTAAGATTGTGAGTTCAGTATGGTATTTGTCAAAACTGAGGGCTACTCCATATTAAGTGACATTTTTAAGTCTATTTAAAATAAATAATGAGGGGCCCCTGGGTGGCTCAGTCGTTAAGCGTCCGACTTCGGCTCAGGTCACGATCTCGCGGTCGGTGAGTTCGAGCCCCGCGTCGGGCTCTGTGCTGACTGCTCAGAGCCTGGAGCCTGTTTCGGATTCTGTGTCTCCCTCTCTCTCTGACCCTCCCTCGTTCATGCTCTGTCTCTCTCTGTCTCAAAAATAAGTAATCGTTAAAAAAAATTAAAAAATAAATAAATAAATAATGAAATAAATATAACCTCATATAACCTCAATTATGTTAATTCTTCACTTTTATACCTCATGATAAATATGAGGAATATAATAAATATGGGGAATAAAAATGAATTAACACAATTGAGGTTATATTTAATTATTTATTTAAAATAAACTTAAAGATGTTGCTTGACATAGTCCAGTTTGTAAAAAAAAAAAAAAAAAGTCCTCAATTTTGAACTTACCTTCAGCTCTTTAATCTCCCAAGGTCCTAAAATCCAGGTGTATTATGTGATCATGTATGTATTGTTATTTCAGTGTCTTTAGGAAAGACACTTCCTCACCTCCAAAACGCTCTAGCCTCAACAACTGTGGTTAGTTCTTATGCATACATCATAATAGCTAACATGTATTGGACATATGTGCCAAGAACCATTCTAAGTGCTTTACATATTTATTATTATTGTTATTATCAGTATTATTATCAGTATTATAATAATAATTATTATTATTATTCTTGAGTGCATCCCTGTGAGAGAGGTACTCTTATAAATTTGCAAGCTTACAGATAAAAACCTGAGGTACAGAAAGATGAAGAAACGTGATCAAGGTAGCCCAGCTAAGAAGTGGAAAAGTAGAAAAATTGGGGTCTAAATCCAGGTAGTTTGACTCTAGAAACATTGTCATGAATCTTAAACATGGAGCTTTGATATTTTGAAATACCCCTTTAATGTGGTTACTAGACATTATTTATGCACCTCGGTGAATGACAAGGAAGAAGCCTTTGATGATCATAAGTTTAACACTGGATGAGAGATGGCTTTGGGGGAAGATATATGACAAGAAACTAAATGCTAAAATTTTAGGAAGCAAAACCCTTACTTCACAATTGTGATCAGAAAAATGTGTAAGAGCTGTCTTGTGCTGTTAGCCATGTGGTCCTGGGTCTGAGGAGTAAGGGGTGGTAGGCTTCCTCTTCAGCTGACTAGTCTAACAGCATTGGTATTAGTCTAAAGGAACAGTAGAGAGAGCCCCCTAGAGGAACCAGACACCTCTGACTACATACCCTTTTTTTCCCTTGGGCCTGACATCTTTTCTTTCATCAAGGTAATTTTATAGTTTGAGAGGGTGATTGCAAGAATATCTTTGTGAAATAATAAAGCAGCTCATTTGTAAATAATAAGACAGATCATTACTTTGACAATTTCTTTTTTTCTTAAGTAGGCTCCATGCCCAACATGGGGCTTGAACTCACAACTCTGAGATCAAGAGTCTCATGCTCTACTGACTGAGCCAGCCAAATGCTCCAATGTTGACAATTTCTGATAATGCGAGCAGGCAGCTGAAAATGGTAATGACAGTAATTAGATAATGATTATTTTTTTACATTATATAACTGATATGAACTAATATATGTTGGTCTATATATGAATGAGTGAATGAGTAATGAGAGAGGGAAAGAGAGGGAGCATAATGTTTTGATGAGAAATTGGTCATATGTTTACTATCATCTATTATGAGTAAAACTCTATTAGAAATTGAATTTTTGGCAACTGATTTACATGGTTGATTTTATGTTCTTAACTAACTTTCAGTCAATCTCAAATTTGAAGCCTCAGCAGAATCCAATTCATTTGTTGGTTTTAGGTAAAAAGGAATCTCATAGAAGATGTAGTGCCTGTTTTAACACATAGCCACTGAAGAGACCCCTTTTTCAATAAAGCCAGTGATTTCTGACTTGAGAATATCCATTAGGTTGGCAGTAGAGATTTATGTAGTGGTGGTGTTAGTTAAATGGCACCTTTCTGGAGATAGTCGTCCTCCTGGACCTAGACATCATAGGGTTTAACTCATTCCAGAAAGATGTGCAGCATTTTCGGAAGAGAGAGGTAAAAACAGAGAAGAGCTAAAACTTAGGAAATTACACCATTCATAATTGTAAGTTTCAAACTGTAATTCTTGAATGTTTATAGATAGTTTAGGCACAGTACTATCTTCCAACAGTACAGTCTGTCTGCACTACTAGGAAGATCTGAGCAGGACTTTAAGGATCATTTATTTGGTGATCAATTAAGCTGTCTTAAAACCGATTTATATAAAAACTATCAAAAGAATTTAAAATATAACCCTCTCCTTACCCAAATCTAGGGAGATGTTATCAGATTTCAGAATAACAATCAGTCATTTGTCTCCCTTAAATTTAGTTGCAACCTACCAACAAATGTATTCCCTGTATTTAGCCACAAAGTAGAGGCAATCATGGCCAATAGCTTGAGTTCATACATCTACTAAACAGTGTGTATGAGATGAAAAAAAAGTATATTTTTCTATATTTGCCAACTTAAAATTTGTTGCACAAGATTACCGACCTTGCCCACTATGTGTCACTTATAGGATATTTCTGACTTCTATCTTCAATAGGTAATTGATTTTTATGGTAATTTACTCTATGAATAATTCTTTTTAAAATATAAATATGACTTTACTTTCCAGAAATTAAACAGACTATATGAGCTATTAAACAAATATACAATGTAGGTATATTTTCTAACCTCATGACTTGTTAGTAAATTAAAATATTAGTTCATATTGATTATCAGACAACTACTTATAATGAACATTGTGAACAAAGGTGGTTTATCATTATTATGTAATGGTGGCTGGGAGGATACTTAAATTGCTTTTTCAATTGTAATAATATAGAAACATTTGGCACCATAAAAAAATCACCTGAAGAGACAGAGTGATAGTACATATGATAGGTTGAGAAGTTTCAAATTCACTTACTAAAAATACATAAATGCGTATGTGTTTGTGTGTTTCAAAGTAGGGTGGACTACTGATTCATTTGTTTGAACTGAGAGTTGCACTTGCTTTGACTATACCAACTACACCCCTAGAGAATATTCTTATGTGGCTATTGCCACTAAGAACAAGTTACTTACTGTCCAGAAGCCTGGATCTTCACATGGACAGTAGTTCAGATCTTGTACATATCTTAGGTTTCCCATGTGCATTGTGAAACTGTAGCTTTCTAATATTTTCCAATTACATTTGTAAATGCCATCCAATTCATGTTTGTGGTTTCTATTCACATCAGTAATTGATAAATGGTTGGTAAAAGTACAGCAGTTGGAAAGTCGTGAACTTTTCATCAGTTACAGAGCTCTATTGGTCTGATTACTAAGTGTAGGGAGAAGTAAGTGAAGTGGGTGAATATAGGCAGTAGATAAGGTGATTGGAGAATCTATAGGAGTTGGATAACTAAGAGGTTAAGGGAAGATATTGAAGTCAGTAATATGTTAATTGTGTATATACGTTCAATCAACAGCTGTATCTATATCAGTATTATTCAGAGGCTAGGAAATACTGTGTTTTAGCTACCCAGAGATTCTGGTATATGTTGCATCATATAGACTTTATTTGGATTGTTGTTTTCAAGTCATTAGAATACCGTAAATCACAGAGTAAAGTTACACCAACTGTCATTCACTCATTAGTGAATGAAAATGCACTTGGGCATCTTGTGTCCCTTGTAGTTGTGGTTTTCACACTTTTGAGTGAGAACAAAATGATTCCAGTTGTGGTGAAAGGAGAGATTCAACCAGATATTAGTCAGGTCTAGAAGTTCTACATAAATTCTGGAGCTGTGGCTGTCAGACTTCACCAGGCATATCAAACATTGGTAACAATGTGGACTTACTGGGACCCTATCTCAAAACAAAAACGAAAACAAAAACAAAAACAAAAACAAAAACACCCTGATTCAGTAGTTCTTTTCAGACATGACTCTTGCATTTTAACAAGCAGCTCAGGTAATCTAAGACAGGTGTCCCACAGGAGTGGGAAAGAAAGAGAGGAAGAGAGAGCATATGAGAGAGAGAGAGAGAGAGAGAGGAAGAGAGAGAACAAAGAAAGCAAAGAGAGAAATAAAAGAAAAACCTTGGAACACCTACCGTTTAACTGAAAGGCAAAAGTTCTCATTATATTCTCAAAGAGCACATGATACTGGCTTCTCCACTTAAATGTCATTTTTCATATTTTTAACATATTTTTACTGACTGATATTTCAAACTTTTAAGGAACGTAACAATAGATCAGAAAAGTTAATGCCAACTGCTTAGGATATCACTTGGCTACACCATTATTTTTTTTAAGTGCAGATAAATGGTGAATAATATTCAATATGAACTTTGTAGTTTAAATGGCAGCATCATGCACTACTATTAAAATTGCAATCAGATTTGGGAAGAAATAAAAGTAATTCCTTTCAATTAGTAATTGCTCATAATTGATGAAAATGAGCTATTGTCTCAGCACAGATATGAATATATGCCTTTAAAACTAGTTCTACATATAAAAATGGTACTAAAAATCCATAAATTTAATAAAAATTATAAGCAATTCTTAACTTTGTGACATAATCATATTTAGGATTTTATATGTATGCTAACTAATGGCCTATGGAAAACGTTTAGTTTTATTCCCTGGACATCAGAAACCTATAATCCTTTATTATAAGGAAAAGTGAAGGTTCACTTTAAATCCATACCAAGAGGGGCGCCTGGGTGGCTCAGTCGGTTAAGCGTCTGACTTTGGCTCAGGTCACGATCTCGTGGTCCATGAGTTTGAGTCCCGTGTCGGGCTCTGTGCTGACTGCTCAGAGACTGGAGCCTGTTTCGGATTCTGTGTCTCCCTCTCTCTCTGACCCTCCCCGTTCATGCTCTGTCTCTCTCTGTCTCAAAAATAAATAAACGTTAAAAAAAATAAATCCATACCAAGAATCTACACTTAAGAGGGCACTCTATTTTCTATTTGTTAAATAGGAAATGGATGAAAATATTTGTCTGTAGGAAGCCACATTTGTTGCTGGTTATTAACCTCATCTGATCATGTCAGTGAAAACACATGCCTCTTGGTGTGGGAAAAGAACCCTTCAAATCAGCGCAAGAGAGAAAAACTTCCTTCTATTTCTATTCCCCATTTTTTTTTTACTGATCCTTATGGAATTAAATATATACACTAATTATATCATATATTCTTATATTAAATATAACTTATATTATCATTTATAACATATATATCACAAACAAGGCTCTAATTCATTGTCTTTTTGACTGGTGTTTTTGTTGCTGTTTGCATCAGATGCTCAACAGAGAACAAATTACAATTTCAGTCTGTATCGAGAATTCCAGCAGCCAGAGGCATTTGATTCAGATAAATTGAGCACACATTTGAAAGAAAGTCTTTTATTCTAGACACGGCTGACTTCATTGCTAGCTGTGATGTTCAGCAATAGATCCAGAGGCTGGAAGAGAGGAAGTGCTGACCAGTACAAATACATTTCAGTGTGTGAAGCATGCCAGATTATCATAAAGTCTGTTCAGAGCAAGGGGTCCTAGGTATTAGTAGAGATCCTTATTTTTGTAGAAAGGATTATACACGTTACCATGTGTCTCTTCAGACCTGTTAACTAAGTTGCTGTTTATACTTTGCCATTATTTTAATCGTATTTTAAATTTGAGCTTTTGAAGAAATTTTGTAGATATCTCATGATAGCGGTGACTACATGTTGAAGGAATGAATCCTTACTTAGTTTGAGGCAGTTTGAGAAATTGAACTAGAAAAACAAAGATTTAGAAGCTGATTTTTAATGATAAAATTTAGTACTTAATTTAGTTCAGAGTTTCTGATAGTTCCAGCAAAATGGAAACTGGTTTGATTTTGCTCTGTTTAAAAAAGAGCACTCAGGATGAGATATTTACCTGGTTCTGAATTTCAAGAATGTATCAACCTGGAATGCAGTTGAAAACATATCGTTTTTCAAAAGGGACAGAAACAGTCTTCATGCTTCTTATGCTAGCCTTCAATGAAAAAGGACAGTGTGAAATTTTATGTTTACTCAGTGAGGATTTTACATTGAAAAGCCACCAGAGGCAAGATCTTTTTGATCTTTGTTTCCCTAGGATTTAGCAAAATACATGGTACATAAGAGGTTCTCAGTAAATGTTGCTTGAATTGATATATCTCAATCTCAATTAAAAATCAAGTTGGTGGGGCGCCTGGGTGGCTTGGTCGGTTAAGCGTCTGACTTCAGCTCAGGTCATGATCTCACGGTCCGTGAGTTTGAGCCCCGTGTTGGGCTCTGTGCTGACAGCTCAGAGCCTGGAGCCTGTTTCAGATTCTGTGTCTCCCTCTCTCTCTTCCCCTCCCCTGTTCATGCTCTGTCTCTCTCTGTCTCAAAAATAAATAAACGTTAAAAAAAAAATTTAAAAAAAATCAAGTTGGAAATAGATCACTCTTTTTAGTTCTCCAAAGGATAGTATAGCCCTACTAGGAGCTATATGATACCTGAAACCCAGAAGTGATACCATAGAACAATGTCTGGACCACAGTCTTAATGATGTATCCAGAGAAGCTCCTGACCGGGTAAAGCCTGCATATTACTGCTTTTGTTACTTTTCATCTGGTAGAATGGTCTAGAGGCCATAGGTGCATGCATCCCTCTCTGCTTCAGGTAAAGTTCTAATGTACGAAATGCACACTCATTGTCTTGATGCAGCCAGAAACCTTAGGACATTGTTTAGGATGTAAAATATTTTAAACTTCGGAGACATTCAAATAAAATTTGAAATATTAATTATTTATAGGACCTTTCATTTTCAAACACTTGTAGCAGTTAACTAGAATGCATTAGAAGCACATTCCTGAATACCACCTGTGGTCTGTAATTTAAATAGATGAAGACCGTTTGGATGACCCACCAACAGGAGGTGAGGTGGAGCTAGCCTCCAAAGGGTGGCTGGGTAATGAGACAGGAAGGCATGCACAAGGGCATTGGCAGTCGCCTCCCTCTATTGGAGTGAGAGAGGGTGGGGTAGCCAAGGCAATCCCCTTGTCCACCCAAACAGGCAGGAGGAGAATTTGATTTGACTGACTGACTCACTATTTAAATAAAATGCTCTAAATTGAGCATGTGGACGATGGAAGGGTCTCTAATGTGTCTCCAGTGTGGGCCTGTGCTGGTGATTTGAGTGATCATGATTTAGATGGCAGTGTAGTTGAACGAAAAGGAAGTGAAAAATCTGGAGTTACAAATCACTTCTGTACTATCTCTGCCATCTTTCCTTTATCTCTGCAGGCAGACAGAGCCTCTGGAAAAATGCCTAAATGACCCCTGGATTTGTCCAATGGTGTCTGATGTCTTAACAAAACAAAGTTGTTATTGTTGGGTTGTTTCTGCCCCCACCCCCCAAACCAGGGAATTTGTTTTTCTGCTACTTTTACTGTAGAGATGTCTTTCACCTGGTGTGTGTGTATGTGTGTGTGTGTGTGTGTGTGTGTGTGTGTGCGCGCGCGCGCGCGCACCTCCAGAAGCTCCTTAGTTTCCTGAGGCTAAACAGAAACCCCACTGCATAGGAATCTTCAGTGTTTGGGGTGAGCCCAAGTGGCTTCAGGGCTATCAGAATGACTGCTTTTCTTTCCCACTGAGGCCCTGAAGCTTGCTTCAAGGATTTTAGTGTTTTCTTTCTATTTGGCTTCTCTAAATGTAAAGTTTTAATGTCAGTTTGAAGCTTATAATCTCACTAAGTATCTGTAGTTTATATCTCTGCACAAAGGGCTCTCATTTGAATAACATCTGGAACTTCCCTTCATCCTCTGGCAGCTTTGTCTTTTGTTCTTTATTGCAGAGCGAGACAGAGGGGATATAGGAAAGTAGGTGAAAGAAGTGAGTCAGTTCTTAGAGTTTGATGACATGATGTCACCCACATCATGCTACTGTGAAATGTCCCTAAACCCCAGGCCAAAAATGCCTAGCACAAGAAGGAACTCAGTAACAACTTGGTAAATACAGGAATGCATGTGTTATGAATCTTAAAATATTGTACTTTTAATCTAAAAACGTGCATTAAAAACTTCTTTCTATTGGGGCAGCTGGATGGCTCAGTTGGTTAAGTGTCCGACTCTTGGTTTTGTCTCAGGTCACAATCTCATGGTTTCATAGGTTTGAGCCCCATGTCCGGCTTTGTGCTGACTGACAGTGGAGCCTGCTTGGGATTCTCTCTTCCTTTCTCTCTGCCCCTCCCCCACTCATGTTGTCTTTGTCTCTTTCAAAATATAGAAACTTAAAAAAAAACCTTATTTCTATCAATATAATGAAAGTTAACTTATAACTACTCAAAGTTTTACCTATAAACTATTTAAAAGACAGAGCTATTTGTAAATCTAGATGTTTTTGCTCTGTATTTATACAAGAACAAGAAACAAGAACAAGAAACTATTTAAAATTCTTGTTTTGTTTCATTGTGGAATTTTTTTCTTAGTAAAAGAGATGCATAAATTTTGCAAATGTTTTTGGAGTTGTCTTTCATTCAAGTCAGTATGGCCTGGTCATCTATAGAAGTCTAATCTTTTAAAATTACCATCACCTGAGTACAAGCCAGGGTATCCCAAGATGCTCAGGGCAGGGGGGGCGGTGCCCTGGCTGGGCAACATGAAAAGATGCTCAACATCACTAATCATTAGGGAAATAAAAATCAAAGCCACAATGAGCTATTACCTCACACTTGTCAGAATGGCTAAACTAAAAAAGGTAAGAAATAAAAAGTATTGGCGAGAATGTGCAGAAAAGGGGACTCTCGTGCACTGTCAGTGGGAATGTGGATTGGTGCAGCCACTGTAGAAATAGCATGGGAGGTTTCTCAAAAATTAAAAATAGAAATACCATATGGCCGAGTAATTCCACTGCTGGATAGCTGCCCAAAGAAAACAAAAACAATAATTCAGAAAGATAGATGCACTGCTATGTTTATTGCAACATTATTTACAATAGCCAAGATATGGAATGAACCTAAGTGTCCATAGATAGATGAATGGATAAAGAAAGATGTGGTATACACACAGACTCACATATGCACGTGAATACACACAGGAATATTACATAGCCATAAAAAATGAGATCTTGCCATGCACAAGATCTTGTGACAACATGGATACACCCAGAGGGTATTATGCTAAGTGAAGTAAGTCAGACTGAGAAAGAAAAACACTGCATTATTTCACTCAATTGTGAAATCTAAAAAACAAAACAAATAAGCAAACAAAAAGAATCTATAACTACAGAGATATAATAGACCTATAAATACAGAGAACAAACTAATGGTTGCCAGAGGGAAGGGGGTGGAGGGATGGCTAAAATGAGTGAAGGGGAGTAGGAGATACGGGCTTCCAGTTATGGAATGAATTAGTCATGGGAACGAAAGGCACAGCATGGGCAATATAGTTAGTGACATTCTAATAGCGTTATATACTGACAGATGGTAGCATAATGTATAGAGGAGTTGAATCACTGTGTTGTACATTATATTGAAATGAATATAAAATCGTATGTTAACTATACTCAAAATAATAATAATAATAATAATAATAATAATAAAATTGTTATCATCTGGTTTCAGACATAGTATTTTCTTCTTTCAGGTACACACCCTACTTCTTTGATTGCAGACTTTAGAATCATAAATTTTGCAAAGGGGGGTGTTTTATTTTGTATGATGATTTGTTTTGTTTCCTTATTTTTCCTTTATGTTTCCTGTCCTTGCTCTAGATTTTTGTCTTGTGATTGCCGTGATGAGAATTGTATAAACTGCCTTATAGATAAAATAGTTCTTTTTCTGCCAATAGCAACTTAACTTCATTTGCCTATACAGGTTCCATCGTTTTCCTCCTTCACTTTTATATTTTTGTTGTCACAAATTATCCCTTTTTATGCTATGAGATTGTTACCAAAGTGCATTAGCTATAGTTATTTTAATACTTTTTTCTTTAACCTTTATGCTGTAGAGTTTAACATCCTATTCCATTTTTTTTTAATTTTATTTATTTTGAGAGAGAGAGGGAGTGTGCAAGTGCATGCATATAGAAGAGGGGCAGAAAGGGGGAGAGAGAGAGAGAGAGAGAGAGAGAGAGAGAGAGAGAGAGAGAGAGAATCCGAAGCAGACTCTGCACTGCTGGTGCAAAGCCAAACATGGGGCTTGATATCACCAACTGCGAGATAATTACCTGAGATGAGATCAAGAGCTGGATGCTTAACCCACTGAGCCACCCAGGTGCCCAACACCCTATTCTAAAATACAGTTACAATTTTCTGATTCTATTTAATACCTTACTCAAAAGCTTTGGTAGTTTTGCTTTTTGTTTCTTTGTTTCAGGTAGAAGAGCTCCTTTAAACATTTCTTGTATGGCAGGTCTAGTGGGTGGTAAACTCAGCTTTTGTCTTTATTTCACCTTTATTTCTGAAGGATAATTTTGGTGGACAAATTATTTTTGACTGGCAAGTTTTATCTCTCAGTACTTTGAATACATAATTCCACTCTCCTGGCCTATAGAGTTTCTACTGAGAACTCTGCTGATAGTCTAATGGGGTTCCTTTGTAGATTACTGGGTATTTCCCCCCACCCCCGACTCTTTTTAGGATTCTTTCTTAATCATTGACTTTTGATAGCTTAATTATAATATGTCTTGGACACAGTCTTTTTGCATTATTATAGGAAGGGGATCTATTAGTTTCAGAGATTTATATGTCTGGTTATTTCCCCAGGTGTGAGAAGTTCTCAGCTATTATTTCTTTAAATAACCTCTCTCTTCCCTCCTTCTTCTCTTCTCCTTCTGGTATACCCATTATTCTTGTGTTGGCTTTCCTAATGGAGTCTGATAACCCTCATAGAGTTTCTTCACTTTTAAAAAATCTTAATACTCTCTTCTCTTCCACCTGAACCATTTCTAGATTCCTATCTAACAGACCTTGTATTGTCCCTTCCATCTGATCTGCTCTATTCCTGTGCTTTCTAATGCATTCTTCATCTCATTATTGAGTTCATCTTCAGAATTCTTGTTTTGTTCTTTTTTAGAATTTCAGTCTCTTTGGCAGAGTACTCCTCTTCATTAATTTTATTCCTCAGTTTATTGAACTGCCTTTCTGAGTTTTCTTGTAGCCCATCAAATTTCCTCAAAACAGCGAGTTTGAATTTTCTCACTTAAATCCCAATCTTCCATGACTTTGAGTTTGGTTGCTGGAGGATTGTCATTTTATTTTCTTTTTCTGATACTGTATTGCCATGATTTTTCATGATTTTTGATGAGATGTACCTTTTTCCATGCATTTGAATAGCAAAGACCTTTCTTATTTAGGTAAACTTTTGCTTACTTTAATTTTAACAGTTCAACAGGTTGGCAATTAGAGGCCTTTCTTCTTCCTTCCAGCAGGTGGCACTATAGCACAAGTTTTTGGTTTCTCTTAACAGAGCTGCCTTGTGGCTATTTGGGAACCTGCACTTCCCACCCCCCACCCCATCTGCCAGGGTTGGGGGTGGGCACTGCTAAGGTCATGGGGTCTCTGGCATCGTGCAGAGAGGTAAGCGTGTCACAGGTGCTGCCACCACTGCCAGGGTCATCAGGTATCACAGTCAGTCCCAGTTGCTGAGGCTGACAAGGTCACTGATGTGTCCCCTGCTCCCAGAGCTGGCACTGCCACTGCTATCCTGGTTCCACCACCTCTATTACATCCAATCCACCTACTTTAAGATGTATAGATGTAAGAGTCTCTCAGGCGTCCTGGTGTTCTGTGCAGAGGGTTCTTTGCAGGGCTATGGATGTCCTATGGGCTGTAACTTAAAGGGGAGAGACAAAGGGAATGACTCATTCTGTCATGATGCTGATGTCACTCTTAAAAAAGGTAAGGATTTGAGACTACCTAATAAGATGCACTTTTTGAGTAATGAATTTGCAAGTTTATCTCATCTCTCTTGGTCATTCCCCTTTGTCACTAGTGGTATGTTTTTGACAGGTAATGGAAAGGAGGGAGCAATCTGATTACAGATGGAAAAAAAACCCTGAATCCTAAGAAAGTTGCCTTTCTAAATTAGTAGGTTCTGAAGTGTTTAGGGAGTATGTGTACTACAGACAATATGACTACTTATGTCTAATAACTTCAGCAGGTCTTAGGGCATTTGTTTTTCAAAGACAATGTACTATTGAGGCTATAAACCATTCCCCCTCATTTATTCCTGTGGCAAAGCAAGAAATTTTTTCACACACTTCCTCACATCCTGTCAGACTTTGACATCCAGGACTCGAGCATTGCAAAGAATAACACAGAAGGTGTTTGGCAACTACTGGAATGTATGCTTTGGTGGGGCAGTACTCTGGTCTGAATGTTTGTTTCCTCAAACCCCTGCTAAATTCACATACTGATATCCTAATCCCCAAATGTGACAGTAATATTAATAGATGGGGACTTGGGTGGGTGATTAGATCATGAGGGTAGAGCTCTCATGAATGGGGTCAGTGCTTTTATAAAAGAGATCCAACAGGGCTCCCTAGCCCTTTTCTCCATGTGAGAACACAAGAGGTCTGCAACCTTGAAGAGGGCTCTCTCTCAACTGTATTGGTATCCTGAGCTCAGGATTCCAGTCCCCAGCACTGTAACAAATAAATGTATCATTTTATAAGATAGCCAGTCTATGCTATTTTGTTATAGCAGCCCAAAGGCACTAAGACAGGTAACACAGAAATTCGTGAGCCCATGGCAATTGTTAGTTGTACATGTGACCATGACTTTCAGCTCCTTCTTACTTCCATCCAAACCTCACTTGCCACAGGTAGAATCTGTGTCTGGAGCCTCAATTCCTAGGGTCTGTATTCAAGTCCTGACTCTCAACTGTGCACTGAATTTCTCTCACTAGGCGAGACATGCACATAATAAAAATATCTGTTTTCCTTTCTAAAAAGATTTGTTCGAAGCATCAGATCTAATAATACATGCAAAATCCATTTATCATAAGTTGTGTAATTCAGTGCAAATACAAGGTAATAATATGATAATAAAAATAAATATACTGAATGTTGTACTGGCAAATGAAAATTAATGTAGCAAGGTTTTTTATTTATCCAAAACAATTTTAAACAAAAAAGGCACCACTATTTTTTAAATGAGAATGCACTTTAATTTTAGCTCTTTTACCCAGATATATTCCTAATAATGGCCTATATTTTTGTAGAGTTATGTTTTTAATAAGTTTTATAATATTAAACAGGATAGAGTCCCTAAATGTAAGAAAACTTCTGATTCTATAAAATTATAAGAAGAGTTCATCATTTCAATTCAATTTCTAATCTAATGACAGACTTTTATTGTCATATGATTAGCAGGTAGTGTGTCAGAAATGTCTTTGTAAATGAAATCTAACTACCCAGTAAGAACCGAGGCAACACGTACAAAGAGTTTAATGCAGGTCAGGCTGTGGTAGATAAGAATTTTTAAGCTTACCACATGCCTTAAAAGTCTGAGAAAATTTTGAAACTGAAGATACTGATTGATGACTGTGATAACATTCTAAGTATAGTAACAGTGATAAAGAGCTGAAAAATCAAATTGATTCCCCTGGAAGGCAGGGACATATTAAGAAATGTCAAGTTGGTAGGGGTTCTTAGAGGAAACAAGATGTATAATTTTTGAACAGTAGGTTATGAGGACTGTGGCAGTTGGTAATTTTGACAATGCATTTGTGGTGGTTATGCATCAGAACAGGTTAAATCACTTTTACAAAACACTTTTTCTTCCTTATAACCCAACCGTTGAATATTTATATCTTATAGTTTAAAATATTTGGGGAGTTTCATTTAATTTTAAAAATTAGCAAGCATTGATTATTTCTAATTAATTAAAATAATGTTCAGGAGTTTGTCTACATGCATCAAATAATGAGGCAACTAAAATTCAATAGTAATTAGAGAATTTTAGAGGGATACTGTTGGCTTACATTGTTGTGAAAAAATGTATAGGCATTGCTAAAAATAGTGTGATTTAAAAGCTATTATACAATCCTAGAGCTGGGGCAGGAAAACTTAAGATGAGCCTGGGGCATCTTGTGTTAAGAGAAAATAAAAATACTTTAAAAAGGGGGTGGTATCCAAAAGGCCTACTAGCTAAATGGAAAGAGCTCCTGGTGACCAAAGCTGAAGCAATGAAAGCAACAAGATAAATAACATAAGTAAATACATAAGTGAACAAATAAATAATTTTTTAGATTACGCCCCTGAACTAAAATAAATACCTATGAATCCATACTGACACAGATACATAAGTGGATCGATACATAAATGGAGTCGAAATGATAGCTCTTTCTATGTAAGAATTCCAGTGAATAAATGTAGAAGGAATGAGAGAAATAGAACATCCTCATTAGAACACAAAAGCCATAATTGCTTTACTCAAGATCCACTGACGGATGCTAAAACTGGTGAGTAAAGGTTGAAACAAAAACTGGATATTTGCAGTCTCAGAGTATCTCCCTCCCCAAATGTGTAATTACAAAGGGAAGATAATATCACAGTGAAGAATCCTGACAGACACTACATTAACGAAATGATCAAGGTTAATTTCACTGATAATATACATCAATATGATGTACCCCAATGTGATGCACTGAGAAGGGCACATCACCTCTCTGATATCTTTTCCAATAACATATAAATTCAATCTAATAATAAGGAAACATTAGATAGACCAAAATTATGGGACAGTATATGGAATAACTGACCATTACGCTTCAAAAGTGTCAAGGTCGGGGGCGCCTGGGTGGCTCAGTCGGTTGAGCGTCCGACTTCAGCTCAGGTCACGATCTCGCGGTCCGTGAGTTCGAGCCCTGCGTCGGGCTCTGGGCTGATGGCTCAGAGCCTGGAGCCTGCTTCTAATTCTGTGTCTCCCTCTCTCTCTGCCCCTCCCCCGTTCATGCTCTGTCTCTGTCTCAAAAATAATAAAATAAACATTAAAAAAAATTTAAAAAAAAACCAACAAAAGTGTCAAGGTCAAAGAAGACAAGGAGGGGCGCCTGGGTGGCTCAGTTGGTTAAGCGTTCTACTCTTGTTTTCAGCTCAGGTCATGATCTAATGGTTTGCAAAACCGAGTTCCTTGTGGGACTACAGGCTGCGTACCAACAGGGAGGAGCCTACTTGAAATTCTCTCTCCTCCCTCCCCTGCTTGTGCTCATTCTCTCTCTCTCTCTCTCTCTCTCTCTCTCTCTCTCTCTCTCTCTCCCTCTCTCTCAAATAAATAAACATGAAAAAAAAATTAGAAAAAGATAGGGAAAGACTGAGGAACTGTCACATATTGGAGGAGACTAAGAACACACACAAGTACATAAAATTCAGGGTTCTGGAATGGATCCTTGAACAGGAAAAAAGTGCTGAGGAAAAAAATTGGAGAAACTTGAATAAGTTCTGTACTTTACTGAATATTATGCACCCAGGTTAATTTCTTAGTTTTCATAAATGGTATATGATTATGTAAGATGTTAACATAAGAGGAAACTGGGTGAAGGATATATGGTAATTATACTATTTCTGCAACTCTTCTATTAAGTCTAAATTTATCTCAACATAAAAAGTTAAAAAATAAAAGCTATGATGACAAAACTTACATATGCAATTGTAAGATAATGACTAACACTTATATAGCAACATGTGCTAGGCACTGCTTTAAAAGCTTTACATATATTAACTCAAAATGTTTACAACATTACCTTGTAGCTGTTATTTTAAAGATGAGAAGACTATGAAAAGAGGATACATAAGGTCAGTTAATAGTGGAGCTGGGACCTTAGCCCAGATTTTAACTCTAAAGTAAATATTCTTTGTCCTTTGACAATGTGTTTGGTCTTTAAAAATCATTTAGTGCCAAATAAGCTAGGTAGCTTGAAATAAAAAAAAATAAGGTGTGGTCATATAGGAATGACTCTAGTAGTCTTTTGTCTTATTATAGGTTCTATTTTTAAATTTTAAAGAAAAGGTTTTAATCATCTCAGTCTGTTAAACACATGACATATATATGCTGCATATATATGCAACCTACTTTTTCAGTAAACATTAGATCATGGGTATTTTCCTTATCTGTAAATACTCATCTGTCTCATTTTTAATATGAATGACATTTATTTCTGTGAATATATTAGACTTCATACAATCAAATATCTGTCTTTGGCATTCGGTTTTATTTTTTTAGAAACAATACTTCTATGAACATTCTTGTATATACATTCTTGTATCATTTTTATTTATACATGTATGTATTTATTCATCCTTTTTCTCATTCATTAATTCAAATATAGTATTTTTCCTACTATGTATCAGGCACTGTTCTAAGTGCTAGAGATACAGCAGAGAACAAAAGAGTGTTTCTCTTGCCCTCAAGGACCTGATACTCATGGAATTGCTGAGTCAATAGTTACATGCATGCTTACATCTTTTTTTTTAATGTTTATTTATTTTTGAGACAGCATGAATGGGGGAGGGGCAGAGAGAGAGGGAGACACAGAATCTGAAGCAGGCTCCAGGTTCCAAGCTGCCAGCACAGAGCCCAACCTGGGGCTCGAACTCACGGACTGTGAGATCATGACCTGAGCCGAGGTCGGATGCTCAACCGACTGAGCCACCCAGGCACCCCTTTGCATGTTTATATCTTGTGGCCCATTTGTCACATTATTGCCTAAGGAGTTATAGCAATGTGCAAGCCCATCAGAAATGTTTCAGAATCCAGGTAAACTGATTCCTCAATATTTTCTCTGTCTATTCCTTAGATTGGATAATTTCTGTTTCTCTATCTTCAGGTTCACTTAATCTTTAGGTATCTTCAATCTATTGTTCACCCTATCTAGTGAAATTTTACTTAAGGTATTGCATTGTCCAGTTCCAAAGGTTCATTTTTTGACAGTTCCTGTTTTTTCAGCTGACATATTTGTTATTGCATTAATGCAGAACGTAGTTTTCTTACATCCTTGAGCATTGTTGCAATGGCTGTTTGAAATCCTCATTTACTCATTCTAACACCAGGGTCACTTCAGAATTGGTCTTTATTAGTTGTCTCTTTATTGAGTATGGATCTTGCTTTCTTATTTCTTTTAATGTAATTCATGAATAGCACAGTGTAGAGACTCTAGATTCTGTTATGTTCTTCCAAAGGTGTGCATATATTCCTCTAGAATCTGCCTCTTTGTAGCTATTGTCCACTGTCTTCAGATTGTTTTGTCTTTTGCCCAGAATTTATAGTTGTTGCATTTGAGATTTCAACAGGAGCTACTTGGCCATGACCAAAAACATAATTCCATGTAAACTGATTCTTGAGAGTATTTCCCAAGTGTATTTTAAAATGCTTTGAGCGCCCAAGTATTATTTTATAGATGGACCATTACTGGACATATAAATTATTTGGACTTTTTAAAATTTCACTACTTTGTGGCTATGTCCTATAAGTAGATATAATTTTTTTCTTGCTCACTTTTAAACCTATTAATGTGTTTGATAATCCGAAAAGGTTTTCTTTCTCATAAATTAGATCAAAAATAAGAAAAAAATTACATTGCCTTTGCTAGGAATCGTCTATTCTATAATTGGTACGAATTCTCTGTAGGAGATAAAACTACTTTTAATGTTAAAAAATTAAAAATAAGGCAGAAAACTCAGAAGGGATCACTGCTATTTATGACTATGTTTCCTAGCGCCTAATTTCTATTTCTGGACATCTCAATCCACCCATCCTAGTCTTAAAGTTTTATCCTTACGCACTATTTCTAATGAGGCACAGTAGAATATAGATGGTTTCAGATTTATGGCGTGCCCTACATCTGTTCATAGTGATCTTCATGTAAGAAGAATAAATATAACACTTTCTGTGCTACCTGCTAATACATTGTTAACAGTGAGAGATGGGAGGTATTGATTTAGGTTTTTTAATAACGACCTACATATTTGGAAATGAGTTGAAATTTTTACACCCATCCATACCCATATTACAAAAAAAAGTCCCCTACATATGCATATACATAGGACCTTCTATCTATATCTGTATATATATTTTTATCTTGTATGAATTAAAATCAGATTAACACATATATGATCTACCAATACCATAATATTCAGGTAAATTGTCACAATGTTAGTGGATTCTGAGGATCTTCCCTGAGGAATCTAGGAAGTATTAATGTTTCACTGTGAAATTGTGTTGTACATTTTCCCCTGCCCTCAATTATATTATTTAATTAAATTTTTGTAATCATCCCCACACATAATTCTTTAATTTTTTTTAACATTTATTTATTATTGAGAGACAAAGAGACACAGAGCATGAGCAGGGGAGGGGTAGAGAGAGGGGGAGACACAGAATCCGAAGCAGGCTCCAGGCTCTGAGCTGTCAGCACAGAGTTTGATGCGGGGCTCAAACTCACAAACTGCGAGATCATGACCTGAGCTGAAGTCGGTCGCTTAACCAACTGAGCCACCCAGGCGACCCATCTTAGAAAAATAAGCATACTCTCTATTTTGTTATTTTTTTGTAAATACATTATGTCTATCCAGCTCACTTAAAGTACTTTACATAAATGAAACTCAAAGTACTTGTACTAGATACAGTAGATGATTCAGAGTTGAAAAGAATGACTAAGTCATACATTGTCACTACCATATTAGAGTTTAAAGACAAGGGAAACACTAAAATACTAGTTGTATTTTAGTTGTAAAACTAAAATTGTACTAGTTGTATTTTAGTTATAAAACTAAAATACTTAACATAGTGTTATTAGTTAGTCTAGAAATAGATCCTGTTATATATAAGAATTTGCTATCTTATATGTACTATGTTAAATATATGATAAATAGCATTGTAAATCACTAATAGAAAAGAAGGCCATTCAATAAATGGTTAAGGGATAAATATCTAAAGGAAATAAAATTTATAATTTCATCATTATCAGTTCACTAAATATTCAATTAAACACTAGAATATTTTTAAACTGCTGAATAGGAAAGCTAAGGAAACAGAATAAACACAAGGAAGAAATAAACTGCAGGGAAGAAAACATTTTAATTATCTGAAACGTCATTTTCAGCAAACATTAAAAACAATACAAATATTTATTTGCTAAAGGATTCATAAATACCAAAAATATATTAGCATTCAGCAGATAAATGGACAAAGACAGGAAGTGATTGTGACAAAACATGTAATTAATAAATCTATTAAAAACTAATTAACCCTACTTGTATTTAAGGAATTATAAATTGAAATGACATTAAAGATCTATTTCCAATCCCCAAATTAGCAATTAATAAACAATAATACTATCTTCCATATTCTCAGTTGTATTTTGATTGGTAAAAATTTTTTAGAAAGTAATTGGAAGTTTGTGTCAGAAACCATATACATGATAATGTTATTATTATTTCCTTGACAAAGAATGAATTAATTGGAAAGAATCCAAAATGTGAAAAAAATACACCTACATGGGGATGTTTGTTTCAATATTTTTTAAGACAGAGTATTTCACACTTCCTAGAGGCTCATCAATAGAAAAATACTTAGGTAAATTATGGTACATCCACACAGACACTTAGACTGGCATTACAATAATGGTCACTCAAAACCTATAAGGTCATAGCAATATGTTTATTATATACTATTAAATTAAATATTAGCATATAAAATTATAAAAACAGTATGAGTATAGCTATAAGCTAAAAGAAGCTATAGCTAAAAGAAAGACACTTACAAAAAGAAAATGAAAGTAAATACTTCGTTATTGTAAAAGTATGTGCATTATGAAAGAAACACCATGAATAATTTTTGTCCTTCTTCTAGTCCTCAAATTTGCTATTATATGAATATTACTTTTTTAAATGCAAGAACAAATGTTAAGGTATAAAAAGAAAAAAATAAAAAATGTGTATATTTAATACTAGAGATACCCTACTGTGAATTCTACATGTTTAATAGTTTCATCATTTTACTAATCACTATTTTTCTTATAAAGACGAGTTTTCAACAGGTGGCAAGTACAAGAATCTCTCTGGTTCTCAAGATTTCTATAGCTCTTAAATTATAAACTGAGTCTTTAAACTGTAAATAAGGCAAAATATTTTAAAAGCAAAAATTTTTAATAATACACTTTACGAATACAATCTAAAATATGGATGAGTGTAAAAATCAAAATGATGGATGAAATACCTCAGATATATCACCTTGGTGTTTCAACTCAGGAGATTCCTGGGGGAAAAAGTAGCCTCCTGACTCCATGGGAAATATATGTGCATGACCATAGACCACCGAAACCAATAAAAATAACCATCAACCCACCACATGCCTTTGCAATGACACCACATTATGATTCCTCTTATACTACAGACTAGATATAGGAGAATTCAAGAAGAAAATTGATTTTAAAAAATATGGCTCTTTTATCTGATTAGATTTTATAGTTTGTCAGCGGCAAAATATTTCTACACTTCCTTATCATCAGAATCAGTCTTGAGATTTTCAGCTTCCAGAATGTAAATCAAAATTCATTGTTATCATTAATTTTTTTAAGGCATAGCTTTTTCATCTCATTTGAGACAAAGTGCGTTAATCCTTAAATAACAGTTTTGGGGAACAGGTTGTAGACACCATTTACAGTAGAGATATGTACCTTTCTTATTCTCAGGATTTGATCACATATAAGAAACTTTAATTGGGTTGAGGGCAGACCTCCAGTTTCGTTCTTGGATCATAATGGCTCTGGAATCTTAAATAGTTCAGAATTCAGATTTCAGACATCTGTTATCAATTTTGTCTCCTTTGATTTCTTGCACTGTTATCACTAAACACTTGATGTAAAGACAAAATCTTGTTGAACTTATGAACTTAACATTTTTAGCATAGTGATTATAATCAAGAATATTTGATAAATTTTGTCTGAAGCATCAAATAAATATTTTATATTTAGAGGGGAAGAAGTCTTGAAACCTGTCCTCCAATTGCACTCCATCTCACTAAAATTGAAAACTTTAACTTGCTTTAGGGGAACAGCTAATTAGAGGTAGAGTTCTGACAGAAAGCCTATCTCTCAACTCCTGTTTGGTACTCTATCCAATACATTATGTTGCTACTGAGGATAACTTTAATTCGGATGTTCTTTAGTTAGTATTAAAATACAATCATTTCCTAAATATACTAGTGAAAAATAGTTTTTGCTTTCTAAATATAACCAGCTCTGAAAGGGATTGTTCCAAGTTTTATCGTTATTTTAATAACTGTTTTTTTAAATTACCAATCTGTATTTTAAAAATTTTACTCAGAAGATTCAAAACAACAAACATGACATAAAAAAACAAAAACAAAAAACCACTTTCACCAACACCACCATTGCCAAAATATGTATTATTGTATTAAAAAAATGTTTATTTACTTATTTTGAGAGAGACAGAAAGAGCGAGCAAGCAGGGGAGGGGTAGAAAGAGAGGGAGACAGAGAATCCCCAGCAGGTTCCATGCTGTCAGCACAGAGCCCAGCTCATGGCTGGAACCCACGAACCGTGAGATCATGACCTGAGTCGAAATCAAGAGTCAGACACTTAGCCGACAGAGCCACCCAGGCACCCCCATATAAGGGTTATTTTTAAAGAAATAATTTATGAACTTCAGTTAGAACTTTCTAAGTGACCTTTTGCTAATATTCTAACTATATCTCACTTGAAATAATGCAGATGTTTAGCATAATAGAAAATGCATATTGCAAGTGACAGTGAAATGCATTGGCATATATGATCCACAAACATAACGCAAGGAATAACATTTTTTGTGAATCACAATACCCTCTTTATTGTATTCCCAAAACTCTCAATTATAAGCATATCTAAACCTTTCAGTCCAATAATAATTGATTTAATAATAGATATCCTAAAGCAAAATAAGATACTGAAGTGCTTCTGAACACCAGAGATAAACTAAATAGTATTGAAAATATTTTTATACTATGCTCATTTCAATATATGTGAATCTTTTGAATGCATAATGAATGTATATTATTATATTATGACATTTTATTAATATGCATATTTGAGTCCTCAAAAATTCTATCTAAAATAATAGATTGGAGAACATTTATCACAAAGTGTTTTTTTTTCCCCCTCCATTATATACCTACATGATTTTTTTTTTAGATGCTGAAGAGGGCATTAAGATTTTTAGGAGTATTTCAACTCAACAGCATCCCAATAAAAATCAAGGCTCAAAGGTCCTCCTTTTGTTACCTTTTTTGTCATTTTCATATGGACTATTCACAGGTCACCATTTATAAGACATGTACAAAGACAGGCTTATCATGATTTAGTTGTTAATTAACTGTTTTGGCTGGAAACTTTCAGTTGTTAGGATAGAATACTACATTTCAACCCGGCTATAGAAATTTTTTGTTTGTATTCACTATTTGCATGCAGAATGATTTTGAAACTAAAATTGAAGGCTTCTAATTTTATGCAGAATGACAGCTATGTATTTCCATAAATGTAGGAGCATTTTGATATGAAACTGTTATTTCTCATCTGAAGTCATAATTGTTCAGTCTGAAAGTAGGTCATGGGAATGAATAATAATAATAATTTGCCTTTTTGAGATCATGGCAATAATAAGCATAATTTTCAGAGCTGCATATAAGCAAAAGGAGCTTTGCTTGTAGGCAGCATGACATGATGGTTATGAGGGGAGGAGGATTGTGAATCGCTGACAGGTGGATTACCCATCTTTGCAGCCATCTTGTTTCTCTACCCTTTCTTTCTGCATAACTGTAGCCTCTAGCCAGCTCCCTGCCATTGCTTTACTGGAGACTGTGACAAAGAGAGCAAAATAGAGGTCAGTGTAGGAATCCCAAGGGGTTAATACGTTTTATTATAAAGCTCGGTGGCACGACTATTTAGTTGTGACATGTCGTTTTTAAAGCAATCTGTTTCCTTTTAGAAGAATCCATTTCTCTGGGTTGTCAAGAAGTAAAAAGGTTTTTTGTTGGTGTTAAATGATGTTTTAAAATCCCGTCCAATTTATGTTAAAGAAGGTAGCTAGGATGGTTGAGACTGAAAGACAGTGATACATGAAGAGGAATAAAAGAACACAGCAAACATAAGGTCTGGCAACAACCATGATGGTTGTTCAGCTGCCAACAGCAGTAATAAGAACTAGTTGTACTGGGTGAGAAAGCTGTTTAATTCAGATGCATCCAATAAAATACACATCCTTCCAAAGAGATATGGTGTATAAATTTATACTGTAAAGGAACCATCTCCAGTTCCAATGCTGAATGACTCGCAAAAAAACACTTAAATTCTTTAAGCTCATAGACATGGGAAAGAATGTGTCAAATTGTGGAAGTCAGTAGAGGTTTTGCCTGAAATAAAGGGCTTTGTGTGTGTGTGTGTGTGTGTGTGTGTGTGTGTGTGCGCGCGCAGCGCGCGCACGTGCGCGCGCGCGCGCGCGCGTGCACGCATGTGTGTTTGCTTAGGTAAAATCACATGAGTTCATTTGGGTTCTGTAGCATTTTCTGGTGATCCAGTAATCATTTTCAGTTACCCCACTTAGCTGTATGGTGTAGGTATCTGCAATCAAAAGCTGTTCTATTTAAGACTATACATGTACTAACCTGGACTGGAAAAGGAAATTCCCTTATAAAAGTGATGGTATTATCTTTTGCACAGGGGACTGTCTCTCATGTGTTCGGACCATAATACTAACACTCATTTCAAAGACCTACCCCTCAGTTGTTTTTCAGATAATGGTGAGAGTTTTGTTCAGAACCACCCACACACGTTTGTCTAATTCCTGGGTGATCAACAGAAGGCATTTCTGAAAAGGCTGCCTGGATTGGAGATAAAGACTATGCCTTTGGTACAGACATTCTTCTCACTGCAAAATCTAACTGGCCTTTATGGATATTGCATTAGCATCATGCACAAAATGTTCACCTGCCTTACTCTTGAACCCTTTTTCCTGACCCTAAACGAATGCTTTTTGGAGATATAAATGTGTGAAAGGTAGTCATTTATATAAACCTGGAGAAATACAAGGAGATAGCATTGGGAGAAAATTGTTATTGCACTCTGATCTTGAAGGAAAATTGATTTATTATTATGAAATAACAAAGTACTCTTAAGGCTAAAACCTTCTTGCCCTCCCTCAACCTGACAAAAAGGTTTACTTCCAAGTTATAAACCCGTCCAAAGCATGGCCTCTAATGGGAAATCTGAGAGTTCCTTCACACATGGCCATAGAAGCCACTCCGCTAATAAAAGGCTTCATTAAAATATGGTCAGAAATCTGTGTGCTATGGCAGTTTTCGGCTACAAATTAAAAAAGAATTGGTTGCGCCTGTAATGAGAGTTCAATGACATGATCTTGGAAAAAACTAGAAGGAAATTAAATATTGAATCTTTCATCATTCAGTGTCCATCTTGAAGGGAATAATGTATGGACTGGAGAGGAGAATAGTGCGGATTAACAGACATGGCCTGCCCTCTGTTTATTTTTTACGGCTAAGTAGCTGTTTTGCAACCAACCGTTTCTCCCTCCTTGTTTAGTTCTGCGATGAAACAGGATGATGCAAGACCACTTGTTCCACACAACACAGAGATGTTGGAAGGTTGACAGGTAAAGCCAACAAAGAACTGTGAACTCTCTGGACACATTAGTAATATTGTACGCTGCTCATTCTCTGAACTATTGACCAGGTGCAATGGCCTAAATAATGGAAAGCAGCAAATACATACCTTGATCTCTCAGTCCCCAGCTGGGAGCATTGCGGGCTAATAACAATACCTCTAGATTCTCTTTAACTTGATGCGGTATTTTGTTGGATTTTCAAGTTATCTGAATAATCAGAAAATCATTTCAGATATTTATAGAGCAAAGGGTTTTCAAATCCCTTCAGAGTATTTCATTTGATCAAAGCCCAACCCTAAAATAGTTTCTCTTTCTCAGGTATTCTATGCCCTTTGCCCAGCACATCCTTCTTCCCCTGTATACCTAGCTTGACCTTTTTTTTGCCTCTAAAATTCTCAAATCCAATTTTGCCTGACTGAAATGTCCACAAACCTTGAACAGTGAGGATGATTTACTTCTGGCCAGTGTCCAGGGCCATTTGTCAACCTCCCCAACACAGTCTCAGAACTTACCAGGACAGGGGGTGTGAGTGGCCCCCACAGAGGGTCCTGGGGACTCCTCAAATCCAACACATTCAGAGTTAGAAAGGTTGAGTTTTTCTAATACCTCACGCTCAAATGAAACCTGATTATACTATCCCTAAATAAACTCTCCAGCTCTGTCCTAATCAAGTCACAATAATGCCCATCATGCAGAAAAGACAAAATTGCTTCTAGCACACTGCCTCACACCTTGCAGTGAGTAATAAATACTTGATGAATGAATATGCAGTAAAGTGCACTAAATGGCAGAATGCATATTCTACGGCCAAGGTCAAAGCAATTACTTTTTTGGAAGCAGGCTTCGAGGGGAAGTAACAGTTACTTAAATCACTGTTCTACTTAAATACATAAATGAAATGGTTTTATTTATCATGGAAGCTTTATATTTGAGAGAAGTCATCCATTTTTAGTTTATTAGTATTTATCTCTTTTAATTATATTTTGCATCAAGACAATATTTAAATAAATATTTTTGCAATTCCACAATTTTTATGTATATTCACATTAGTTTCCTTTTCCTGTTGGGCCTGAGTCTCTATGTCATATCCTCCAATAGTTCCTTCATCTCTGTTCTCTGCTTTCATTTTATGCAGCTTTTTTCCCCAGACATGTTGTATCCTTTCAAAATGTGGGTTGGTAAGATGAAAGGTGGGAGGAACAAAATATTATTGAGTTTTTCCTATACATATTTGGTGTACCTCATTTTCTTTGAACCTTCAGAGTAGTACTGTTGGGTAAACATTAGCTGCCCCAGCTTACAGATGTGAAAAATAAGTATCAAAAAGTGTTATAACTTCCCACAGATTAATAAGTGTCAGCAACAGAAGACAAAGGAAGCAAAAAAAATGACAGTTAAGAAATGAAAAATAAGAGATAATATTAAAGTAGTCTATTTAGCACTACAAATTGGGACATTTGCTATGATTTCCAATTGCTGGACACTTGAAGGTTTCCTCCCTAGCTCTATATCCCAGTTATGTTTCAGGAGCCACAGGGCAGGAAAACAGGAGGCAACACAGGAAGGTGACTGCAGCAGTAAAGGGAAAGAAGTGAAGAGTGCCTAAAATGTACAGCCACAACCCCCAGATAGGTTTTACAATGACTCAAGATATGTTGTCCTTGATAGCCATCATGGTAGGTGGTGATATTGTACTGTCTTGGAGATTTGGTGAAGCTTTGTTTTTGTTTTTGCTTTTGTTTTTATTTAATTTAAAAAATTTTTAATGTTTATTTATTTTTGAGAGAGAGAGAAAGAGTGAGAGACAGAGGGGATGAGTGGCTGGGGGGGGGGGGGCAAAGAGACAGAAAAAGAGAGAGAGAGAGAGGATCTGAAGCAGGCTCCATCCTGACAGCACCAAGCCCAACGCAGGGCTCAAATTCAGCGAACCAGGAGATCGTGACTTGAGCCACTCAGGCACTTAACTGACTGAGCCACCCAGGTGCCCCTGGTTTTCAATATCTGAGGTTAATCTGTAGTATAGCTGTGTATTTCCTGGGTTCCTCCCTCTTGCATACCTGCTAGTTACATTAATTTTTGACCCATCGTGAGAATCAGACAGGAAACAGGTATCTGAGAAATCAGATCCAGAAATCCAAAAGCCCTTTGTCTCTCCACCTAGATGTCTCTTATACTTCAAACACAGCATGCTCCAAACAATATATTCTGAATTTGGCTATTCATCTTTCATTTTTAACTTTTTAAATGAGTGTTACCCCCATCTACCCAGTCACCCAAGCTGGTAACCTGGGTGTAAGCCTTTGGAGACATAGTAGTTAAGAGTGCAGCTTTTTTAGTAGGTGGTTTCTAAGGTCAATGGTTGGAGTTTGGAATTTGGCTCTGATGCTAACAGTGTAACTTTGAAAGAGTGACTTACTTCTTTAAATCTCAGTTTTTTCATAAATAAAATGGATGTAATAATCACACCTTCTTCTTATTGTTATTGTTCAGGTCACATGATATAATCTAAGTAAAGTACTTAACACAGTGGCAGGCATCTATTAAGACCCAGAAAAAAATAATTATGGTTATGACCATGATGATTAATGATGATCTTTGACTTTTTCCTCAACCTACCCTTCAGGAAAAAGTCACCAAATCCTGCACATTCTAAGTACTTCAGATCTTCACTTCTTTTTTTAATAATCCTTTTTTTAAATGTTTACTATTTTTGAGAGAAAGAGACAGAGAGCAAATAGGGAAGGGGCAGAGAGAGAGGGAGACAGAATCTAAAGCAGGCTCCAGGCTCAAAGCTGTCAGCACAGAGCCCAATGCAGGGCTCAAACTCACAGACCGTGAGATCATGACCTGAGCTGTAGTCAGATGCCCAACTACTGAGCCACCCAGGCGCCCCCAGATCTTCACTTTATGTCTATCACTTTACCTCAAGCTCTAATTATTTTTTGCATAATCATTATTGTAAGGGCTCCTCCCCTGTGTCTTTATTTCTTGCTTAACCTACCTCCATTCGTCCTTCATGCTGCCCCAGAAGCATAAATACAATTTTGTTTTCCTCTGCTTAGAATTCTGAAGTAGCTTGCCTAGTGTTTATAAATCCCAAACTCCTTTTTATGTCATAGCAAGTCTTGCATGATATGGACCCTGAATATTTATCTAACCACATCTTTGGCCTCCTGCCACTCACACCCTTTACTCCCGTTAATGCAAAATGTGAATGAGAAGGAACCAAAGTCATTTCACTTCTTCACGTCTTCACTTGTACCCTTACTTCTGCCCGAAATGTCCTGCCAATTTATCCAACTTTCAAATTCCTACTCACTAAATTCCCATAAAGCACCTCCACTTCTTCTTTCCTTCCATTCCCAGTCCCTGAAAGGAAGCTGGTTGCTTTCTCTTGTAGGACATGCTATATTTAGTATAGATTTCCACTACAACGCTCTCACAGGGTGGTGCAATAGTAACCATTCAACAACAACAATAATAACAATTATACAGCTAGTCTGGTCCTACTGGATGTCAATATCTAGCACACCACTTACCGGAAACCTGAGTGGAAGCCTTGGGTTGGAGCTAATGGAGGATACTGGCTCACCAAGAGGAAAAAGGAAGGCATTCAAACTAGTTAGCTTTCAAGTGTAACTCATTTCCAGAGACTCAAGTTTATAGGGATGGAAAAGTCTTCTGTCTCCTGCAAGTTTTGGGGGCCAGAGGGGGAGTCCCTAACTCATTCATTGTCCTGGAAGATTATATATATTGATTCTCATTCTTCTTTGATGTTCATTAAACATACAGTCTCATAGATACTTCAGAGTCATATAGTAGCTTGCCATTGTTGCCATTCAAATTACCACAGATTTACTAGCTTAAAATAATTCACATTTATTATCTTAAATTTAAGTCTGACGAGGGTCTCACTGGGCTAAAATCAGGTGCCAGGAGGATTGCATTCCTTACTGCAGTCTCTAGGGTAAAATCTGTTTCCTTGTTTTTTTCAGGTTGTTGACAGAGTTCAGTTTCTTGCAGTTGTAGGGCTGGTGTTTAGTTTCTCAGTTGGACATCAGCTGAATGCCATCCCTAGCTTCTAGAATCTCTCACTTTGAGTCACTTCTGCTTATGCTTCCCTCTTGTATCTCTCTGACCAAGGTCTTTTAAATAACTATATGTGGGTGCCTGGGTGGCCCAGCCAGTTAAGCATCCAACTTCAGCTCAGGTCATAATCTCCCAGTTCACGAGTTTGAGCCCCATGTCAGGCTCTGTACAGACAGCTGAGTCTAGAGCCTGCTTCGGATTCAGTGTCTCTCTCTCTCTCTCTCTCTCTCTCTCTCTGCCCTCCCCAGCTCATGTTCTGTCTTTTTCTCTCTCTCAAAAATAAATAAACATTAAAAGCATTTTTTTTAATGAAGAACTAATAAGATTAGACTGAGCCCATCTCGTTGTCACACCTGTGAAGTTCCTTTTGCCATGCAGGTAACATATTCACGGGTTCTTGGGATTTGGGCATGGTCCACTTTGGGGGAGCATGTTTTGCCCACTATATATAGAACCCAATAATTACTGTCAGACTGATCCTTCTGAAAGCTAGGAGGCTTCTGATATGTAGAATAAAATCTCCCTGGTTCTGAGAAATAGGATAATTGAGTCCTCTGAACATCTTGTTGTGAGGTATCTGAAAGAACCAGAGGTAGACTTCCATCTCTAGTGTAGCAAGGTTTTGGGATCGCCTGAGTAAGTTTCTCATGCCCTGGGAAGGCATTTTACTTCCCTAGTATTTAAGATTGTATTTGGCATGTGTTAGTTTGATTTACAAAATGCAGGCCTGTGGGACAAAGTTGGTATGTCTCTATTAGGCATTCTCTGACATTACCTCTACTTTTTCACTCTCCTTTCCATTCCAGTCTTTGGTTTCAGTTCCCAACCACTCAGTGGACATTGCATTCTTCATTATATGGTGCTACTCGGCCCTAAAATCTCCAGCTCTCCCAATTCAGCCTTCTGATCTAACATAATTTTCAATCCCTCTTCTCACCTAGTCACCCTCTCCCTCAGCTACAGACTGTGACTCTCAATTCCCATTTCACCCAAATAAATACTTCCTTCCCTGTCACACTCCTTTTCCTCTTCCTTGAACTGGACTGTCACTTGGTGTTCCCAAACCTATAGCTTGATTCTCAAACCTATAGCTGAATATATCCCATCAAATCTTCACAATAAACTATTCTGATGTCTTATTCTGATGCTGTTTCCAAGGTCTTCAAAGATCTCCTTTGTCGGAATCAGGGTTCTTTCATCCAGAAGCATGTACCTTACTTCTCTTCTGCATTTGGCTACTTCCTTCTTGAGACGCTATTCACTGACCCTGTATGTTTTTACTCTTCCAGTTTTCACATATTTTTAAATTCCTTACCATCTATATTGACTTTTTTGCCTCATAATAAGATCCCTCAAGATTCAGTTCTACTGCTTTATCTTCTGGCAGCCCTGGTAGAGGTCATCACCTGAGTAGCACCTCAATGCCTTTATAAGAAAATCTTCCAGCACCCACTATCTTCCTAAATAACCATCACATTAAATTGAGGTAGTAAGATTTGGAATCTCCCCTCAACGGGTACTTTTCCATATTGCTCCTGCCTTCCTATACGTCTATCGCTTAACAAACACCCTTGCTGATGCCCACTGCAGCTTTGTAGAATCTTGAAATTAGAATTCGAATATGAATATCTAAGATTGGGTAAGTTGTTTAGTGACCAAGTATCATCTCCATCACCAGCAGGCATGGCTCATCCAAATAAGAAATTTTGCTTTTAGAATGTGCACCTTAAATTAAGTGGCAATTTACATTTCTATCTCATTATGTCTAGGTTAGGTATAATATACAGATACCCTCATTTAAATGTAAAACAAGTAAAGCATTCTTGCTCTAATAGAGAAGGCAAGATAAACAATAGATTATCTTACAAGAGGAAAGCCTTGTTCACTGAACTGGATAAGCTTTAGGGACTCAGTTGTATAAGGAAACCATAGATTTTTTTCTCTCCTTGCCATGAACATCTACCGCTCATTTTACAAATCAATATTAATAGAATAGCATGGTGTTCTTGCCCCCTTTAGACTACATGAGTCATGGCAATCAATCAGATTTGCATTCATAAAAGCCATGGTATACTGTAAAAAGCTAATATTGGGGAGAAAAAAGAATTTAAAAGTCATACATAAGAGAAATGCATTTTGAGATTATACTTGAATTGCCATGAATATAGAAAGGAAAAATATCTAACAAAAGGTTATATCTTAAAAAAGAAGCTTCTGCTGACATTTATCCATGATCATTTCTCTGTTAAATTTCCCTCTCATTATACATAACAATTTTAAAAGATGTAAACTGTCAAAACCTTTATTTGTAAGTTATCTTGAAGATGTGTTTTAAGTCCAGTATTTGGCCACAGTTTAATCATTTAGAGGATTTTATTTTTATCATACATTTTGTACAATTATATTTCACCATACATTTTTACCTTACATTTTGCTTAAGTGAACATTGGAAGGACTTTTACTTTTCAGTTTCTCTTTTAGACATGAGCAGAAAAATTACCACAATCTCTTAGTACAGCACCTGACAGTGCTGTGCTGTAGCTAGTCTTTCCATAGCGTGCAACTCTTTCCAGTCCTGCATTCAGAGATGTTACATTGCTGCTTAAAACAGGCCATGGTTTGGAGTATTCACACAATGGAAATCAGCAAATGTTACAAATCAAGGCTGTTCTCCCCAGAAAGGTAGGTATAAGCTTAGCCAGCATACCATTGATATTAGTGTGTATACACCTCCTCTAACAATATAGTTAGCTGCTAAATCTAGGGAGACACTTGTACTGGTTCCTTATTTCTCTTATTGCTGTTGCTGTCATGGTGTCATTTTTGTTTGTTTTGGGTTGTTGCTTATTTTTGTTTGTTTTGCAGTTAGCTGGGGACTTACTCATTTCTGCTGTAAAACTGCCACTAGGCACTGTGGATCCTTTTTTAGTAGTAGGGTTGTATACTCTTCTGACAAGTCACCAACTACAAATAATCAGTGTAATAAACATACTATCAGCCACACTATCAACATACTTTAAGAGTCATCCGAGGACATTAAGCATACTGAACCTAAAGGAAAAATGAAATTGTCCTGTGGGTCATTCAGGTAGAGCTTTAAGAGAACATTAAAAGTGATTGTAGCAATAAAAGTCAAGTTTGATCAGTGGGGTAAGAAGTCAGTTGTTTCCCAAAATAATAGAATTATTTGAAAATGTCTACTCTTAAAATAATTAAGCATAGAGAGGGAATGACAAAACACACATCTCTGAATTTTTTAACCAAATAATATTGACATGGAGCCAATTCCATTCCTTCTACTTTTCCTTCACTGCCTCATTCCAATCTCCATCAAATTGTGGGTTTCTGTTAGTTTAGCAGAAGCAGAAAGCTTGAGAGGTTGGGAGGCTCATAGCTTAAATAACCTCAAGGACAGCCTCAGACAACAAAATTTTGCTGAACTTGCTACAGTGTGAGAATAGAGTCTGCATTTGTCATTTTTGCAATTTGAAATGAACACGCTGGAAGTTTTCAAACTAATTGGTTAAAAAAATTTCAGAGTGATGTGCATTAGTAGAATAATTTAATGTTTTTTTTTTCAAAAACATTTGGAATAAACCTAAAATGTTTCTTCTATGAAACTTTTAATTAGAAACATAGCTGAACTTTGTCCACTAGTTTGCAATTCCTAGCAAAACTAGACTAGCCAGGGTAAGCCAGGGCCTGACGAACTGTGACTGGTAGACCAAATCTGGCTTACCATGTGATTTATATTTCTCCTGAGATAAGCATGATTTTTACATTTTTAAGTGAGAAAAATCAAAAGAGAATATTTTCTAACATGTGAAAATTATATGAGTTTTCAATTTCCATAAACTTTTATTGGAACGTAGCCATGTCCATTCTTTCACATGTCTTTATGACTGCTTCTAGACCAGAATGGCAAAGTTTAGTAGTTGCAACAGAAATTACATGGCTTTCGAAGCCTAAAATATTTACTAAATGTCACTTGATCGAAATTTGCTTAAGCATGGAGTAAAATACACTTATTTTTTATTTGGTGTTTGATTCCATTCTTCTGACTTGAATCAAATTAACAAGATCAACAATTTTCTTAAGGATATCAAATAGCTACATAAGTTAATTATGAAACATATAAACAAGGAAATAAGATGATGTATAGTCAGTCCACTGAGTTCATAACAAATCATCTGTTCCATTTCCTCTCAATAGTTTCCAGTCAAAGGCTTTTAAGCAGCTGGTGGATCTTCTACTCATGTTCCTTCCACAAAAAAGCATAGAGGATAAAAGGGCAAAGGTTTTTGGAAGTCTTTTTTAAAATGTCAGTAAAGATAATGCTCAAGGCAGAGATAATAAAGAGATCTTGTAACTATATTGTGTCTATTTTTCTGTATATTGTAAGCATTAATTTGTCAAACGTATACTTTTAAAATATGCCCAAGTTTTTAAAATTTTTTTTTTTAACGTTTATTTATTTTTGGGACAGAGAGAGACAGAGCATGAACGGGGGAGGGACAGAGAGAGAGGGAGACACAGAATCGGAAACAGGCTCCAGGCTCTGAGCCATCAGCCCAGAGCCCGACGCGGGGCTCGAACTCACGGACCGCGAGATCGTGACCTGGCTGAAGTCGGACGCTTAACCGACTGCGCCACCCAGGCGCCCCTGCCCAAGTTTTATAAATTCTGTTGTGGTATTATTTCATTTTTTAACACCGACAGCCTCAAATGATTGGAATCATCTGGATCTTCTGAGAGCCTCGCCACAGCTTTGAGTGTATCTGTTACAGCATAGGTGTGAATATAGCCTAATGTCATTTGTCCTGACTTATTTGCAAATGCAGCTAACCAGTCAGAAGAAGAAAACTAATTATCTCCAGATTAAGGCTAGCCAAATATAGACAAAAGTGGATTTTGAAAAATCATGAATTTCTCCCCATGAATCCCTTTTTATTACTTTCCTTATATTACTAAATATGATTTTGAATAATTCTATCTCTGTCTCTATTCCGTGTAGTTTTCATAAATATGGGTAGAAGAGAGGGAATCTAAGTTCTCATTTTTAAGAGGCAAAATTTACTTAGGATTATCTATCCAAATCTCAAGCTATCTTGAGATCTTCAGAGTTTCAGGGGAAGACAAACACGCAAAGTACAAAGATTCAGGAATAGAATTGACACTGAGACAGGGCAACATTCATTTTGGCCAATAAAGTAATCCTGGTATATCAGTAAAACAATTCAGGTTTAATTATCATTTGCTTAGCATTTTATCCTGATAGGAGAGTATGAGATATATTCCCCATATTGTGGCAGAGAGAACTGGGTAATTACAAAGTGACTATTTTAAGGTCACAAAAGCAATAACTAACATAAGTCTGTCTTCTGATTCCAAATTCATATCTTTTGCAATTGCTTTTCAACTCTATGGTGCCAAGTTCAAGAAAAGCACCTTAGAAATTCTCTCTTAGGACTTTTTGACCATCTGATTAAAATATTCAGTTAATGTCATTTGGCCTACCAGAATCTAGAATATAGATTTATTTCCCCTCGCTTCCCAGGAAACCTTTCTTCAGGGTTTAGCATGACACTGTGACCAAGAACACATTAGGAATTCACATGTGTGTGCTCCCTTTAACATGTACATGTATTGTGTGTGGCCCACCATGGTGTGTGTGACTGGGAAGGGAGAAGCATTTAATATATAGACCCCCTTCTGAAATCAATAACGAAAACAGAAATAGAAACAAAATACTTGGAAGCTAGTTACCATATTTTTGTTGTCGTTTGTGCAAATTTTTTAAAAGAATGTATTTTCTTTCAGGGGCTTGGCATTTCTTGCTATTGCATATTAGATTTGAATAATATGAAATTCCATTTAAATCTGCTTGCAATCTCATTTTGGAGTTTATTCTATTTGTTAGCTGCCCCCTAAAGAATATTTCTTATTTTTCTTATTCAAGATTTGCATATTCTGTATATAGCATTTAGGTAAATGAGATCCTTATTTCTAAGATTCCCTGCAAAACGATAAAGTATTCTATTTTGCAAAACTGAAGTTTGAAAGAATGAAATCTCTCTTCGTGGTGCTCAAGACATTTTGAATTGATCACTTCATTTTGGAAACTATATTGGGAAATGATCTGAATTTACACAGGGGCTTAATTTCTTTTTGAAGACTCGGCCTTCAAATGCTGTGGAGTTTTATTGATTTACTTTGAGAATCACTGCACTGTCCTTCAAGAAATCTGAGCTGAATCAGAAGGACGTATTGCAGTTGCTGTGTCAGAGATGGAGCCACTTGTCTCACAACATTACACAGTATATATTGAAACTTCAGATACATTTTGCTTGTCTAAAATACAACTTTTATATTTAAGTCATTTTAATGACGAGCTAGAATAAAAACTAATGATCAGATCCTCTGGTATAGATCTTATTCTGACAAGTTTTCACTTTGCTTGGCATCCAAAATTTGGTTCCTTACTCAGATAGCCCTTGACTGAATATTATTTGAGTATCCTAATCCATGTTCATACTTTTTAAAAAAGACTTCCCATGTTTCCCATTCTTCCATATCCCATACTTTCACTTCTTATAGCCTGGATGTTTTTTCTTTAACTTTTCCAAATTTTAGTTTTTCTCCTCCTCTTGTTTAGGACCGATGACACACTTCATTTAGAGATTTTCAGCTTCTGTCTGTGGTGTTAACCTTCGCACAGGGATGGACACACGACTTGCCCATGTCTTCATCTCCCTCCTTGGTGGGTGAGGATTTCAGGACCGACATAGAAAGACTTGACCCTTGGCTCAAAAAATTGTGGCTTTTAAGAGAGTTTGTATGAGGGTAAAGAAAAATACGATATTTCAAAGTTATAGGTCAACTTGAGTCCTAGGAGTTACCTGTGTATTGACTAGATTTTCAAAAGATAGAAACATTCAAGGTTGTATTTATTCTTATGAATGACCTTTCAGTAACCAATGGCTATTCGGTTTTTAAGCTGGCAAGCCTCTGGCAGCTAGATTTTCATATTTGATCATTAGTTATTTCAACAGACTAGATAGCTTTACTTTTTGTTTGTTTCCATTGAGGTAAGCATAGGGCAGGCATGGAAGAGTACCTTCTGGTTTGTTTCTAGGCCAGCTGAAAATCTAGAACATATTTTAATTGCATTCTATTATAACTATTTTGTGAACCCATAACATCAAGTCTAAAGATGCTATCAGGAGCAGCCATTTAATGAATGTGTGTTTTGTGACTACTGTGTGCCAGGCACTATTCCGGTGTTAAAAACAAAACACAAGTCTGTGTACTTGTATTAAAGGGCTTTCATGGGTAAGGCCATGGGTAAAAACAAATACAGGACTATGGTTAGTGCTATAATAAATATACTATGAGAATTCTTGAGTTTATCACCTAACTGAGCTTTAGTGGATCAGGACATTCTATGCAGAGTGAATGTCATGTGTAAAGGTCTAGACAAGTTTAGCACAGAGAAGAGACTTGTGGAATAGTGACCAGGTCAGGAAGGGCATCTTATGTTCTATTAGGAGGTTTATCCTGGGGACAAAGGGGCACCATTGATGGGCTTTTAGGAGGGCTATGGCCTTATTAGATCAGATCTGCAATAATCAGCAAGATTGGTGATCAGATCTAAGGAAAAGAGATTGCTATGGAGAGAAGAGGATGGTTCAGAGAGAGAACAGACCAGAATTGACTTGGCTATCGATGGGATGAGAAATAGTGAGGGAATAGGAGGAGTCAAAGTTAATCATGGCCTGGATGGATGAAGATCTTACTGTAGGAATGTGTGTGCCAATATTTAAAAACTTTTGCATGATAAAGATGATGTAAACTTTGTAATTTGACTATGTTGTATATTTCACTATTTGACTATTTATATGTATAAAATATAAACAGGTTTCTTTATACTCTTTAACAAGCAAAGCTCTCTATTACTTCATTTTCATATTTCCTTGCTAGAAGGGACAGATGGCAGCTGCAGATTGGGAAAAGGTGATTAAAAGATGAGAGTTTTCTATTGGTAAAGTCAGGCCTACCTCATCAAGGCAGCTGTACTGGTGGTAAAGGATATGGAAGAAGAGAAGGTAGGGAACTCTACCTGTGGGTATACACCTCCTGAAACAAGGAAGCGGTTGCTGAAAGCTGGGACAGTTTGTCTTCTATTTTAAAGTCTCAGATGAGAGCCAGTGTCAGTCTCAGCCAGATTCCTTGAAATACTGTCATATATTTCAGGGAGCTGTAAGGAGATCTTTTATTACATCCTTTCAAATCCTGATGTGCCCTCTAGAAGTTGGCTTTAAAATACTTGTAGTCTTTCTTTTTTTCTCCAATGCAGACTCAGAATCCTTTTTTTTTTTTTCATTTTCAAGGAGCTACAAAGTTTACTTTTGAAGTAGAGATTTACTTTTCTAAGAAATGTTGAAGGTCTTCTATATGACAGTCCAATTTGAACTTTAAGAACTTTGTAATATATTCAACTTCTGTGGCTTTAGGCTGCCAATTTTATTTTTTGAAAAGTCAAACTAAGGTTTTTAGTCTGATATAAATTCTTGTGGGTTCCTTTAGGGGCCACCCATTATTTGTTATTGCAAGGCCTTTTTAAATAAAAGAAGTATGATGTAAAAATCTCCTCCTCATTTTTTTTCTGTTTCCTTTCTTCTTATCCCTCCCTTTCTTCTATTCATTTTCAGTCCAACAAATATTTATTTTTGAGTTTGGCATTGTTTTACCCTAGAAACTCGAAGAGAGTAAAAAGCTATTCCTACTGCCACATGATTAGAATTGCACCTGCTTCTCTCTTTTTTAACTTTCACCTTTTTTGTTTTGTACCTTGCTTAATTTATTTTCTGCCTTTTTTTCCTCATCAATGGACCATTGTTTATATGTGAATATATTTTTTTAAAAATGTTTTATTTGTTTATTTTGAGGGTGAGAGAGTATGTGCGGGGGAGGGGCAGAGAGAGAAGGAGAGAAAATCCCACGCAGGCTCCACACTGTCAGTGCAGAGCCCTGTGTGGGTTCCATCCCATGAACTGCGAGATCATGACCTGAGCCAAAATCAAAAGTCAGACACTCAACTGAATGAGCCACCCAGACACCCCTATAGCTTTTTTTTTCATTTAATTTGCAAGTAGGCAAGCAGAAATGGGTGACATGGGGCCCAGTGAATGTTTTCCTCTTCAACATGGCAGATAGAAGATGTGGATGGCACATCCTTCCATTTCTTTTTCTGGATCACTTCTCCTTCCAGAAGGGAATGCCTTGGACCAGATCTGACCATATACAGACAAATTTATTTGCATTTGTGGCTTTGCTTAGTAGTCACCAAAATGATGGTGATAACACTTGATAGAAAAATGCCAACAGATGCAGAACAAGAGTGACCTCTTCTTCAGGTAGGTAAAGGATAATTTACTAACACAGACTGCATAAAGCTGGAGACACCGCAGTGTTCCCAGTGAGGAGGCCAGGCTGCCCCTGCTTTCCAGTCCCCATAAAGTCCCTGATACTGTTGCTTCTGCCATTTTCTTGTGATGAAAATTCCATAAGAACTTTGGAAAAGCTCCCTTTTCTGGTCTCATGAGGTTTTGAATCTCCTTGGCTCCTCCTCGCAATAACGGCAAGTTCTGGCTGCTGCCTGATACAAGCGATTGGTAACAATTCCAGAATCTCCCTACATGCTTGCCCAAGCTCTCTTTCCCAAGTGGACCATTGCCATAGCAGAATTAGGCCTCAGGCCTGCTGAGGTCTATTCCTACAGGTTTCAAACTCTGTTCATTTTTATAACACTGCCAATTTCTTGGTTATTTTTTGTTGTTGTTCCTATTGTGTACAGTTTGAGTTTGCAACTTCAGCTCAATTGTTAAAACAACTCTAAAGTGAGGGGAGCCAAACATTTCTTGTTAACTTCCAACCCCAATTTATACTGCCTGTTTAGAGCAATATGTTAAGGAGAATTCTAACGCTTCACTCTGGTTCAGTGAAAAAGGGCTCTGGTCCATCAGGGATACATTCCATAGGCAAAGGAGGGGAATAATGGCACGTGTTCCTGATGTTTCCCATCCCTGGCCTTGCCCCATCCTAAATCTTTGAAAGAGAGGAGGACATACCTCTAGTGTGGCCTTCACTGGGGCATTCATCGGCCTGTTGGATGTTGGCTGTGACTTTACATTTCTAGATCTGCCAGTGACAATGGATGTGATATGAAATACAACACTTGAGGCATTTCAAGCAAGCACAGAAATGTCGGGTAAAAATAACAGAAGTCATGGATACAGCCACACTTTCTCTAGCAGGTTTGTCTCTATGATTACAAGGAAGTCTCCATGCATAGCCTTTTCTTGAGGCAAAATTATGTCATTGACATGGTAGGATTTGTGGGGTTCTGAAAATTCTTGCCATGACAGAAATAAAAATTTATTCCATCAGTTTGTGCGAGGTCCTTGAAATTTAATCACAAGGAATGTATCCCTGTGGTACACCAAGGAAATTGAACTCTCCTATGTAAATAGATTATAGGATTAAAGAACTCTTGAAGGGAGAAGGGATGCTAGGGTCACTGATTCCACTGCTATTGTTTTCTAGTTGAGGAAACAGAGGCACCCTAACCAACTGGGTCTCTTTAATTTCAAGGGGAAAGAAAACTAGTATTTATCCACTCGTTATTACTGACTGCGTTATAGATTAGGAAACTTAGAAGTAGAGAGTTTGAGTAATGTGTTTAAGAGCACACAGCTAGTCTTATAGCACACTTGAATCCAACTTTGGCCCCTAAACCTATGAGGTCTATGCACAAGATCATATAGCTCTCCATTTTATTATCATAAGATGGATCACTGTCCATTTTCTTCACTATCCAGTTCACTTATGTGTATCTTACTCAACAGAAATCTGATCTCTGCTACTTTTGATTTCACAAGCAGATGATAAACTAATTTATGTCTCGTGTTAATTGTTAATAAGACTCAATGCTTCATAACACTTATTGTACACCTACTTTGTGAATGGTCTCTAGAGATATAAAAGAGATATCACTACTGCCCTGAAAAGTTCCAGAACATTACTGCATTGCCATCTTTCTAGACAACCTATCACTTTTTGTGAACAAATTTGTGATAAATTATAACCATATTTTCCATCATTCCCAACACAGAGTCACTGTGGTCTTTGGGCTATTTCAAATCTGCTGCCTCTGTAGCGCTGTATTTCTTTCCTTTTTTTTTCTTCTCTTTATGAAATATAAAAAATGTCCACCTTACCAAGGCTCTCTTTGATTAATTAATAACTTCTTGAAAATGTCTTTGAGGGGCGCCTGGGTGGCTCAGTTGGTTAAGCAACCGACTTCGGCTCAGGTCATGATCTCGCGGTCTGGGAGTTCGAGCCCCGCCTCAGGCTCTGTGCTCACAGCTCAGAGCCTGGAGCCTGTTTCAAATTCTGTGTCTCCCTGTCTCTCTGACCCTCCCCCATTCATGCTGTGTCTCTGTCTCAAAAATAAATAAATGTTAAAAAAAAAAAGAAAGAAAATGTCTTTGAAAGCCTGAAATACTAAGCAAATTGTAAACTATTTTCTCCTATAGCTTTTGGCATTTTTCCTCCCTGGGAACACTTGAAGGTCTTTCCCATTGTCTGGGCGTCATCATCATTTAAAATTAAAGAAGTGGGATTGGTGGTATGAATTATCCACTTATTATTACCCCTGGTCAGGCTCAGCAAGCAGGAAATATTCAAAACCCAGAAAGCCTAGAGCTGTGCTTCACCACCAGCATCTCTCACATCACTTTCGGAGAGGATATTTAAGTGTAAGAGGTTTTGTTGTTGTTGTTATTTTGGTTTTTTGTTTGTTTTCCCCAGGAAGTCCTTGTTATTTCACATTGAAACATAATGTCAGGTGATACCCTCTGACTTTGAGGTACCATTTAAAATATGTATTTCCCTTCCAGTTGTTGGAGAACAGACCTGCATGGCATTTCCAGAGTCCAGATTCCACAGATTTCTTTAGTGTCAAGGACAAACACTATTCCCCCCCACCCCACGTCCCTACATTTCTATCCTCAAGCTAAGTCATTTTCTCTCTTCTTTTTCATATAAAGAGCTGAGAGTGACAGTAAAAGAAGAGTATCCTAGAGCAGGTGTAACTTACAGTTGCTTCAATTATTTTTCACCTTTCCACCAACTACAGAGCTAAGAGGAGAAAACAAGGAACATTTGATAGAAATGATAAATATGTGTCAGTTAAAGCTCTTAAAACAAGGAAATAAAGGCATATTTATATTGACTAAATTAGAACAAAAACAGCATTTAAATGTTAATACCCAGACTAGTTTGCAGTAAAAACATGACACTCTGTAGTTGCTCTCAAATTAGGGCTGCACATTAGAACCCAGTCGGCAGTTTTTGTGACTTACCAATGCCAGCCCTCTATCTCCACCCCCGATCCTCAGGGATGGAGCAAAACATGCTTCTGGAAAGTAATTTTCATAATATTTAAAAGACTCCAAAAATGTTCACATCTCCAAACCTCATAATCCCACTTATGGTAAATTATCCTAAAGAAATAATTCATAATAAGGGGAGGGTACGTGAGAAGAGTTCACAGTTATTTATTATACATCAAAATTTAAACAGCCTAAATATTTAATGGACATTAGTAATTTCTCTCCCCATCACCACACACCCACACCTGCCTATGTGGGGTGGGAAGCCTGTGTAATGCAGAGTTGGCTCTGGGACCAGGCCGAATGCAGCCTAATGGTAGCAGATTATCTGGGACTCTAGCAGGGCTGGAAAAGTCAGGGACAATTGGTATTGATGTCATTACTGAAATTATATTTAAAAAAAATAGACACTTAATGTAAATGACCAGAAGGAAATAAAAAAAAAAATGAATGATTTGGTTTGTAGGAATAGTAGAATTGTGCAATAATTATTTTTCTTTCATTTTTAATTCTGTTAACATAATTTTAATGTCTGTACAAACATTTTTAATGGGAACTATTGGCAGGCTAAAGAGATTTTTTTTAGCTTTATTAATTAATCTGAAGATTAAAATGCAATAACATCAACTGGCCAGACTCAAGTACCTTAAGCCCGGTGCCTTAAGAATCACATTTGTCTCCACTGTCACAAAGAATCTCTTCCTATCAGTGGAAGAGGAAAATGGATCATTCTTTCATTACTGGCACACATTTGGATTAAGACATTGTCTCCCAAGATTAATATTATTCATTTTTAGGAAATGACTGGCATATGCATTTTATTATATTAGCTAATTTCTAAGTCAGGAAGTCCTTATGGAATGATTCAAGGCAAGAAAGATTTGATTGAGGGGAGTAAGGGAGGCTTAGTTAAGACAAAGAAGAACCCCAGGCTTTGGCATCTGGCACTTAGAAAGAAAGACAATGCAGAACTGCAAACCCTGGACTTGACTAGCTAACAAGGCTAACAGGCTGTTGGTCTTCTTTTCCCTTTCAGATACTTTTGTTGATAAATTGCTCCCGGGGGCCTGCATTACAGATCATCCTTTATCATAGACTTTCCCAAACAAAAGCATTGCATGCTTTGGGACTTTCCCTTAACAGAATTCAATTCAAAAGGGATTGTGTATGTGTGTGTGCGTCTGTGTATTTGTGCTAGGTACAGTCCCTGGCATCCGAGACTTTATAATTTCATATCAAGATTCACTTGTTCAGTCTGCACTATTGAGCAACCAATTCACTTGAAGGTACCAATTATTGCTATGGATTATATTGTTGTCTCATCTGTCAGGTCAGTGTGTGAGAGAGTTATTAGCTTTAAACCCTAATGTCAATGTAGTCTTCATCCAGGCACTTGAGACACTGGCATTGGTGTTCTGTATTTTTCTTCTTTTCCTTCCTGATTACTGGTAGAGATTCCAGCAAATGCAGTGCTTGTCAAACATTGGAATGCACATGAATCACCTGAGATCCTGCTAAAATGCAGATTATATTTCAGTAGATCGGGAGTGGTGCTTCAGATTCTGCAGTTCCAGCATGCCCTCCAATGATATAGGTTGTGTTGCTTATCCATGGAATATACTTTGAAAAGCATGGACTAAGGAACGAGACAAACCCTGAGGGACATAGAAAGAGAAATGCAGTGTTTTCCTACAACAATGTGAATATCAGCCTTCATCCCCCACTTCCAGTAATTCAAGTGATCATTCTAAGTCTAAAATTTGAAATTTGCTACTATTTTACTCTGCTCTACTGAGGTTTTCTTTTTTCTTCTTTTCTTACCTCATACAGGAAAGAATATGGAAATAATGATGTAGATACTTCCTTAAATAGTTTGTATTTCTTTAACATTCTTTTATTTAGGTTCTATGTACGGTATACAGATTTACATGCAACTCAAGCATATATATTTAACTGGATTTAAGATTTTAAAATTACTGAATTTTTATAAATAATACATAATGCTTTCAGCTAATGTATATATTATGTACATATAATGTGCTTGTTTGGAAAAAAGAGAAGCAATTATTTTGGTAGTGATGTAGCATAAAGAGTCTATATTTGGAGTCAGATACTTGATTTTAAGTTTGGGCTGTTTTAATTTCATTATAGCTTTGGGAAATTTCTTATCTTCTCTAATTTTTCTTAATCATCTGTAAAATGGGTGTGATAATAAAGTGAGGGGTGTTGAAGATGAAAAGAGAAAATTTATGTGAAACACTTTGAAAACTGAAAGCATTTTACATAGTTGCTAAATATTAATTATTATTAAATTTTCATGTACATTGTCTGAAATCACATTATATTTTATTACATTTCACATGCCAATATCAATGAACTGTATTACATTTAAGCATAAGAAATGGACTAAAGGAAAAAAGAAACACCTGCTAAACTCATCGTACCTCTGGAAAGAAAATAAACTGTTGATTTGTATCCACACAGAATTTATTAAGAAAGTAATCCCCTAAACAATAAAAATGTGCTAATTTTTGAGAAATAATTATTTAAGCTATTACAAGCTCCAGTGCTTTTATAGCTCACAGTTTTTCCTCTAGTTTTACTATATCTAGTAGTTTATCTCAATTATTCAGTGACAGTAATACGTAAGTATCCAAGAGGTGAAATAAATCCCTATTAACCTTGCATAGAATGGCTTCTGAAAGAATGATCAAACTTCGTCAGAATGCAAAAATACTCCTTAAATATGATAATTCTTCAGATACAGTGACACAATGTATCTAATGAGTGAAAAATATTAATTTCCTTTAACTCTCCCCCAATATATGTAAATGTTAGCAAGCCTGCTGAAAAGGTTGAATCAGAGATGAGCTCAAAACTGTCAAGGAGAATATCAAAACGGCACCTTCTAGGGCATGTAGGCAAACCAAATACTTAGTGGCGACAGGCTAATTTATCATAGTGCAGTTGCGATGGCAACAACAGTTCTTGGTACCACGTGCCCCAAAGCAGTTTCTGTTGACTGGCTCTAACTGACTGTCAGTTCAGCAAAGGTTCCACTGTTTCCAGTGAAAGGGAAGAGAGAGCATTGATACTTGTTGAAAAGGCATAATAATAATAGTGTATCTCAAACCATGAAAGCGTCCCTTTGTCTCCTTGACGTTTATTTTTATTCTGGTTAAAGGGACCCCTCTAATTTTTGTTACACAAAGGCCCCTTATTTAGTCACAGATTAAATATGTGTTTCTCTGTTTACTAAGAATTCCATCCATGCTAAATAGAGTTGCAAGCAAATATTTAAATCTTCTATGGTAATAATATTTTATTTACAACGTGCTAAATTTTGAACAGCATTTTTTCCAAGATTTTTCATAAAATCACAAGAAATCTGCTTGCATGAAATATGAACTAATAACTAAATTTCCCTGCATATAATTTTCTCACATGTAAAAAATGAAGCCTGACAGCATTCCCCTCTGATCAGAAAGAGCGTGAGATCTTTGGGAAAGGTAGACAATAGGTTTGCACATGATTTTTCTTGTCTCCTTTTCACTGTTGTTTTCAGTGATGGGTAAGTAACAAGGCCCACAGAGATAGTCACACTCTTTGGTTCGACAATTCCACTCTTGGGATTCTATCTTGGGGAAATTCCACTAAATAAAGAGTTCTATGACATAGAGGAGAAAGAATGAGATTTGGAGCCAGATAGATATGAATTTCAAATCCTGGTTCTGCCACATGCTCACTGAATACCCTTGGGGAAGTATTTTACCTCTATAAGACTCCAGTTCCCTCATTTGTAAAACAGACTTGAGAGTATCCACCCTGAATGGTGATTGGGAGCCTTATAAATCATATGTGTTAAGTGTCTGGTCTATGCCTCGTGTATCTATCAGGGCTCTCAGTATGTGGTTCTTCTCAATGCAGCATCATCTGTAAAGCAAAACCTCAAAAACAATCCATAGGTACTAAATTAGAAATAGAAGTTAGTAAATTCTATATTACTAAATTAGATATATGAACAGAATTAAATATAATGTAATCATAAAAGATTTGAATTTTAAAACTGACTTATGGAGGAATATTTATGATATAAAAATAACAATATTACATGGGGCACCTGGGTGGTTCAGTAGGTTAAGTGTCCGACTCTTGGTTTCAGCTCAGGTCATGATCTCATGGTTCATGTCCGGCTCTGCTCTGACAGCACTGAGCTTGCTTGGGATTCTCTCTCTCCCTCTCTCTCTGTCCCTCCCCCGCTCACCCTCTCTGTCTCTGTCAAAAATAAATAAATAAACTTAATAAAAAAATAATAGTGTTAGAAATAGCAGAAGAAGAATTATGGGCTTTGTAATACACTATCATCATATACAATATACATGCATGAGGAAGGTAATTTGCTAAATGAAACTAGTATGGGTTATATGATTATAAGTGATTTCTGTATTTGTACAGAACACCTCCTTTAAGGCACATTACTATCTCTTCAATTGAAAAAGATAATGAAAGAAAAGCATGTAGAGGTTGGAGTGGTGAGGTGAGCCCCTTCAGGAGTCTACAGCAACTAGAATGCATCCTTAATTTCCTCTTTCTCTTTTACTTAAGAAAACGCATTCACCCAAGCTATGGCAGACACTAAAATGTAGTTCTGCCAACACTTTTGAATATTTCCTTTATGTCCCCAGAGCAGTGCTGCTTCAAGTGAGAAACAGAAAAGAACTTATAAGAAAGAATCCATGTGTGAAAGAATTCCAGTTTATGTACCAAGGAGAAAGAATTAGTAGAGGAGAAGTGGAAGAGTGAAAGCAATTTGCAACGTTGCTTAAAAGGTGTGGTTTGCATTTGGAATGCATTTTCCTTCAAATTTAGAATTTAGACAGTAGATATCCTGGCATATGGGAAGAACAGCTGTAAGTCCACATTCTAGAGTTTTCCATAGGACTAAAAGTTCATTATAACCGCAAACTAATGATCACAGGAACTAAGAGCCACATGATTTTCTAGCTGAATTTTTTTAAGTAGCAGTAGAGCAGTTCATTGAATGCCAGGTTCAGTGCTGACAGCCCAGGAAGGAGTGAGGAAGACAGATAAGAAGGCATTGACAGAGGCAGCTGGGTAAGGCTCACAGTGAATGCTGACATGTTCTCCTCTCTCAACATTCTAACTAAATTGGCTAGAGTCCAGGTACTATTATCTACTCTGGCAAGGACAGGCCACATTTCACTTCATGCAAAAAGTATGTCAAACAGAAGAACTCAGTAATAGCTAAAGAAAAGTGCTTGATGCCATATATATATATATATATATATATATATATATATATATATATATATATGTTTTGCCCTTTTTTTTTAAACTGAATTCTTACCAAGACTGCTCTGCTTCTAACCATGAGGTGATTCTTAATTTACCTGAGGAGTCTCTGTTAACTTGTTGTTGTTGCTGCTGTTTTAAAACAGAAGAATATATACTGAAGAAGGTTAAAACTATAGACTGAAACACACTCTCCTGTTGGTTAGTGAAAACTCCATCTCATTCATTGTTAGGGTCCTCTCCCCAGACCAGAATCACATCACACTCCAGTGGACTTACATGATATAATCAAAACAAGGATATGGTACTAAACCTCAGTCAAGTGTGGTTGCCACTGGCATTCTCATTGACAAGCCAATGTGGTCTTTTGAAATTGGGGGGCCCTGTTCTTCCTTACAGTAATGAACGTGTCATATCTTTAAGCTGTGGTTCTGCCTTCCTAGTTCACCCCAAGATTCACCTCTGAGATCTCATCACTCTCTGACATGTGGCTAATTCCCACAGACTTCTCCCCTTCCCCAAATCCTGGGACAAATGACTTTCGAGTCAGAGGGAACTTCTGCTCCACTTCAACCTTTCCCAATCCCTTTGCCTTTTCTTCAAAGGAATTAGGCTTTTGTAAAACAGAGGCCAGTAGGACTTACAGACTGCCTCGTGGTCAGCCTTATATATCTCTAGAAGCAATGAAACATGGAGGCTACTAGAATAGAGAAAAGAAAAAAAGGAGAAAATACAGAGTGAGAGAGAAAAAATAGTATTATCCATAAGGTGCATACTTTCATGGCCCAAGACAAAGTACAAAGTAAAGAAGTTGTGTATGTGTGTGAGTGTGTGTGTGCATGTGTGTGTGGTTGTTATTGCTGTGTGAAAGTGAAAACATGGAGGTGTGGGGTCTTTGAGACAGGGAGAGACTGAAGCAAACATAAATCAATAACTGCAAGATCACCAGGTTGAGTGGAGTAACGATTTGAGTTCCCTGATACAGGCCCTGCACACTAATGCTGGGTCAGCTCTAGAGATCACTGTTTCATAAATCAATAACTGTTTCAAGTTTATTTGTTTGGACTTTTTTTTAAGCTAAAAGAATGCCATACCTTGTTTGTGGTGATGTTCATTAGATGATGTGCCTATATTTGGATGTGGCATGGGATTTTATTTTGAATGACATATAATCTTTGTGCATTTAAAAATAATAAATGAAATTATTAATAGCATTAATTGTAACTTTTTAAAATCATGTACACTTTTAATTTGACTTTAGCCCTTTAGATTAGCTGGTTTGGGAGACATATTAACAGGGTCCAGATCATGGGCATGAATTTCTTGGGGCCTGGCTAACCTGACCCTATTCCATAATTATAGATTATACTTCTACCCCCAACCTACCAGTTATAAATGCATTTTTCTGGTCTCAAGGATTATTTTGTAAGAGTATGTGAACAAATCAATGGAAATTGATTTCCTATTGGGAAAAAACTCAAACTTCATGACCTATATCTCATGAATAACCAACACCTTTGCATATGGAAGACACAATTCATTCATTCATTTTCAAGTGCAACTGTCTACATGGATGTCAAGATTGAACACATTTACATTAAAAGCATTGTTTACTCTGGGCAGATCAGTAGACTGAAGTCTATATCTGTAGGCAGGAAATTTATTGATCTTGAATGAAATCCAATTAAGCTTTTCAACATTTTCCAAGAGCATTCCAGAAAGAAAAAAATATATGTATATATTCTCCTGCTAATAACCAGGTAACTTCTAGAATTATTTAGACCATTGGTAATACATTCTATTTAAAGTAATAAAGTCAAAAAGACCCATTTTGTCTGTTAAATCATGCAGATACTATTGTAATTTGGAGTAAATGTGTCAGAAATAGCAATGGGGAACCACAGTTTTAGAGGCTCCAGTCATGTAACTTGTAATCTGCTTCTCCTTTATTCCTTTATCTCCTTTATCTCCTTTATTGACTAGCCTTTTAATTTTTTTTTTGGAGAATCATAATGTCTTATTTTGCATCCAATGTCCATGTAGATTTTATTTCCAGTTTAATGCTCACATTTGACACTTATTCTAATCTTTCTTATTTTTTTCTGATGTCATTTTTTGATTATAATATCATTTTAGGCTAAATCAAGATTGTGTGGGGAGGCAACACGTGAAAGTAACTCTTCTGAGCCTGTTTTCATATCTATAAAATTTAGATAATTTAGATATTTACATTTAGGTATCTTAGGTTTCTTGTACGAATGAGATCAGATCAGCGCATTATATAAACTAATGCCATGTAAGCATGTAGCACATAGTGAAAGTACGTGCGGTTGTGATTACTTATTTTGATCATCACTCATTGAGAGGTCTGCATCCAATTGCCTTTCAGCCACCTCACTTTTGCTGAGTTTGATGAGCAAGCTATTCAGAACTGTAATGATACCTGACAGCTACGTCATTTCATGTTGCAACACATCATGAAGCAATAAATAAGTGCAGTTAAGATGCCATATGAAATTCATTAAAAAGATTATAAATCCCCTACTTTGAAAGATATTAACATTGTACCGAAGGTATCATATCTGTTGTATTATGGAACTCTAAACACAACTGGTAAAATACACCCGTGGCATCCTAGAAATATGCTGTCCATCCATTGACTCATTCACCTGTTGATCACCCCAAGTGGAGAGACATTGGGAATAAGGAAATAATAAGTTCTGGCTTAAGGAAGTACATAGGAGAAGCACATAATTACAATGCAGTCTAATTACAGTTGACCCTTGAACAGCATGAGTTTGAGCTACGTGGGTCCACTTATACACAAATATTGTTTTTATAAATACAGTAGAGTACTGTAAATGTATTTTCTCCTCATTATTTTCTTAGTAACATTTTCTTTTCTCTCTATAAGAATATAGTATATAATATGTATGACATAAAAATATGTGTTAATCTACTGTTCATGTTATATAGGTAAGTCTTCCAGTCAACAGTGGACTATTAGTGGTTAAGTTTTGGGGGAATCAAAAGTTATATGTGGATTTTCGACTGTGTGGGAGGTCAGCACCTTTAACCCCTGTATTGTTTAAGGGTCAACTGTATTGTATTTACTATGAAATGATTGGATACATGTAAAATTTCTTTTTTTTTTTTTTTTTTTTAAACTTTTTTTTTTTAACACTTATTTATTTTTGAGACAGAGAGAGAGCATGAACAGGGGAGGGTCAGAGAGAGAGGGAGACACAGAATCTGAAACAGGCTCCAGGCTCTGAGCTGCCAGCACAGAGCCCGACGCGGGGCTCGAACTCACGGACCGCGAGATCATGACCTGAGCCGAAGTCGGCCGCTTAACCGACTGAGCCACCCAGGCGCCCCCATGTAAAATTTCTTTGTATGTGTTGTTATAATAGTGACAATAAAGAATTACATGAAAGCCATTAGATATGATGACCAGTTAATCACTGGTGACTTTCAAGACAGCAATTTCAGTAGAATGGCTCTTTTAATGCTATTTTTTTATTATTGTAAAGCCTAAAGAGATACATATTTTAGTGAGAATTACACAAAATATATGGAAAATGGAGATGAGGCTGGTTTTTCACAAATGTGCTTGAATTTGATCAAATTATAAAAAGAGGGAATGTTTCATTTTATCCATAAAGGATATCCTGGTCTTGTGAGGTTGAGGCCTCATTGCCTCCTGGAGAATACTGAGAACAAATCTGAAATGCTTTAATCAGCATAAATTTTTTGAATATAAGAACAAATGACTGTTCTGGATGGTTTCAATGATTGGACCAAACTGTCAAAGGAAGCAGAGGGCAGGACAGCAAACTTATTTTGTGACAATCTGGATGCAGTTTTCCCCCCAACCGCAGACTGTAATTGCAGAATAAGCTGATTTCCGGCATGCCGCTTAATTAAATGAGAGTAACGTAGAAATGGAAGAAGATACACATTGCTTAAAAACCAGCTCTAGCAAAGAAATCTGAGTAAGTGTACTCCAAAGGGAGAATCCACATGACAGAAGCTAGAGCCAAATTTCGAGATGAAAGATCTGATTTGCAGAATCAAATACTGCCTCCCTATATAAGGAGGAAGTTCATGGATTTTATCATAAAGGAAGATTATTAGGAGAGAATAATCTTTTGGATTACTTTATATCTTCCTAGTTGATACTCTATCATGACTATGAGAATCTGTCCCACCTGGGATTCAATTAACTGTGTAATTATGGACAAACTTTATGAGGCTTGGGTTCCTCTTTTGTAAAAATAGGAACATTAAAATACATAAAATATTATATGTGATGATGACTGGCATAAGACTAGGCACAAAATCAATATTCATTTAATATTAGTTTAATTTTACTTTTATTTCTTATACAGAGTTGCATCACCTCTTAAGAAAATAGCAAGAGCTAGAACATAAGTTGAATAAAAGAGCAGATTTTATGTAAAATTTGAAAGAAGTAAATACACCTTTTTTTTTAACCTGTGTATTTTTCTAAGCCCTGACCTAAAATGCCAGTCCTGAGTTCCCTAGTGATGGGTAGGTCAATTGCTCCCTATTAAAAAAAAGATGTTCAGAGCAAAAGTAAGGCAGAAATGGTGGGGTGCCTGACAGCCTTCACCTTGTTCAAGAAACCTCATTTCTATGACAAGTTGAAATATTATCATCTGAAGTCAGGAGGGAAGCACTCGGAAATTCTCACAGAGTAATCTTTTGTTTTTGTTCTTTTTTGTTTTGGTCTCTTAATTTATCTTTGGTGAATAACATGCGATTTTAAATCAACACACTATGGTTCAAATCCTTTCCCTTTCTTTTTGTTTGTCTTTTTGCAAGTTAAACAAAAATTTAGTCCCTTGTTTATAAAACCATAGTATGAATACTTCTCTCTAAGGTTTTTTCCAGATTAAATGAAATATTGTATGTAAAATGCTTATCTTATTGGCACATAGTAAATATACAGTGAATTATAGTGAATTTTAAGTTATTTATTAATATAAATAATACATTATTACATATCAAATGTGGGATTTGTAACTTTTAAAACATATATATATATATTACTTTTAAAATATGTTTTTATGGGACTGTAACTGTACTTATTTACTGCTTCATGATGTATTACAACATGAAATGACCTACTTACCAGATATCACAGTTCTCTGTAGCTTGCTCTCTATCTCCAAAAATATTAGACACCAGAATTTTTAAATTTTATAGAATGATAGCTTCTTTTAATTCATGTCTAGTCTTCACTGATTGTATCAGCTTTCGATTGCTGCTGTAGCAAATCACCACAAACTTAGAGGCTCAAAACAATGTAAGTAATTATCGTACAGTTTGGAGATGAGAAGTCCAAATCTCAAGGTGTTGGCAAGGTTGCACGACTTTTGCAAGCTCTAGTAAAGGATGTATTTCCTTGCCTTCTCCATCTTCTAGAGGCTACCTTCATCCCTTGGCTTTTGACCCCTTCTTGCATCTTCAAAACCAGTGGCCTACCATCTTCAAATTGCATTTCCTCTCTCAGACTTTTGCCTCCTTCATCACATCTCTTCCAATTCCCATTCTCCCGCTTCCATCTTTCCCTGACAAGGACCCCTGTGATTTTACTTTATCCATTCACAGGATCCAGGATAATCTCCCCATCTCAACATCTTTAATTTAATCAAATCTGCAAGATCTTGTCAGTTAAGGTTATCTATTCAAGATTCTGGGGATTAGGACTTGGATATCTTAGGGAAGCCATTATTTTGTTTACTGCAGTGAATTTAAAGGAAAGGCTATTTATTCCTTAAGGTCGTAAAAGGCATATTATGAAAAAGTTTCAAGTTTAATGTTCATATTCTCCTTTCCAAGTGTAAATCAAAAAGGATAGAGCCAAAGCATAAGAGACTCTTAAAAACTGAGAACAAACTGAGGGTTGATGGGGGGTGGGAGGGAGGAGAGGGTAGGTGATGGGTATTGAAGAGGGCATCTTTTGGGATGAGCACTGGGTGTTGTATGGAAACCAATTTGACAGTAAGTTTCATATATTTAAAAAAAAGGATATAACAGAAGAAACTTTTATTGGATTTTTATCCTGTGACAGAATTGTGCAAGGTAATTTACATAATTTCATAAAATTATCTAAGCCACACTCACTTTGTTAGTTGGCTTTACTCTATTTCACAGAAGAGGAAACAGGACTTGTAGGACAGTTTGTCCAAAGTCACCCAAATGGTGATGGAATCAAGAATTTAGAACAAGCCTAGCCATATTTAAATTTGCATTCTTAGCATAGATCATGCTCTGCATATAACTCATTTCATCTTCACCAGAATGGTTTAAGAGGATTCCTAAAATATAAATAAAATCTTCAAGGATTCCTATAATATTTTACATGACTAATTGCTTAACCATTTCACCTGTGAGTTTATTCTCTACTAAACTAAAAATGGAAAACATGGAAACAGAAAATATTACTCTATTACATATGAAGCTATTAAATATTTAGCAAAAGAGTCTTTTTGCTAAAAAGATTATTTTTTCTTTCATAATGGATAATTGATACTTTTTTCTAAGGTTTGCATAAATCTTAGAAGATATTCAATCCAAATTTAAAATGTTAATGTGGTTGCTGAAGAGCTTTGCAACTTTATTTAGTCAAACAAGTATACTGAAATGCTATTTATTTTTTAAGGTTTTGTAGAGGAACCCTAGATTGTAACCTGCCCAGAGTAGGGATGAGACATTGAGAAAAGAGGAGAAAACTTTATAACTTATGAATCTAGCAGTTTTAATGTTGATCTTCCAGTCTGAAAAGAGAAGTTAAATACAAATACTTTAAGGGAAGTGGAAATAAAATAAAATATTGAATTATTACTAATGATTTTCAATGTTCTACTCCACCTATATGGGCGACTAGTCTAATATATATATTTTAAGTGCCAAAATGCATGACCCTTTGAGTTGAATGACTCATTACTTCCTAAAGTAGGTGTATTAGAAAGATAGTGGAAATGAAATATAAATATCATTTTGTCATTGAGAGTACTCATGTAATAAATGAAAAGTGTGATTAGTTAAGTTAGAGCTGAAAACTCTAACCCTTCATTCTTTTCAAATTTGGGCAAAATCATGTATCATTTGATACAAGAAAACTAGAAGGCACAGTCTGGTAGAAGGGCTACCCAATGTAACTGGTGCAGATTGTTCCTGGTTAAAGGAACAGCTCTACCATAAAGGCAACAATTTACTCATTGGTTACTGTTATCCTCAGCCATCCTCAAACTTGTAAGAATGTATGTCTGACATCTCATTTGTTATAACTCCCTCCTACACTCAAAATATGAACCATTATTTCATTTCACTTTCTTGAAGATTCAATTTCTAGCCCAAGTGATAGGTTTTAAACTGTTCACGAATTCATTTATGAATCACTTAAATGAAGGAGGAAAGGTTACTGAGAAAAGGAAGGATTAAGTGTCCCAAGCCTTCCTTCCTTTTTAGTTCTTAGTTTGTTTTGAACAAGAGAGAAAGAGAGAGAGAGAGATGGAGGGAGAGAGAAATATCCGAAAATCGTTGTTCTAGCACTTTATACCTGGTTGACAAATGTATAAACATGTTTAAAATGAGAAGCTTATAGTTTCAGGGGCACCTGCATGGCTCAATTGGTTAAGCATCCAACTTCGGTTCAGGTCATGATCTCACAGTTCGTGGGTTTGAGCCCCACATCAGGGCTCAGCTGTGCTGACAGCTCAGAGCCTGGGGCCTGCTTCAGATTCTGTGTCTTCCTCTCTGCCCCTTCCCCACTTGTGCTCTCTCCCTCTCTCTCTTTCTCAAAAATAAATGAACATTAAAAAATTTAAAAATAAAAGAAGCTTGCAGTTTCACATACTAAATTATAAATTCTAGGAACATAATACAAAAGTGAATTGGATTTCAGCTTATGTGTTTCAATTTCAAGATTTATTGTTGACTTGTTTTTCAACTAAGATGCTTTCAGCTTTTGAGAATTTAAATGAGTTCAACCTTAAAAATCCCCCCAAACAACTTGGAATTCATATGGAGCTCATAGCAACAGATTTCTTTTCAATTTGATGCTTAATGTACATACAGTGGAAAATAATGCAGTTGACTTTAGTAATCTATTGTTTTGTTTGTAGTGATTTATTTTTTCTGTGTTCAAGTTCAGTTGATACTGGGATTGCATTTAGAGACATTCAAAATGGTTTTCTTTCATCAGTCTAAATGCTAAGTTTCTTTTGTTTTGATTGTGATCAAATCTTATTTATTTTACTCTAGGAAATAATCATTGCTCAGCAACTCAAATTTAATTGAATGTATAAATATGAATTTTCAGTTCACTTAAGAGATTATCAAGGTGTTTTTCCAATAGAAAAGTACAATCGTCATTAAAGGAAGCAATTAAAGTGTGTATGAATTTTGTGATGTGTCCCAAATCATACAGTGACTGTCAAAATGAAAAAAGGAACAGGAGACTCTTAACAACTAGTATGTATTTTCACCATGGTGTTCCTTCTTCTGTACATAAAAACTTTGACAATACAACTATCAGAAATTGACATCATGAAGAATTAAGTGCTGTTGATCATTACTAATTGTAGCACTTGGATTATTTGAATCACTTGATTGACTGAAACAAACCCCTAGGGCATTACTATTCTTTCTTGATGCTCATTTCCTATCCTAAGCAGAACATTTTTCCCTATGCCATTCCAAATGCATTATACCAACAAACACAGCAAGGCAAGTTCAGGGCCTCTGCAACCAAGGTGGTTCTACACACTTCCTGGACTTACTGAAAGTGTCTTGTAATGGTGCTCCTTCATTAGTTGCTAAATTTATCACTTACAAAATAATATTTTAAGGAAACAGCCACATTGATCCAAGTAAATACAACTAGAAATCTTTAGGGAAAAATATAGAAATGGATTTTCTTTCTGACTTGGAATATAAACCAAGCTGTATGAAGAACTAAATATTTATGTTTTTTATATTTTTGATCAATTTTCATTAAGAAACTCTCTTTGGACTTCAAATGGAAAGGATCAAGCAACCCTAGGCTATTTGCCAAGCATGATAGAGGAAAAAAATATATAAATATAGTTCAGGCACTGTGCCTCCAGTTGCATGTTTACTAAAATAAATTCAGAGAGAATTATTTAATCATTTGTTTGCAAGGCATCTTCAAATGAGTGATTTAAGGTACATGGCCTATAGGGTTTTGAGGAATTGTCTCATGGAAAAATACAATAATTTTAGATTTTAGGGGGAAATTGGGCACTCAGGGGAGAATTTGATGGCTTGTTAGACATATGTTTGTGAAAGGTAGATTGGAATGCTGAATATGAGGCAATTATATCAATTCAAGTTGTCTTCAGATAAAAACAAAAACACATTGAATTGGCAACATGTGCTAATCAAATATATATCAAGTGACTAGCAAATTATAGTAAGCATTTTTAATGATTTAATTCATATTGTAATTTTTGATCTAATATCAGTTCAAATGATAAGATAGCTCAATACGAAGAAAAGAAAAATAAGGGTGCCTGGGTGGCTCAGTCAGTTAAGCATCTGACTTCAGCTCAGGTCATGATCTCATGGTTAGCGAGTTTGAGCCCCGCTTTGGGCTCGCTGTTGTCCACACAGAGCCTGCTTCAGATCCTCTGTCCCCTTTCTCTCTGCCCCTCCCTGACTCTCTCTCTCAAAAATAAAAAAAATAAAACATTAAAAAAAAGAAAAGAAAAATAAAACCTATTTCCTGAACTCTTACTTTAAACAATATAATCAAGATAATAAAAGAATTTAAAACACTCAAATAAAATTATATTTTGATAAAAATGTCTTGATAGCTGATCAGCCCTGGAGGTCAATGGGCTACAGGCCAAGTAGATCAGAGGTCACAAAGTTGAGGCTCACTGTAGGCTAATTAAACATTGTGCCTATTCTGATTATTGATTGCTGCATCTCAACCCAACCCAGAACGTAGTGGCTTACAGAACAATTTATTTTTGAGCTGTCTCATGGGTCTGTGATTGACTGGTTTGACTTGAGGAGGATTAACATCTAAAATGGCTTCTTCACTCATGTGAGATGCCTCTGTGATCGTTTCTGAGGCCCCTCTGCAGCAGAGCAGCTTGGACTTCTTGCCAGGAGCCAGCCCAGAAGGCAGAGATTACAAACTTTATTTAGGTCCTGCTATGTAATTTGTGAAGCCTAGTGCAAAATAAAATGTGGGCTTCATATTCCACCATCATTATAAATTTCAAGATGATGAGAGCACACCATTAAGCCAAACATGAGGCCCTTTGAAGCACAGGATCCTGTGTGGCTGTAAGCAGTCACATGCCCATGAAGCTGGCCTTGGCTCTACTAAAAGATATGTATGCTGGGGCGCATGGGTGGGTCAGTCAGTTAAGCGTCCTACTTGACTCTTGATTTGAGCTCAGGTTGTGATCTCACAGTTGTGAGATCGAGCCCCGCATGAGGCTGCACGCTGGGCAAGTTACCAGTTTAGGGTCCTCTTTCTCCCACTTCCTCTGCTCCTCCCCAGCTTGCATGGGAGCGTGCTCTCTCTCTCAAAAAACAAAAAAATCTGCAGCTGACACAGTGTCACTTGTACCAACTCTCTGTGGGGGAATTCCTTGTGCAGATCGGGCATAAAGAATTTATAGTGGCCATTTTGGAGGTAAGATAACATGGTAATTTAAAAAGAAATGGAGTCAATGACTGATATTGAAAAGCAGACAATTTTACATTTTTTGAAAATCCATATTTCTGTCTTCCATTACACAATGGGAAACTCTGGGAACAATGACATATAACTGAGAAATAGCTACCTCTTTCAGGCATATCATGAAAGCTCCATCCCCCACACTCTGTACCTGACACACTTCATACTTAGCTATGGCCTGGCCACCACAGGCATTTGGGTTTGAGACCTTTTGTGTTACCAGCATAAAGTATTGTTTTACTTTTTTTTTAATGACGTAAATATATATTCTAATAGCTATTGTATAAAATTATATGCGTACTATTCTAATTTTTTCTATATTTAAAATTTTGATTTTGTACATCTATCTTTTCCCCCTCTGATTTCACATTGTTTTCCTTTTAAAATAAACTATGGATTTAATTCACTAAAAATACAATATGATTTACTTTGACAAAACATAAATAAATTACAAAGCCTTGTATTATCTGGCAAGGGCTCATTTATACTTAATTTCATATAATAAATTTTATCACAGTAGTAGATTTTATCTAATTATTTTAATCATTGCTGGTTTTGTTTATGAATATTAACCATAATAACATAACCAAAGAAACAAGTGAGCAAGAAAAAAAGTTCTGACCAATAAACATCTTGCAGACCATATTCTACAGATCTCTCAGAACTATTTGATGTGTTAAAATAAAATAAATCAGGATTTGGATACATTAAAATTAATATTGCTATATTAAATAGTCTTTGTTACTGCTAATAGTGACTTATGAAGATTTCATATCATAATTAATTGACCAATTATATTCACTACATTATTAATATATTAATAGTACCTTCAAAATATAAATATTAAGAAGCTGCATATATTTCTCTGAGCATTTAACAATATGAAAACACAATACTTTCCTTTTGTAACTTTCAACTAATTTTAATTCCCATGTGAATACTAAAATTGAAAATGTAGTCCAATTAAAACTGATAAGAAAATTTAACATCTTACAAATACTCCATCACTCACTTTAAAACCAATCAACTCACAATTTAGCTGCCATGGCTAATTATTTCATAAATAATGTTGACTTTATTAAGAAATAAAGCACAAATTTAAAAAAGCTATTTCTCTTCATGCATCCATATTTGTTCACATTCTAAAATTGAGAAGTTATTCTAGAAATAAAGACGTTAAACATTATGCCTTATAAAAGCTGTTATATGTTCATAGAATTATTTAAAATTTCATCCAAAGTGGGCATTGGCTGAATTTTTCCACACTGGTTCATTTATGTCAATTTTGCACACTTCATCAAGACCTATAGAATTTCAAAAAAAAAAAAAAAAACAATGGAATTTCTTTTTCAAATAGAGGAGATAGGAGATTTGGGATAAAGTAATTAGACAACAAACAAACAAACAGAAAAAGTTCTTTACTGGAAATAACTAACCACATTTTGCCTTATTTTGTTTTTTTTTTTTCATTTTGCCTTATTTTGTAAAGCTATGTATCTTCACTGGGGATTCATTGCATTGACCAATAAATGGTTTTGTTATGGGATAGTGGTAGGTGTACAGTCACAGGAGACAGACCACTTGGGGTTAAATACCATGAGCAAGTCACTTCATTCCTCAGTTCCCACGTCAGTAAAATGGAGAGTGTAATGGTGCCTACCTCAGAAGATTTTAATCAAGCCAATGAAATTTGAGGAAGTTAATGTGTGAAAAGCTTTAGTTACAATGACGGGTGCATAATAAGTGTTACATAACTGTTTGCTATCATCATCTTTGTCATTATTTATTGTGGTTTCACATACATTTTGTTATTGTTTTCCAATAGAGTCTTACTTAAAATGCTAACAGGCAAGATTGATGTCCTAATCCAGTATTTTCAAATCTTACCTCACTATAATTTAAACATTTAATTATATGAATCTTAGAAATGAAGAGGAAAAGAAAGTTGGAGATGGAAAAAAGTCGATTCAAAGCCATCGTTGCTAAGGTCTATGAGAGAGGGCAGAAGAAAGATTGGCAGTAGAGATTGGACCCTTTAGTAGAGGGTCCTGTTGGATGGTAACTTTGTTCTTCAAACTAAACTGGCAAACCTCTGGAATTTCAAGATTCCTCAAAGGTTTCAGAATCAACACTACTAAAAGAATCAATATCCTTCTGCATCCCAAATGGTCACGTATGATGCTAAGATGAATTGGCTTGAGAATATGCTTGCTACAGAGGTATTGTACAGTGCTCCTTTTTTTTTCTCCTTTAGTGCTTGCGCTTCATAAACGATGGCATCCTTCTCTCACTTCCTAAAGTTTACTGATCCTTGTGATTTAAAAATCTCAGGGACAGATTAAACATCTTCCAAGATGAAGCAATCTTGAGGAAATATCTGGTTTTCTGAGTGAGATATGATATAACCTCCCTTTTCTAGCTCCTGAAATCTTCAGTATACATCTGATAAATGGATTAAAACAAAAATATCTTCAGTCGTAAAACAAAGAAAATTTAGGATATTGGTAATTGTATTGGGAAAGAAAATGGCTGGGTAAAAATTCTTTTATAAGTTAGTTAATTTCCAGTTCTTTCTTTTCAAAAAAATTGAAGGTGATGTTAATTGAGTTGTCAGCTGAGAGATCATTAACAGTATTTTTTTATTATACATTACAATGTGATTTCTGGCACATAATTTGGAAGAAGTTCAAAGCACTAAATGATATTTTATAAGAAAACTCTTTAGATTCTCATTTTATTATATATGTGAATTAATTTTCTCAGGGCTGACATATATAAAAATAAAAACTAACAAATTTATGTTGAATATTTTCTTACTATAGCAATAAAAATATTCAGATATGAATATAAGGACTAATTGAGAAATAAAGGTCATTTATCTCATTAAGAAATGAATTTCCAATATACTTTTATTTTTATGTTTCATAACTATCAAGCATATTTATTTGTTTAATATGTATTAAAATACTGGCATATATAATTAATAGTATATAATATACATATTTATATACTAAAAATATATACTATTAATAGTATATTATTAAAATAATACTAAAGGCTAAATCTTGAAGAGAAATATTAACACTTAGTTTCTCATGATCACAGAATTTTTTAAAAGTTTCTATTTATATACTTTTTTTGGCAGAAAATTATAAAAGGGTGATCAATACAGATCTTCCAATGTAAAAAACAAATTATTCCACTAAAATGTAATGGTGTAGGACAGGTAAAATAAAAGTTCAAAGAGAAAAAGAAACAATGAAACATATTTTAACTACTTAAGCAGAGTTTGTTGATGTATTTTACTTTGTAATATATGATGGTGCTTATTAAGTTGATGTGACATTTAGAATCAATTAAAAACAAATAAAAGTTAAAAGCAATTATTTTCACCTACCAATATTTATGTTACATTGCGAATTAAATATTTTCAAATGTTAAATTTATGAGAAAATATCTTAGATGTTAAATGTATGAAAGTACCTAGTTTTTAAGATATTTTTTTAGATGGCATATGGGCAACAATGCTTAAGAACCACTTGCTGGTGAAAACTTTCAAGGAATCATCTGGTTCAAAGATGATATCATTATTTTGAAAATGAAACACTAACTTCATGTATTTCATAAACTTTTATTTGGAATCTCATCCAGAATTGCTTTAGAAATATTTAGTGTTATGATCTTTAAAAGACCTAGTTTTTATTTTATTTTTTTTGCTTTGTGGAAATTCTCTTTGGAAATTTGATGTTCTTCCTAAAAATTGAAAAGGAAATAAGCACAGGCAGAAACACACAAAAGGCCAGACCTGTGAAAGTTTTTGTGGGAGGGTGGTAGGGGGAAGAGGAGGAAGCCAGGGATATTACAATACTATTTGATGTACTACAAAATTCCCTTTTATAAATGTTAATAATATAATCCATTTTAAGTACTTAATTAAAAAGTGACATTTCAGAAAGCCGTACGTGGCTAATGAAAGTAAGCCATTGAGGTTCTTTTGGGGATGTTGGTATTTTGATGCAAGTTTTGCACTAACAATATTTTGAAGAAAAAAAAATAGTTCATTTAAAAAATTCAGAGTAGGAACTCCATGACTGACAAACTAGCTCAGTGCCTTCAAGAATGAGGAGAGAAATTTCCAAGGCAGCTGCTTTTTATTTCACTAATTCAGAACAATTGAAAAGGCATCTACCTGGACCAGATGTCTAGTAGTAAGAACTATTACTGCCCACATGTTTTCTTTAACTATCTACCTCCAGAACCAAATGTGGCTTGCTGCTAACTAAAGAGCTGGAGGGCATACAGTCCTGCCTGATGGGGAACAAATGATAACGAGAGACTGCTTCCAGGGCAAAGCCCATCTATACAATAGGGAGAGATAATATTAGATTCCCACCCCCCATGGATCCATTATCTATTCTAAAAAGACAAATTTGAAACATTTCTATCTTTAAACTTATTATTTAAAAATATACCACAGATATGGAAGGGTGAAAAATACATACTCATAGTTTACCTAATAGTCAATAAGCGTCCAGATTAAGAAACAGAACATTACAGTACCTTTAAAAAATGTATTTCTCTTTTAAAAATAGCATCTATGTCATTGTTCTCATTTTTCCCTTTCCATTTAGGATGCAAAAATTTTAAGTGTCATTCAAAACTTCTTTAGCTGTCATTCATTCTTATTTTAGTGCTGCCATTTTCATTAGAATCACGCTGTACTAAAACCGTTAAGATCTTACTATAATCTAATTCCATTTAAGAAAAACTTTAAGTGATTATGCAATGAAATACTTCTAAATCTTCAGTTCTAAAGATTTTTTAAAATATAATTTCATTCTTTTAATGGTGTGGGTTTTTTTGTTTGTTTTCATGTTATCATTGAAAAAACAAAGAACTGTCTCATAAAAGACAACTATTTTGTCTACCAAAGAGTTATCTCTGCATTCTGGAAAAGATATTTTAATTTCACTAATTGTAATTTAAGTATACTGTGAAACCTCAAAAAAAAAAAAAGGCTATGCTCCCAACTCTAGTTGCCCTAGATAATGCTACTTTATTTCATCATTTTCTTTTCTAATCATAAAATCAAAAAACAATTTGTAGGCTCTCAGATAATAAAGATCACCTCAGTCTGTTTTGATTCCTACAGTCTGGTCCTACAGTGTCTCCCCACCTTATTTTCCACTAAATTCTGAGACTAATCTGCTTAAAAAAACCTACTTGTTTTATATATTCACACATCCATCATTCTCTACCACCCATCTAGATTCTGTCCACATTAAAACAGTTCTCTTTTGGGATGTCTGGGTGACTCAGTCGGTTAAGCACCTGGCTCTTGATACCAGCTCAGGGCATAATCTCATGGTTCTTGAGTTCGAACCCTGTGTTGGGCTCTGCACTGACAGCAGAGAAGCCTGCTTGGAATTCTCCTTCTCCCTCTCTCTGCTCCTCCCGTGCTTGTTCTCTCTCTCTCTCTCTCTCAAAATAAACAAATATTAAATTTTTTTAATTAAAAAAATAAAACATTTCTCTTTCTAGATTAGTATGTAGCGAATTTCATTTCTTTGCTCACATGAGGGTTTTATTAACCATACCATCTTTAGTACCTACTGTGTGTTGTCCCTTGTAATATTCTTTTACCTTACAAATGTACATGTGGCCACTTGCTCCATGAAATTTAGAAATTTTAGGAAACTGTGTTTGGAAGGTGGGTAGATGCAGGGCGGGATACATTATCAGTCCTGACTTTAATATAGGCCTTAACTTAGTGTTACTAAACCTTAAAGCAACCCAGTACCATCTTCAAAATGTCATTATAGCTGTATTACTGTTTTACTGACTGGGTTGATTTCGGATGGGGATAAGCAAAAAGCCAATTAAATCTTTCTTACCACTTCCCTCTTTAAAAAAAGTTTATTATTTTGAAATAGACAGAGGCAGCATGACTAGGGGATGGGAAGAGAGGAGAGAGAGAGAGAGAGAGAATGAGAAAGAGACAGAATCCCAAGAAGGCTCTGTGCTGTCAGCCCAGAGCCCAACTTGGGGCTTGAACCCATGAAACCATGAGATTATAAGAGCCAAAACCAAAAGCGTGCAATTTAATGGGCTGAGCCACCCAGGCGCCCCTTACCACTTCCCCTTTTAATAAGTTCTGACGACTTAATGCTTTCTCCCCATAATTAAAAAAACTTCTCATAGCTTTTCCAGACATTCTGTGAATTAATGAATTTTCTCAATTTTCATATTTAAAGTCTAGTATAATCTGCTGTCAAAACTGAAATATCTCATCAAATTTGAATTCTCTCTTCTCTGTCTCTGAGCCTGACCGAGGCTCAGAAACTTCTAGGGGGGGTGGGAACACAGTCACTTACTACTGTACATCTCTGTCCATTTGCTGCTTCCTCTTCCCAAGCTGGGAAAGGAGAGGAAGAGGAAGAACAGGAGAGGGCATGGAGTTAGAAATACCTCCCTTGGAACTTATACATTTTTCAAGAATGACTTCATTTTCAAGTTGGAGGAGACAATGGGGACCATTGAGGGGACCTTGGCCTCCCATTCTCATACACATAGGCACACATGTGTAAAGACACACATGTAACATATGAAAATAAACACAGAGACATGCATGTTCACATGTAGTCATTCCGGTATGCCACCTAGAAGAACAAAGCCTTTCTTCATTCTGAGCCAGAGAGCATCTGCTGAGGGAACCTACCCCTTGTGTCCCTGTACCCTGCTTTTAGAGTGATAGGAAGAGGGGTTGCCAAGAGTTTCATACTTCTCTGTAGATCTGGTTATGTCCAGCACAGTGCCATATTCATTAGGACTATAAACCTTTTCTTGAATCATTGAAATTGCCAATATCCAGGGTCACACCCAGATTTCCCAGAATACATCAAGTGTAGATAGATTTCCATTATTTATTTTTATTACTGTGACCAAGGAGAAGTTATTCTAAACAATTTTAATGTAAAAGCAGATTTGATATCCTTAGTTACAAGTTACCTGCTGTTAACCTTAAGAATTGGATAATGTCCTTATTCTCTTATATGTGGAAACTGAGACTCAGATAGGTTAATTAATTTGCCCAGTGTCACACGCTTGTGACAGAGCCTTCTGATCCTTTTTTCTTTGGGGTCACCTCATAGCCTGTTTCAGTAAGGCAGTTAAACTTTGATAACTTCCCATTTTGCCTTGTGAAGAATGCTGTGATCCCCTACTGAGTGGTACATCAACCTCTGTGATCATGGACAAGCCACTTGAACTTTTTGAATCTCAATGATCTCATCTGTTAAAATAAAATAATCTTAATAATACCTATCTCTGAGACTTATTGGAATAATTAAGCCCTACAATACCCAAGGGCAGGGACTATATTACATAGTGCATGACACATGAAAGACACTTAACATTGGTTGTATTGAATTAATTCTCACAGATAATAAGACTTTTGCCTTAATTTTCAACTTCATATTTGTTTTGTTTTGTGTTTCTCTTTCTCTACTATCAATGAAGTGGCATTTAGAGGTACTCAAAATAAATAATGTATAGTAATTTTTGAGGGGGATTTTAAAAGAAGAGGTCAATTATTATTATAAATCTCATCCTTATAGAATTCTGTATGAAAAAACTTCTAGTTTTTCTTGTGAAAGTCAAGTCCTATATACCAAAACCAGGTTTTATATCAACTGGCAAATTAGATACATTCCATTTATTCTATGCTTCATACACAAAAGTTACATGAAGTGCTTACTTTTTTTGATTTGAAAGGAGCAAAATGCTCCTTGCATAATTCAATGGCTCACAATGGCTTCAGATGGAAGAAAAACTTGTAACAGTTGCAAGATGATCAGCTATCTTCTTGTCATCAAGGGTTTCCAAACTGAGCGCCATATGGTTGGTGTCATTTATTTTACACTCCTGCATATTCTTTCTTTTTGCAAATTACCAGCTAAGTTGTATGTTCACCTTAAAGGAATTCAAAGTATATGGCAGGTTGTCAGATTTGCCCACACAGTATCAGATGTCAGACCACCCACTGAGAGTCTTAATTGGAGTTACTTTTTGCTGAGTGGATGGGAATTATGTGACTTTTGATTCTGTAGTTATAATGGGATATTTTATAGATGATCACTGTCATTTACACAAAGAGAAGAAAAAAAAAATAAAAGAGCAGCTTAAAGTCTCCCAAATCTTTTCTGGGAGGAAAAATCTCCTTATCAAAGTGTGTGTGTATCCAGTAAGCTCTTTCAAGTTAATCCCTCCCTAGACTTCCCTCTGATGACACCTGATGGCAAAAGAACTAGTAGGTGCTTTCATGGTGAGAGGAGAATATCTATCCCAGCGTCTGCACTTGATGTTTTTAGAAATGATGAATGTTTTAGCTAGGAAACTCTGCACCTCCTGGGAGATTTATACTTTCATGTCATCTATCAAAAATGTAAATTGCATATTACTTCAGGTTGGGCCTGATTATTCTAATTATTATTATTTATTATTTTTTGAGCACCATCAGTGCAGCACTGGGCAACTCTGGTGGAAATGTTCCAGTTAGAGGAGGAACTGTTATTTTCATATTTCCTAAGCGACATCGATTTGTATGGCTAACATTTTAGCAATAAAAAGCAAAATGTAAAACCGCAGCCTGCTGTGAAGGGAAGTCTACACATTGAATGAACACTGCAGGGACATACTCATAAATATTCATTAAACAGGGTTTCATTGAAAATGAAATTTAAGTACTTAAGGTAATGCAGTGCAAGTCAGTGAAAAGCTCTTACACCTCAGCTAAGGAAACAGGATAGAATGAGATAATCTAAGAAAGGAAGATTGAGTTTAGACCACTCCTTTTGTACTCCAAACTATGAATTAAGAAAATGGAGAGTTAATTCAATTGTCATATTTATCCTGGGGCTTCTGATGTCCAGTCTTCATAATAGAAAGTAACAGTGTTTTTAAACATACTATCATCATATGACTTGAGGAGATGGTTTGAAGGTCTAGAGAGTTTCTATAGAAGAGGTAAAAAAAAAAAAACAGGCTGCTGGAAATAGCATTTTTCAAGGACTCAAGGTAGCCTCCTTCTTAAAATATGTGTGGCCTCTAGTAAGTCACTAAGGTCTATGGTGCTGTTTCCTACCTGTCAAATGAAAATAATGCTACTCCTCACTCACATGGTTTTGTTAAGGAGAGTGTATGTTTGCAGAAGTTTTATAAATGATAATGAACCATGGAATTATCCATTGTTATAATTCCCTTAGTATTCATTTCAGTGTACTTGTGGAACTTAGTTCCAATCTCTGTGATTGCTTATTTATACTGAGATTTTTACATTCATTGCCTCTATTCTTTTCTCTCATAATAGATGAATTAATAAATGAATTCAAATACTTGATCAATAAATATGAAATGGAAGCCGATTACATCTCAAGCATCATTTTAGAGGCTCAAGATAAAACAACAAATAAAACAAATAAAATATTCCACTTGCATAGAGCCTATGTTTTATTTAGAGAATGTCAACAAGATACTAACATAATAACTCCATAGCAGATAAAATTTGTTACAGATGAGAAGTGCTTTGGAGGAAAATAGAGCATGGAAGTGTGATAGGGAGTATGCACGGTGGCAGAGATGGAAGGGAAGTGGGTACAGTATTTTCAAAATAGATAGGCAATGGAAAACATCAATATGGAAATATTTAAGGACACACTTTGAAGTAAGTGAGCAAGTAAGTCCTGTGGATATCTAGGAAAGAGTATCCCAGGCATAGAAAACAGCAAATGCAAAGGCCCTGTGGCAGAAGTATGTCCCTGGTGTTTGAAGAACATCACTAACTCCTGAGGGATTGAAAAGAAGTGAATAAGGAAAAGAGTGGGTAGAAATATAGTGTTGGAGAGTAGGAGGCCAAATATCATAGGGACTTTTAGGTCATTGAGGAATTTTATCTTTTGCTGTGCATGAGTAGAAGAAAGAGAGAGTTTTGAAAGGACATATGACAAAACCAGACTTATATTCTAACAGAATCAGTGTGCCTTCTTTGTGGAGGAATTAGATGTCCAGTTAAGAAGTTATCCTAATATTTCAAGTAGGAAATGGTGGTAAAATGGAGAAGGATAGTAATACAAAGAATAGGGAGAAGTGCTAAGATTCTAGATGTCTTTGAAAGTACTGCCAAAATAATTTGTTCATAGTTCAGATGAACAATGTGACAGAAAATAATTTAAAAAAAAAAGAAGAAGAAGTCAGGATAACTCCAAGTTTCTTCACCTGAGCAAATGGAAGAATTGGTTTTTGTTACAGGAAAGCAGGGTTTGTTTTTGCTTTGTTTCATTTTGTTTTTTTAGTGTGTTTGTGTTTGGGTGCACATGTGGGTACCTGGGGTCAATATTAGACAAGTTACTTGCTTGTATTTTCCAGTTATTTGTAATGAGTTTTTGTATTCCTACTGTTATCAAGCAAAAAGTGGTAGTATTTCAAATTGATTTATGTTGTTGTGGCAATAGTTTAGTCCTTAATTTTGTTTTGAAGTTGATTCATAAGAAACAAATTGGGCTATAACTCCTCTTTCTATATCATGTTTGTTATTTATTACTAAACTACGGGTATATGGGGAAAATATGTTTGTATGTTTTGATTAATTCCAATATACTGGAGAGCAATGAGTTATATTCAGTTAGAAAATGAACTCATCCTCAACTAGGCAATCTGTGAGAGAAAAGTGCTTATTATTTAAAAAGTGTGATCACTTTTAAGTCTGGTAGAAGAATAGGAACAAAAAAAATAACTGTGATATTATTGTTTGGTAAAAGTGTTAAGATAGGAGCATTACCCATGGTGACTGTAGTTTGTGTGTGAACAGATTCTTTGGGGATGTGGTGATGGTGGGTAGGGGACTAAGCCATGAAGCTGATGGAAATCCTAAAATGTGTTTTCTTTGTTAACTTTGATTAGAATGCTGGTTTCATCACATTTCTTCCAGGCTAAAGAGAATGAATGAGGTTAGCACTCTTGAAGGCTGTCTGTCTGGGTAACTGGCTGAGGACCAGGAAATGACTGATGGCATGCAGGGTGAGTCAGGTAAATGTGACTCATCCCAGACACCGGCTGCCTCAGGGAGCTGCTGTGTTATAACTTTAGCTTATGTGTAAGTGTGGGAGTATTTGCTAAGGTTCTTTTGGTAGAAGCCACCTGAAAGCAAGGAAATTCAACTCAAGCATAAAGGTGGCTGGTGTGATGGGTGAGGGTGGGATATATTTGAAGGATGCTCAGAGAATCACAGAAGTCCTAAACAACAAAAGCTTGAGAAATACAGTGGCAGGGAAGCTCAGAGAGCCTTAGGGACCAGTAAGAGAGGTACCAGGTCTGAGCAAAAATATGGTATCTTGGGAGTCATTCAATGATTGAATGGAACATATAGAAACCAATGGTCAAAGATATGAGAAGGAACAAATTAAACATTCAGAAGGACATTGGAATCATCCAGGGAATTGTAGCGCTTAGATTAGAAATGACCAGAAATCAGATGTGAATTCTTTAGAAATTGAGTAAATGGTGGGCGCCTGGGTGGCTCAATCAGTTGGGTGTCCAACTTTGGCTCAGGTCATGTTCTCACGGTTTGTGGTTCGAGCTCTGCGTCAGTCTCTGTGCTGACAGCTCAGAGCCTGGAGCTTGCTTCTGATTCTGTGTCTCCCTCTCTCTGGCCCTTCCCCCCCCCCCCCCCAGCCCACTCACACTCTGTCTCACTCTCTCTCAAAAATAAATAAACATTTGAAAAAATTTAAAAAAGAAGTTAAGTAAATGGAAGAGAAGAGAAGTAAACCACTGTGGTGGTTTGGAAGCCATATTGTGAAGAGAAGGGACATGTTTTCCACCAGTGGACTCACAAATAAGATAAAAATGAGCCTCACTAGCAGAACCCTTTATAATAAAACACATTTCAGGTAAGACAAGAAGTTAAAAGGAATTGTGGATTAAGGGAGCTTGATGACTACAGATGGGGTTCTAGAGAGAGGGCATTGGAAAGGAAGTTATAAGAAGAGGTAGAAAAATAGCTGTCTTGGATGATCAATAAAGAGAGCAGGCATTTGAGGGGTGCCTGGGTGGCTCAGTCGGTTGAGCGTCCGACTTGGGCTCAGGTCATGATCTCACAGTTCCTGGGTTCGAGCCTCGCATCAGGCTCTGTGCTGACCGCTTGCTCAGAGCCTGGAGCCTGCTTCAGATTCTGTGTCTCCTCTCTCTGCCCCTCCCCTGCTCACGCGTTGTCTAACTCTGTCAAAAATAAAATAAAAATGTAAAAAAAACCTTAAAGATAACAGGTGTTTGAGACGGTTTATTTAACTTGCCACAAAATTACAAGTGACTCAGACCTACTGGTGCTTGGGAGAACCCCAAGCACTTTAGGAGGAGTTAGATTTGATATAATTAGTTATTGCTCCTTCTGGCCTTTTCTATTTCCTCTTTCAGAAACATATGATGAGATGATAATGACTATCAGATAAATCAACTGAGCTTTCTTGTGATATATTATTTACTTTCCCTTAATGTTGACACAAATCCCATTAGGTAGTGAGTAGGTTATTTCTGTGTTCTGAATAACATCAAGCAGACTCTCACTGCACTCCATAAATGTTAATCTCATATATTTCAACAAATCTCAAAGGCTCAGTTTGCTTTTGATAGATTTTCTTTCTCTTAAGATATTTGTCAGATCACAGTCCTTGTAATAAATATATATTGTAATTGAATAAGGATATTTTGCTAAGAATGGTATAATAAACAAATATTTCATTCATTGAAGAAGAAATGTTTAACACCTGAATAATGCACAACACTGTTCTCAGTATTAGGGGACACTGGGTCACTCTCTAAGACTTTATAATATCCTTAGAGAAAAAAGCACATACATAAGTAAAGTAAAGCAACTATATATAAATGGACAATTTTAAGTAACAATTTACCAGAAAAAAAATAACAATTTACCAGAATCTTGAAAGAAAAAGTTGAGATGTTTTACATTCTGTGGAAGATAAATAAAACAATGAATATCTAAGTTCCTCATTCTACTTTGTTGTTTTATGAAAGGGTTGAAAGAAAAATTGAATAGCAATATGAATAGTAGATTTGCATTTAAATTATAAGCACATATTTTTATTGATTACATGCTAACTATAAGTTATAATTAATATTATGATAAAACTCAATAAGTTTATTTTTTTAATGAAGGATAAAATTACTTTGAACAACTGTTCACTTCTCATTGGCTACTTAGCTTTTTGACTCCTTTCTTCAGTAGAAATCACATTGTGCTCTTTATCTTTATCCCCGATAATTAAGATTTTTCCCCTTATCTTTTATACCCTGGAAAAGCACTCTATAAATAAGCTACAATTTTCTTGTTTTTAATCAGTATTCTCAAACTGCTTTTTTGTTTGTTTGTTTGTTTGTTTGTTTGTTTGTTTCAGAAAAGCTCTTGATGTATCAGTCTTGATCACAAAATTAACCTTTAGGTAAATATCCAATCACAGGGAGGGTTGAGGTCATAGCTTTGCCACCAACATGTCACTAATTATCTGATGAGTATGATTTAAAAACTCAGGAATATCTCTTTAAAAAAATTTTTTTTCAACGTTTTTTATTTATTTTTGGGACAGAGAGAGACAGAGCATGAATGGGGGAGGGGCAGAGAGAGAGGGAGACACAGAATTGGAAACAGGCTCCAGGCTCCGAGCCATCAGCCCAGAGCCTGATGCGGGGCTCGAACTCACGGACCGTGAGATCGTGACCTGGCTGAAGTCAGACGCTTAACCGACTGCACCACCCAGGCGCCCCAGGAATATCTCTTTAAAGAGATAAGAGATTGTGCATGCTTGTGGTAAAGTCTCCAATAAAAAAGCCAACATTAAGCAAAGGCTTATTGTCAGTCCCTGTCCTAGGTAAGTTTTACTTTCATGATTTCATTGCTCACAGCAACCTTGTGAGGTAAGTATTGTTACTGCCACTAAATGGATGAAGAAGTGATGCTTAGTGGGTATTCACAAGCAAAGCTAATTTTTCAGACTAGCCGTTATTCTTAAATTCTGCTCTCTAAATTCCCTCCTTCTAAGAGCTCTGGAGTCTTTAACTTTTTAATCCCACTACCTCATCATTTTGCATCAAATCCAAACTAGTTATCTAGCACATATCTTTCATCTTGCCTATGTCAGCTAATTTACAGTTAAACTATCTGAGGCTTATAAAAGTTAAGAGACTCACCTAAATTTATACAGCTAAAAAAATATCAGACATGGGATTTAGCTGCAATAGGGAATGAGAGATACAATTCTTAGTTAAATCTTTGGACAAGAATCAATAGTAAAAGTCTAATCTAAAACTTTTCTTTTATGCAGTCCAACATGAAAATATGGATTTTTGTACCTGCCCTAAAGGTCAATAGATGCTAGGTTCATTGGAACCTAGGAGAAACAAAAAATCCAATAATGCCACACCTCCACAAAGTCAGCCAAGTTCTAGTCCCTTGAAGTTCAAAGTGGCAGGTTCCATTTGTTAAGAGAATATGGAGTCTACATAGTACTCACAAATGCACACACACATACACACACACACAAACACACTTTCCATTAAATTGATTCAGACAAAAATAAATAACAAATAAACAACAACAACAAAAAACCCACCTGTTAAACCAGAAACTAAGTTTTGGATAGCCCAATTAGTTTGAGATTTTGTTTTAGGTATATGTGTATGTGTTTTTAAGTCTTTTAACCAACTGTTAGTGTTCAAAGCGATGTGTTTTTGAAGTAACCAAGACACAAAAAGTTATTAGAATTCATAGACTAAAAGAAAATATTGAATTATACCATGCGGGAAGGTTATGACTAATGTAGATTTTTAGACTCCAAAGACTTATCAATCCCCATGGACAGTGTAAAGCCTTCAGCAAGTGTTGTTCTGAGCAAGTTAAAATTTCTTAAGCATATTTTTAAGAGTAATACCTCAGGGAAAACATTGAACTAGTTGCCAAAACTTCTCATAGACATGGAATCTGTTGTGCAAAACTGTCATTTACTTCATAACAATGTTTGAATTCCCACATTAATATTAACCCTGTAAAGAGAATAGTTTCCTCTTTTTTATCTAATGTTTTTTTCAAATGTTTATTATTTTCACCTGCAACTAGCAGAGGATTGTTTTTTAACAGTAGGACATCTAAGATAAGGATCAACAAACTACAGCCCATAGGTCAAGTCTAGAATGCTGCCTACTTTTGTATGGCCCACAAACTAAGAATGCTTTTTACATGTTTATACGGTTGAAAAAAAATCAAAGAAAAGAATATTTTAGAACATGTAAAAATTACCTGAAATTCAAATTTCAGTGTTCATAAAGTAACTTCTATTGGAATATAGCCCCGTTTGTTCATTTAAGTATTGCTTATAGCTGGTTTTGTGCCTTTAATGGCAGCACTGAGTAGTTGGAAAAAGACCCTATGGCCCTCAAAGCCAACAACATTTAGTATCTGGACTTTTACAGTAAAATGTACCAAATCCTAATCTAAGACAATGACTTTTAAATTGTCAAATTTACTTTCAATGTGAAAGGCATTTGTTTCCCTTTTTTCCAAAATGTGAACCCTTTTTCATTTACTTTTATCAGGTCTCTCTCCAGGCCTAGAATATTTGTTACATCGATAATGTTGGCAACTTCAGTTACAAAGATAATTAAATACTTAAAATAAGAACATTTTCTCTCAAGTAAATTTTCTAAACACAAGCCTCTATTGAAAGGAAGATTCTGGAAGTCTCATTTTTAAAGAAAAAAATTGCTCTTCCTCAGACTATATGTTATAATCAAAACAATATGAACTTTGATTCAAATTCTTATGTAGGATATTTAATCTTGTGTAGGATATTTAATATGTATACCAACTTCATAGCCTTGTTGTGTAGTACAAATGTATTAATGACTCAAGTTTCAAAGATGAAAACTTGTAATATTTCAACTTTGTAGTAGATATTCAATGCATGTTAATCCTCCTTCTCTGTGTCTACTCAAATGCTGGGTGGGCTTTCTGACATCTTAAGGCAGAAAGTAGATCTACAATTATATATAACTGCTCTCACAAAATAAGCTAGGAGTGAGTGATCAGATTTTGTATTGCTTTTATATGTTTCATTCATTTATTCTGCTTTTGTAGTTTACTAATCCAGTCTCTACATTTGCTTTCTCCTTAAGGGCACCGTTTTTCATCTTAAGCATGGCCGTATAGGTGTCTACCTCCCACACTTCCTGATAAGTACCATGCATTTCATGTTTATTACAGTGTGTTTAATTTGCATTATTTCTGGCCCCTACACCATGAGTTTAGAAATTTCAGGTTAATAAACACTATAAAAATTATTTCTCTCATTTATTCTGGCATTATAAGGGTAATTACATCTAAGCACAGTGACACTATTGTGAATCTGTGTAGATGACCAGAATTATAATGGCAGATGGCAAACCATGGGCATTGTTATTGCAGTTCATTGCAGCATTTTCACAAATTTTAAATTGAAATTCTCAGCTGAAAGGGTATCACAAGATCGAAGAAAGAATCTCAAAGCAAGATTTGCATAAGATTTCATGAATTAGCATTTTGATTCTATTATTCTTTATATGCCTTGTTTTGTTGTACCACAATGGTTATAACATGGCAGACTCTTGCCTCAGGTTTTCATTCTAACATTGGTACTCTTGCTTCAACATTGACCATCATATGTTAGGCAGTGAGTAAATTAACAAATTGGAGGATTTGGAAGTGACTCTAGTTTTGCGAGATCTGTCTTGGATTACTACATTTAATTGTTTAAAATGTAATAGAAAATAATTTTTTTCTTAATTACAGTAGCATGTGAAATCATATAAAATCCAACTCATGTGAACACAGGGACATACACAGAAACATAATGCAAGGTTTTTGAATTAACTTGTAAGATAAGCTTTCAGATTATAGAACTAATAACTTTCTTTTTTCCTTTTCCATCTGCTTCCTCTAATTCTGTAATGCAGTTCCCAGACCATATAATGAGCACAAGACCATCGAGATTGTTAGAAATAAGAGCAAATTTAGGATACATTGACTGTAAGTAAGGGCATACGCGATTAGTTATGAATGCATAATCTTCAGTTAATGGACTGTGACTACATTAGCGGCTCAGGTGCCTTTTTTTGTTTATTAATTATAAACTGAGTTCCTTACTAGTGAGTTTATGAAATAATTCACCCACCAATGAGGGGTGTTGAGATATGTACAATAAAACAAAGATTCTAGCTCACAGGACAAAATCAATAGACTTTATGAACTTTATAGTGTCTTAGATTGGGAGATGTGATTTATCAGAATCCACAAGCACTCAATAATGGTACTACAAACAGCAGGTGTACCTTGATAAGATCTTTAAATTGCAACTGATTTATTACTACTGAGAATTAACTATCCAAAGTTAGTAAGGTTGTTTTTTTAATTAATTAGAATGCAAAGAAAGAGATAGGGCTAATATATGGGAGAAAGCATATTATCTGTGACTTCTCTTATCTATGCTATATCCCTTAGTAAGCAATTGTTAGAGATAAACCACTAATAGCCACTATACCCTTGATCAGTGATTTTATATCATCTGTAGCTATTTGTTTATATCTCTCTAAAATGTTGAGGTATTCTCAAAATGTGGTTAGCCCAAGATAGGGTAGTAGGGGCAAATGTCTTTCATCACATAATGTGAAGCAATTAAGTAAGAAGATATATGTCAGTGTTTACATTTTACAAAGTTACTACTAAATGCCCTGTTAACATTTAAAAATTTGAAATGTATTTGTAGATGTGATCCAATAATATAGTTACTCTGATGTTAAAATAACCCTTCTAATGTAATGTTAGGTAAATATAACACTTAAAACAATTAAACATAAATCAGTCATTATGTTATCAAATATTTATTGAGCACCTATTATTTGTCAAACAGTGGGATACAATGATGATTAAGAGAAGGTGCTTGTCCTCAAGAACCTCACTTTCTAGCATGGGAAACAAACAAACAAAAAATTGCATCCAGTTCTGAATGTAATCTGGTTCTCTTTGTAAATTCAGAGTAGAATTACACTCCACAGTCCCATGAAGTTATGTACACTTGACTAGTTTTAGCAGATTAAATGTAACCAAAAGTGTCTCCCCAGCAAGTGTCTCCTCCCCATTGCATAAAATGTGTAAGCCAGAATGAGTCACCACAGTCCTTCCACTCCCATGTCAGGCTGAGCACTGAAGCATGTGTTCCTCATAGGACTTTAGCCACCATGGCCAAGTTACCAGAATGAGAAGGCTTTGGTGATCTGCACTGGACATGTACAAAGAGCAAAAAATACTTATTTGTTTTGTTAAGCCACTGAGACTTCAGTGTTCTTTTCTACTGCAGTGGAACTTAGCCATCTAGGCTGAAACTACTGTTTTGTATGAAATGTCAAGGAAGCACAAAGGAAGTTCTGATCATACTATTCCAACTTGTAAGAAATAGAATAAAATGAATAATTAGTCATTGGCTTGGTTTCTCCAATGCTGTTGTTTGACAGGAGGACTAGAAGAAACACTTTCCAGACTGGGGAAGTCTCCTACCTCTCCTTTTCTATTCTGCATCCCATCTGATCGGCTCCTACAAAGAGAGAGGTGCTGAGAAGAAGTGTGCCCTCAAAAGCTCCCAGAGTCAATGATTTATGACAGATGTCTTTGGTGGCAAGAGTAGAATGTAGGGATGGTGATCTATGCCCCCACACAACTTTTACCTTTCAGCTGAGTCAGGGATAATATTTGGGGGTGAAATGAGTATATCAGTGTTTCCCAAAACTAATTGGTCAATTCAGTGGCCTGAGGAAAAAATTTTAAAAGTTGAATTTTCTTTTTTAAACAATACCAAACAAGCCAAACCAAAAGATTTAATAAGATAAATCTCTTCCCTCACTAGACTGTGAATCTTACTCCAAGAAAGAATTAGTATAAATAGTTTTTTTAGGCATCCAGAAATATGCAATGTATTTATGTATTTGTGTAGCACATGGAAAGTCTTTTATTATGATTGTTTATTATTTATTATTAATGTTTTATTTTTGCTAAGATAGGTTTATTTTTCATACTATTTTTACTTGTTGCTTTTTCGTCTTAATATATCTCCGTCTGAGGACCTTTTGAAAATTCAGATTACCAGACCTCCATAGGCTCTGATTGAATATATATGAAAGAAAACTCCAGAAATATTTATATTTAAAAAGCTGACCAGGTAAATGCAGGAGTCAGTTATTTTGGAAACTCCTGCAGTTGGTGAGCTATAAGATTCCTTTCAGTTCTAAGAGTTGTAGATTCTGGGATATGCCCATAAAAACTATCAAATTGTGACATTATCACTGGTTCTTCATATAACTACCATCTATTTAACCTTGATGATTAAATAACTTTGATCTTGAATCTTCTCCACACCTTACTTCACTGTTTTTTACACTAGAGTAGCATTGTGTGTATTGTGCACAATGGGCTTATATAAATGCGTTGTTAGCAGCATATTTTGTAAAAGCATACCCCAAAATGCCAAATATGCACATACTAGAAAAATTACTGCCCGCAATATAGCTTAAAATTTCAGCCAGAAATGTTTATCTAACAGTTCTTTTGAGCAGAGCTCAACTGTGTTGGCCTCAACCAGCAACATTGATTTTCCATGTTCTTCTCCCTTCAGCTGAAAAGAATCAAGTTAAATCTGTAGGGAATGAAAACTAAACAGCCCTTAACATGAAGGTCCATGTTCTATTCCATTTATCTCGTAGGTTAAAATCATTCATTGATCGCTGATCACCTGTGGTTGTTTACACACAACAGGTTCCCTGGATAGCACACAACCACGAGGAGGATTATACATACCACAGGAAGCAATCAATAAAAAAGGCTCATAATGATCTTCCTGAGAGGAAACTGAAAGATTTTCCTTTTGTGACAGTCTGTATATGTGTGATAGGATTGTCAAAACAGACATAAGGGTTTCCAGCTGGCAGAAAAATGTTTTTAACATTTTGCTTTCATATCCACTTTTCTTGTCTAACTATAATGATATTAAAAATGAAAAAAAACTTTAGAAAATTTATTTTAATAGAGAATTCAATTCTTGTTTTGAATTTTTGCCCAAATAATCGTGACACATGCCTTTTGTCACCTTTGGAATGTTACTGGGTTGTTTTGATTTTTGTTTTTTACCTTGCTGTTGCCTATAACATCTGATCAAGTCACTTTTATCATCTAAAAGAAGTTGGATGATATTTATCTTAGGGCTTTAAAAGTGGTTCAGTGTATCTTCAACTTAAAAATGATTAGTTGGTCTTAAACATAAAGCACATTGTGTGAAATCGACTAAAATATATTAAAACTGATGTTTCAAGCACTGGTCTAGGAACAAAAAATAAAGCCATGAATAAATTAAAACTCAGTTTTTAAAGTTTCACATTCTAATGGTTTTATCTTGTAAATTCTGGTCTATAGTATATACTACACCTAGTTCTTCTTGGAGGAAATGATGGAAACCATTAACTCAATCAACATGAGTTTATCTTTCCAGAGTTTTATCCTAAAACTGTTGGCATTTATTTAAAAGTGTAGATTTGATATGTTCCATTTTGAAAAGTCAATTTGAACAAATTAAATTTTAAAATAAAGTGTTCACTCCAACTCCCAACAACAAGGATGAAGAAAACTGACCCATCTGAGAACACCTGTGCCTTGGGAGACAGAATATCTCATCTGAAATTCCTTGAGATCTTCCAATAATATCCTGTTATTTTCTGATTTCATAAAGTAGTCTCATAATTTCTCCCCAGATGATATTTGATAGTCACATAATTCTCATAAACAGTTTAACATTATTGAGTCTCCATGTGTATTTGTCAGCTAGGTGTTCTTAAAGCCACTCAGCTGCTTATTATTATACATTTATAAGAAGATCAACTTATACTATATTATATGAAAACTGACTATCTAGTTTTAATAGTCACGTTTTACTTCCACTGCTTCTGAAACTTCACAACTCTCCCTACATTTTCCATAATTATAGAAAATTTTTGAAGTTTTAAATGTTACACTTGGGATAGTTTGATAAAGGGGCTTTTGAGGATCCGTCAGGGTGTAATTATGGGGAGAAAACAGTGGAGGTTCTCTAACTGTATAAATGCATATAGACTCTGAGAGTGAATGTCAATATCGGCATGCCAGAAAGTTTTGCTTGCTGTTCCAATTACTCTAAGATCACAGTATGGAATCATAATTTGCTCCCCAAACTTACCCAGGCCTTCCAGAACACTGCCTAAAATTAAATCTTCTGCTTGTGCATGGCTTATGAAAAATTGAATGGCAGTTCATTTTCACAACACATGACAAACATAAAAGAAATTATGAATTAATTTTAAACCCTGCTTAGCAGAGTTTTATCAAATTGATGGCACCCTTTGTCTCACTGAAGTCAAGCATCAGAGTTGATATGCTTAATTAGAATCAGGCATCTCTAAATGTTTTAGAATGACAGCTCAGATCATCCTATTGGACCCCCTCCTTCTGATGGTTTGAAGCCTAAAACAAAACAATTGGCTAAAAAGGTGACTTTCACTTCACTCTCTACATTAAGCATATCAAAATGTATTATTGTGCAAGATGTTCAAATAAACAAAATCCAAAGGCTTTTGAGAGCTTATTTAGACAGATGGATGGATAGAGATTAGGTAGATAGATAATGGATGGATGGATAGATAGATAGATAGATAGATAGATAGATAGATGAGATAAAAATCTGTATGGGCTTGTGTGTCCTTGGCTCTCAATTTTTCTTTTGTTTATTTCAACAGAAAACAAGATGGAGTTAGAACTAACTGTCCTTCTGCAATAATCTTTGGCTCCTTCACAAGCTAACTATGCCCTCGATGAATTATTTAGACTTTGCCTCTCCCATTTTGATTATTTCACTATTCATTCGATGCCATTGTCAGCTTCTAACTGACACCTTGCCATGAATAATACATGTGTATTATGTATCATAAAAGCATCCTACTTATAAACAACAGACACCCACAGATGCCATGGGACACTAGCTTATTATATACATACGTGTGTGTGTGTGTGTGTGTGTGTGTGTGTGTGTGTGTGTAATATATAATATATAGTAAAGTAATGTGTGTATTTTTGGCAGCCTGTAATGGCTGCTCTACTGTTTTAGAGCTAAGAGCTATGATCGGTCAAGTTTAGTCACATCTGCTTAATTAACTCATTAAAGTTACCCAGAAAGAGAAACTCACTCTCATGGTGTTGGTTTGAAACAAAAAACTAAATGTAAACCCGAAGTGTATTAGTCAGTGGGGACTACCTTAGTGGCCATTATAGTATGAGGGGGAGAGACCTCAGGTTGACTCAGGTGATCATCATGTGGTTCAGATTTTACTGTATTTGCAGCATTTTCTGGTCTCAGAATATCACCAACAATTACTGAAAGAAAGTGTGGCATAAGCTTTATAGTTCAAGGGTTAGTTTCATAGCTTTTTTATTTTTCCCAATTTGGAGGGGGAAAAATGTTTTCATCTGCTAAGAGCAAAATGCAGTCCAAAGGGATATGAAACTCTTATGCCTATGAGATCAGTGCTGTATCTGTTTCCGTTTCTCCCCATATTTTATTACAGCGTCTAATATTACCTTGCATGACTGACTTAATCTTCCACAAAAATAGTCATATTCATGACAACCATGAAAGACGCAGATATAGGAGTTAGTGGTAAAACTAAATTTTCATATGTTAATTTAATTAAAAAAGACAGTTTTGTTGTTGTTTGTTTTGTTTTTACTCTTTTTCTCTTTTTGGACTGACAGTTTAGCATACTGGTAGCCATGAAGGTAATAAAAGACATAAAATACACATTTTTCCTTTAGAAGCGTTTCTTTATTACTTTTTTGAAGGAACCTTATACATTTCTGTACTTCTTATAACTGAAACACACTCCGTGCTGAGCCACTCATTCTTTCTTTGGATTTCAGAACTTAACAGGTCTGAACTTAACCAGAAAAACCAGCCATCTCAGGAAGACACCTAAGGCTAGAAGTTAGCTTCAGTGGAAGGCCATTCACAGTCAATTACATTTGAGTTCTTTTTCCTTTCTTAGTTACTTAGAGTATTTACTCCCCTTTGAGTTAGTTGGGTAACATTTTGTGTCTTGTGCTTTGTAAGGGAACTCTAAGAATTTGAAAATGAACCAATTATTGAAGCTTTTGGAGGAATTCAACTTTTTAGTTTGGGGGGTGGGGTTGTGCTTTTGTGTTTTACAGACAAATTTTCTTCCCTGCCATCTGATTTTTTCACATCTCCTACTATTATTGCCTATAAAAGTGAGAACAGCATTTAGAGAGCCCAACAAAGCTTTCCAAGTGTGAAGCTGTGACATTTTGTTATTCCAGAACCACTTCAGAAATCAATGTTGTATTTCTACTTAACATTTAATGTTTTGCAGCTGCTAAAGAATTATTCACTAAGTAGTAAAACAGAGGAAAATCAATCTCTTTCTAACATTATTAGTACTAAGTATGTTTGCTTATATTTTCCAAAAGAAGTGACAGGAAACGGAGATATTAAGCAACTCTTTGACAGACATATAACTGTGCCAGCTAATATTAGAAAAAACGAAATACAAAATAAGGAACCAAAACATTTTATCATTTCTTACTTAAAAACCTCATTTCAAGTGTCCAGTAACATATTATAGAAATTTGTTGGTCTCTGTGCAAGGAGAATTCAAATAAATAGCCCAGGAAGGAAATATTGTATGCCTTAGAAGCAATTAGGTCCTATTTTATTTTTGATATTTCCAAACTAAGCCCAATGGAAACGAATTGTGAATGAGCACATGGAAGATGTGCTTAAAATACCATGTTAAAAAAGTACAAAAATTGAACTTTTGTCTGAAGTGTTGTTGACACGGGCAGTGAGAAGTCGATGGAGACCTTCCCTGAAGCACCTCCTGATGCTCTCTGTGCTGGACTGCACAGAGACACTGGGAAGGGCAGCCTTCTCTGGTCCTGGGAAAGTTGACTGGGATGACCCGTTAGCAGTCAATTACCCCCTCTGAAACCCAGAGTGTTCACTGTCAAGGGTAGAGTTGGCTGGCAAGGCTAAGGTGGATGTGGGATGTGATTCAAGCTAGAACGGAGGATGCCCCCATCAAGTCTCACCGGCTTTTCCTGTTATCAATTTAGATTAACTGGAAAGTTGTGAAACTCCCTTGCAAGGTAGTCCCCCTGCTGTCCCACTGTACCTTGCTCCTTCCCGGTGCTTTCTAGCTTGACAACTTGATGCACAATGTTTTAGCCATTTGTTTTGTATTGTTGTTTACCCTCCTAGATTGTTAGTTAGCTTCCTGAAAGAAATGACCATGCCAAATTCTTATTTGTTGTCCAGAGTTGTCATTCAGTAACCATCATTTGTACAAATGAATATATAATAAAGACAAGAGTTTTAACCAAAGCTTTTTCATTGCTCTAACAGTTCTCTGGGTAACTTTATATTGACAAACTTTGATGGTAAAGTAAAAATGAGACAGAGGCCACTTTCTGAATAATTTAGATCCTTAAGCCTCCTTTACCTGGACTTAAATGAAAATTTGATTGGATTGCTTTCATCCAATCTGGGCTTCATTTGACCTGATTTGAAAGTCTATAATGTGATCTGATAGAAGGACTCTAATCTATGGCTCATCTGCTTGATTTCAGGAGTCCTTTGGAAATTCTGCAATAGATGGGTATTTTCCATCCACTCTCTGCTCCCTTCGGAGGGGTGGTGGGAACAGGAACCAGAAATCTCTCTCTGGTTACATTGCTTGCATCTGTGCAGCCAGCAGCATCTCCTCCCACACCTCTATCCCAACAAATACATTTTCTGATGTGGGTGTAAACCTAATTTCCCTGTGCATAATGTTAGTGCCTCTGGAGTATACAGAGCTGGCTGGAATCTGCACTAAGTGGTTTGAGAATAAAGGCTTTCCTTGTCATTATTTGCACAGTCTGTAGTATTCAGCTGCCAGCCCATGCCATATTATTTGTGTGATGCTTGGTGACAGTCTGTGTTGAGTTTCAGCTATGATTCTTGACATAATGTAATGAGCTGGAATGCCATTTTCCCTGGTAAGAAATATGCACATATTTTCAATGCCAATGAAAAGTTGTTTATTTTACACATATATTATGTGTCTGAATCCAGGATTTCGACTCTTAACACATATTAACATGATACATTCAGTATATAAATGTACTTTTCTCCCACTTGCATTTATGAGAGGTTTAGTCTTCAGCATAATTGAGGGAGAAAAATGTACCCACTTGGTTGCGCAAGGCTTGCTTCTTTCCTTCTCTTCCTAATTAGCTTTTAACAAGCTGTCAGTCTTCCACTCTACATGTTGCATTTGTAAGGAAAGGACGAGTTGCAGTTGCCCTGTGAAAGTAGACTGTGCTTCTTAAGGGAAGCATCTCTGGGCTGTCAGGGTGGGTCTTGGCATGACAACTTTGAGTCAAATACAATATGATTTTTGCCTGGTGCCATAAACCAATGCTGAGTACATATTTATGTGTCTGTGTCATCTGTCCCTTTCCTGAGAGATGTCATCAGCCTCTTCCACACAGACCCACTTTCACAGAATAGGAAAGAACCAACTCAATGTTTTTCCTCTTTTTAATTAGATTTTCAAAATAACATTTATTTTTTTCTTTCTGTCTAATAACAGCAGTAATGTTCATTCAATCTAAAGAGAGGTTGGAGTTAAAAAAATTATAGCCAATAAACCAAAAGAACTTGTTATTCCACCAAACAGATAACCAATTTAATATTTTGATGCATTCCTTTTGACGACTGTGTAAGGGCTTTTGTATGCTTGTGTGTGTATTTATGTGTGTATCTACATACAGGCATTTAATATTTTCTTCACAGAAAAGGTAGCATTTCATATAATATTTTTGTAGCATATTTTTTTTAATTTTTTTAATGTTTATTCATATTTAAGAGAAAGACAGGGTATGAGTGGGGGAGGGGCAGAGAGAGAAGGAAACAGAATCTGAAGCAGTCTCCAGGCTCTGAGTTGTCAGCACAGAGCCCCCACATGGGCTCTAACTCACCAGCCATGAGATCATGACCTGAGTCGAAGTCGGACGCTTAACTGACTGAGCCACCCAGGCACCCCTGTAGCATGTATTTTTATTTAACAATAGTTTATGAACTTTTCCCATGTCAGTAAGTATTGTTACAGTATGATTTTTATGATACTCTTTCATGTGGCAGTGTGATAATTTACATAACCTACCTCCCTATTAACGGTTATTTAATTTATTTCTCAGTGTTTGTTATGCATAAATTACGTCTGTGCATTTCCTGGATCTTGTCTTTTAGGGCAGATTCCTAGACATGGAATTACTGGATAAAAGACTATTTACATGCTAGATCTATTTATCACAAATTGCCCTACAGAAGGATTAACTCTTCATATACTTCCACTCGCGGAGGACAAAAGACTCTTCCTGTACACTAGCTTCTGCTTTCTAAGACTCACATTGTAACTTTAATCATTGCCAACATGACAGGTGAAATATGGATACTTTTAAAAATTTACATTGGTGAGGGGCGCCTGTGTGGCTCAGTTGGTTGGGCGTCCGTCTTCGGCTCAGGTCATGATCTCACAGTTTGCAAGTTTGAGCCCCGTGTCAGGTTCTGTGCTGACAGCTCAGAGCCTGGAGCCTGCTTCAGATTCTGCTTAACTGACTGAGCCACCCAGGGACCCCATCCTGCTTCCGATTCTGTGTTTCTCTCTCTCTCTCTGCCCCTTCCCCACTCACTCTGTCTCTCTCTGTCTCAAAAATAAATAAATGTTAAAAAAAATTTTTTTGTTAAATTGGCGAGCTGAAACGGTTATCACATGTTTAATGGTGATTTCAATTTAGACAGGAAACTCAACATAGGTAGCAACTCAGTGTTGTGTTTGGGAGAGCAGTCCCTAAAACCAGGTGTCCTGGTGCTCCATAACAGTGCACCCAAGTCATGTGGCCTGTGTCAATTGCCTTAGCTTATCTATATGATGTGGACAACAGTAGTAACCATCTCATGGATTAGTTGTTAAGATTCATATATTCCCTTATATAATAATAGTAAGAATGGTAATAATATAAACATCTCTGTAGTCCTTACAATGTGCCAGGCACTGTCCTTAGCGCTTTATATATGTTAACTCTTTTAGTAGACATGAAGGTGTATATAAAGCATTTAACACAATGCTTAGTACATAGTTAACTCTCATAGGAAACCCTCATGACTGCTATTATTTAATTATTATGCTTTTCTCATAGTGCGTACTGCACATGGACTAATGTTATGGATGAAATTAATTTTATCAAGCCATCTTCAGATTATCCACATAAAATTGCTTTACAATATCAAATATAGACATTAAATATTGTGAGTGGCAATTTAAGATTGTTTCAGCTTAGCATAAGACAAACTTATGAGAAGAATGGATGTTTAAAAAATAGGTTAATAAGAAATAGAATTATTGTTGACTTATCAAGTGCCAGTATTCGATGTCCATACTCATTGCTACATTTGGAATATACGGATTAAATAAAGTAGAATTAAGCACATATCTAGTGAACTGGAATAGTGGATGCAATCCAGTTAAAAAAAAAACAACTGCGTCATCATTTTACTCAATTGTAGTGTCTGTTACTATACGAAATACAAGCAGCTGAGAGTTTAAACACTTAACTATGTTCATTTGCTTCTCAACATCTGATGAGTGGCTTCAAGTGGACATGAGTGACTTTTAAAGTTATCATCAACAGATATGCCTCTGTGAGACAATGGGGAGGCAGCATAGAGGTTGCTGAGGGGCACATATTGTGTTTCAGTAAAACCGATCTTAAATCTCAGGTCCGCCACTTAGAGTTGGTTGGCACCGGACATGTTGCTTACAACCTGAGAGGTTGATGTGAAAATTAAGTGAGATAAAGAATATCAAACTCATCACACAGGCACATAAGTCAACTAAATGTTAGGTGTTGATTTTAATTACTGTATGGACAATGATAGGTTATCCAACAAATGTTCTGTTGATGTGTCAAGATGTGACTTTGAGGCATCTGCAGAACATCATTGTGGAGAAGATGGGAAGACATGGCATTGTGCTTGCCTGTAACTTAGAAGAAAGATCTAAGTTTGGAAATCAATCTGTTTGTCATGAGTATATGGGTGGTAAATGCACAGACGTAAGAGTTCCAGGAGAAAGCCCCTGAAAAGTTGGGAGGGAATAGGTCCAGAAGATAGGACCATAGGCAGGAAGAGGGATGGGTAGTTATGCGGTGTGACATGAGGGAAGGCAAAAGGTGGCTGCAGACAGATGCATGAATATTTATATGATATTTGTGTTAAACTGCTCTGAAACTCAAGTACCTATTTTTATGAATGTTAACAATTAATACTTTCCATCCTGATTCTTCCTAAAGTTTTATTTTAAAGTGATCCTGTATCTAGAAGTTTTAGTCAATTACAATAAACTGAAATGGAGTGGCAATCCAGAAAGACGCTTGGTAAAATAAAGGGATTTGGAAAAATTTATAATTAATGCATTTAAAAAAAAACATTTTTTAAAAATGGAAGATAGTTTGTTAAATTTTTTAAATCATAGTTTTATACCCTAGGGAAAATTTGCCTTATGTGTAGACACCTCTCTTCACTCTTTTCACTGTAGTCAACACATGTAAAAAATGGTACTTACTCAGGAGCGCCTGGGTCTCTCAGTCGGTTAAGCATCTGACTCTGGGTTTCAGGTCAGGCCTGGGACATGATCTCACAGTGGTTCGTGAGCTCGGGCCCCTCGCTGCCAGTGCAATGCCTGATTTGAATTCTCTCTCTCTCCCTCTCTCTGCCCCTCCCCATCTTGTGCTCTCTCTCTCTCTCTCTCTCTCTCTCTAAGTAAATAAACTTTGAAAAAAAAAATGGTACTTAGAAAGAAAAAGAGCTAAATAATTAGATAATCAGTAGAAGTTTGCATTTGGAAAAACAGCTCCTAGCACATTCTCTCCAGACATACAGTTCCTTTTACATAAGGGTAGCATGTCTTTAAATGTCTTTCACAGTAGTTGTACATCTTCAAGATACACATATTCTTTCTGAGTATATTCTTAATTATTTAAATAATTGGCTGCCAAAAGGGAAGTGCTTTAATTATGATACAACTTTTAGTCATTTTCCTCTCCTAACAGAAATAATACATTGAAGAAATATAAGACTTCCTAATCTGCACGGTAGAAAAGAGCAAAACTATACATAAAACATAATTAGAAAGATTTATTTTCCTATATAACTTGGGGCATTTTGTAAGTCCTACCCTGCTTATTTATATTTTCAGAAAAATCCTTGTAATAGCCAATGCCATAAATGTCAATTTATATACTCTGAGGTAAAAAAGGCGTCTGAAATGTGCTTTTGAAACCTTGTCTTTACTATTTTCAGGCTAAATATGATGAATTGTGAAATAGTCTTCAGTTGGTAAAACCAAGTCTTAAAAATATGAAGGCATCCTATAAACATTCAGTTTAAAAATACTAAAGAATATCTGTATAATATTATGTCAGAAAGTGAAGCACAACAGTGCAATAATCTTAAAATGAAAATTATATCAAGCTAGAATTTATAAAAATTTATTATAGTAGATTTGCCAGAGTGTTACTAGACTGGAAGGTGTCAGGAGGAAATCATTCTGTCTTGCAGTTCTGGATCAATTACTTATGTGGCTTCTAATAAATTTTGTCCTCTGATTTTGATGGATGTTTAACCATCTGCTTCTGGAGTGATTTCTGTTTATAGACCTGGAAAATGCTTCAATGGAGTGCTTGTTAAGTATTAGCAATCAAAAGATACAAATAGTTGTTGGGTCATTACTGTGGCTAAAACAACTGTTAGTACCATATGACCACTTTATATTGAGACTTGGTATCCTTTTGTTACTAAAAAAATTAAGGGAATTTGGTAAAATTATTGTTTTTCTTTATTATCTATAAAATGCTCCAAAGAATAGTTAATAGAATAATTTATGCTAAACTTTTAAACTGCATTGAACAAATGGAACAAATTGGTAAATACTTTGAAATTTTGCTTCTGTGAATGTAAGACTTTGTTTGGTCTCATTTATAAATATTTAGGTAAACATTTGCTGACATAAAAATATAATTACTGGGAACTGTAAAATATTTTTTCATGGTTAAAAACATTGTCTGGAATTGAAATGTTAAGTGTATATTGTAAATGTAATTTCATTAAATACACATATTTTAGGCAAAGGAGAATTTAAACAAATATACTCATGTTCAAACTTCTTCTTAAGAGATCACAAATAATAAAAAATAAACATGGTATTATTTCTATAACTAGATTTTAAAAGAAACTATGTTTCCATCTAACTGGAAAAAATAAATATTAAGAAAATTTTCTTTGGAAAATTTGTGGTAGTTTTTCAGTTTATTCAAATTAGTATAATACATGTATATGTTATTTGAGAAGGCATTTGCCATAGAGAAGGCATTTGCAAACTTTTTCAGCAAATGGCCAGATAGTAAATGTAGGTTTTATGGGTCAGATGATCTGGGCTGCAGCTATTTGATTCCGCCATTGTAGCACAAAAGCAGCCATAGCTAAAATGTTAACAATTAATGTGGCTATATTTTAATAAAACTTTATTCGTGGGACGCTGAAATTTGATTTTTATATAATTCTCACAAATCATGAAATAAAATTCTTCTTTTGAATTGTTTCAACCATTTAGAATATAAAAACCATTCTTAACTCATAGGCCACAGAAAAACGGTCAATGGGCCGACTTTGGCCTGGAACCATAGTTTGCTGACCTCTGTCATAGAACATTAACACTGTGTCCGATCCAGAATTTAAAAACAAAAAAAAATGGTAGAGAATTGTATGTGGCCTTCAACAAACTTCTCCAAATGTGCCTCAAGGTATATGTAATATGTCTAAAAAGTGGTGCTAAATTTTTTTCTTCCTTTAAAAAGTACAGATTGTTATAGCACTGGGAAAAGTCTATAAAAACAATAGCTTCTGATTGGTTTTTACATAAAGAGTCCATGACAAATATGCTGTCAAAAGAATGCTTTGTCATGCAGGGATATGATGTCAGTTTCATGTGTAACCAGCTTTCTTGCCAATCAAATGATGCTATAGATGGGTGTGACATCATGTCTGGGCATAATCACAGTTTGACTGATAGGTTGGAATATGGAATATAAACAGGAAACTGGAGAATAATTGCTTGACTTAAGATTTCAGGTAAAAATAGTTGAAGAAAAATATTACTAACATATCAATGTACTAGGAATTACTCTAAAATTGTTTCTTTTGTGAACTCAAGATATGATCTAATGATGAGAGAAACGACCTTGGAAATGTTTGATATCATTTAATTTATGTTTAGTCAAATAATTCATTTGAATACATTTCTATTACATATATCAGTACTATTAATAAAATTAGAGACCATTCCGAACACTCAAGAATAAATATGGTTTATCATACGAAAGAGCAAATTTAATCTGATGCCAATTATTAGTAAAAAACAGAATTAATGTTATACTTTTACTAGTGAAGTTAATTCTCTTTTTAACTTAAAACTACATAGATGGGGCACCTGGTGGCTCAGTTGGCTAAGCATCGGACTTCAGCTTAGGTCATGATCTCACAGTTTGTGAGTTCAAGCCCCACGTTGGGCTCTTTGCTGACAGCCCGGAGCCTGGAGCCTGCTTCAGAATCTGTGTCTCCCTCCTTCTCTGCCCCTCCCTGCTTATGCTCTGTCTCTGTCTCTGTCTCTGTCTCTGTCTCTGTCTGTCTGTCTTTCTCTCTCAAAAATAAATAAACCTAAAAAATATTTTTTTAAACTACAAAGAAAATGCTTTTCTAGAGCTTATAGAAGTCTTAATGACATTAAAATAAAATCACTCAAATTTGATTAGGTAGAGTTTTCTTTAAAACTGTTACAATACTATTATCCAATCTACAGAGCTTATTCATATTTAATCAGTTATCCTAAGACATATTTTTATCTATTTTTAAATGTATTATCTAATATTTCATATGTAAGAATACTTGAAAATTATGAAACAAAATAATAAAATGATCATCTGTCAACCATCATTCAACTAAGATCACGAGTCAACAAACTGTGTGCTTTATTTACATAGCAGGTCAAATCCAGTCCACTGCCCATTTGGTAAATAAGGATTTAATAGAACAGTCATTTGATGGGGCAGTGACTTGCTTTGTTACATCATGTGGTTTGTCCAAGCCGTGCTTAGAACAAGGAGATTAAGTACAGAAATGCAAAAGGACTTACAGTCACACAGCAAATTCGTGGTAAATAGAGACAAGAATCCAGTTTTTTTCTCTAACAATATTCTACAATTAAAGGAAACGAAATGAAACCAGCTTATGAACTGAGGAAAGAAAATAACAGTATCTGAAATTGGCCAAAAGGTCCTTCATCATTGCCATCCTCTCCTTCTTCCCCTTCCTCCTCGTCTTCCTCTTCCTCCTTTTTTAATTAGCTAGTTGTAAGTTATTAATGTTATCATTTAAAATAAATTAAATATTATTTGTAATTATTGCTATCCTACAAAAATGTATTTTATGTATTCTCAATTAAATTGTATTTTATGAAACATTAATTCCTACAAGGTGGTCCTGTATATTTGAATATTTCCGAATATTTGTGATATACTAAATACACTTAAAGAGTTGTATTGCATTGCATTTGTTTTATTCCAAACAAAACATGATGATACTGTTCATGACTAAAACTTCTTATTGATAAATAGCATTGAGTGTAATCCTCACTTATGAATCCTAAGGAACATTAGTAAAACCTTGCATGGTAAATAGCTTACATTTTTGTATGGGGATGGGAAAATTCATTTTCCCCACCGATTTGAGCATATGGCAGATTTTCTTTTCTTCAGAGAATTCACTCTTTCCAACAGAGCTTTATATTTTTTTTAATGAGTTGATAATATGGTGAGCATCATGAAATGGTGATTTTAGGCATCTGTATGAAAGGCTATCAATAACAAAAAATATTAGAGATACAGATATAAAACTATGATTAATGCCATAAAATTACCAAAAAATAACCATTTGGAGGGTAAAGTGATTTAATGAGGATCAAATACTATGTAATACAAATTTTAAAGTATCTGAGCATTAAAAGTATATGTCTTTCTGAGAGAAGCAAATGTGTTATTTATTTGTATGGGTAAATTGTTTAGGTTAAACCAATACTAATTAATCATTGTCTGCATTAAGTCAAAAAAGACAATATTATGAAAATTTTCTCCCCCAACAGATGCTCAAAGCCTTCAGATCATAATGTATATATAAATATCAAAGCTCATTATATTTTAGATAGCTGTTAGTATATTGGGAACTTTTGAAATATTATTCTTTAGCACTCATGGCTTAAAATCAAATACTGACAAATAAAAGACATATGATCTGAAGCATATATTGCTGTGTTTCCCTATTATGCATGCTTCTTTTCTTGGAAAACACCTGATTCTTAGCCCAGAATAAAGGCTGTACTACTTAGATTCCTAGATAATCCCATTTAAATGGGGCATGTGCATAATTTCTCTCTAATGGGACATAAATAGAAGTTTCTTTCTGTCTCCCTTCTGTGGTCCTGGATAGACATTTAGTAGTGAACCATCTTTGTCAGATCAGAGGCAGGAAACACTGAACAGCAGAGTAACAAGAGAGAAGGAGTCTGGGTTTTCGGTGCTTAGAGCCACCGAACAAGCCTTGGATTGACCATGCTTACACACTGATGCAAAAGAAATGCACTCTTATTTTTTATACCTTAATTTGTAAATTTTTGTTATCTATCAAAATGATCATGTAGTTTTTTTCTTTATCTAAAGGTAAGAGGAACTACATAAATATTGAATCCCAATATTCAATGAGCAAACATTTTGCATTCTTGAAACAAACTCTACACGTTCCAATCTGCAATAAATTCAGTTTGGTGCTATTTGATTTAGTCTATTTACATCAACATAAAAAAAAGTGATATTGGCCTAGAAATTTTTCTTTCTTAATGTTTTGATGACTAAATTATGCTAGATTTGTACAACAATTTTCAGAATCTTCCATAATTTCTATGCTCTTCATTATTAATATGTAAAAAGAATGTTGGTTTCTTGAAAGTTTGAAAGAAGTTGCTTTTGAACCTCTTTGGTCCTCAACATTTTTGCCAACTTTTCTGGTTTCTTCCATAATTATTGATATTCCAATGCGTTCTTGTTGTTGTTGTTTGTGGTTGATTTTGGCTAACGACATATATCTAGAAAATCATCTTTACTTTGAGATTTGTATGTTAGATTGCACAGATTTGTATATCACATTTTTAAGCTTTTTCTCAGATTTTGGACATTTTTTCTGAAATTATACACTTAGTTTTTTCTTTCTTTCTCTTCTTTTTCTCAGTAGTACATAAGGCCAGAAGTTTGTCTATTTTATTACTTTGTCAAATAATTTTCACTGATTTTTTTCAGCTTTATGATTCATTAACTTATTTACCAAAACATGTCTCTGCCTGTTTTCCTTGTTTTTATTTCCTTTTATATATTTAATTTGTCAATTTATTTTTAGTTTTTCTTGCTTACTAATAAAACATTTGCAGATAAAAGTTTGATTTTTGGTTAAACCTTTGACCATGCCTCAAATTTTTTTTTTGACCATGCCTCAAATTTTTAATTTGTAGCATTTTCACTGTGATTTCTTTACTAATATCTAAATGAAATTTTTATCTGTTTGGCCACAGCAGTGATTTTATGGTGTTTTTTTCTTTGTTTCTTTGTTTTAATTTCAAGTGATTTAGGAAAGGTTGAAATTTTATAACTAATTTTAACTTTTACCATGTTGAGTTTTAGAGAATGTGGCCTATGAGCTATATACCATTAGAGATTTATTTAGATTTTTTGGTACTTATACATGATCACTTAAATACATTTGCATGAAGTTTTAAAACAAAGAAATAGGTTATACCTTTAATTGTAAATTATATAAAGAGAAATATATTATATATGTATTAATTTTTTTCACATCCTTTGCATCCTTATCTGTTCATACTTAAAATAGACAGTAAGGCAAGTTATGTTTTTCCTTCTATTCTAATGTTTCTGTACATTTTCTCTTGAAGTTATAAAATTTGTTTTTCTTTGTATAGGTAAATAAAATATTATTTTGTAAATTCTCATGTATGGCCTATCTTTAATATATATTTACACGTCATCAATTTTGCAATATCAATGTCTGAAATACCACTTAAATTTATAGTATTGCATTCCTTATCTTTTCATTGAATTTGGATGAGTTATCCTTATTTGTCTTTTCATTTTTAATCTTCTTATGGCACATTCTTTAGATGTGGCTTTATGGATAGCATTTGGATTTGGCTTTTAAACAAATTTGATAACCAAATTTCTATTTTTGTGATTCTTTGTTGTTTCATATACATGCTTTACATTGTTTACTTATATGAACTAGAATGCAAATTCCATCAATGAATCAATCTGTCAGTCTATAGGTCTGTACTTTTTCCAACCGATCTTCTGTCCCATTCCTTCTTGTTTTTATTTTTTTGATACATTTTAGCTCTGAATGAAAATAGAAATATGATCTGCTGGAAATAATTAAAGGGGAACCTCAAAGTGTCGGTACCCAAAACATAAACCAAAGATATGTAGCAGATCTTGTATTTGGGGACACTTTTAATATACTCACAACTTTACCAGTCACAACATATTGTGATTTGATTCCCCTTCCGTCTCAGGGCCAATTTAGGGGTTCTATGAAATTATTGTTTGTACATATAGACTATTTTTGAAAAGATTACAAAGTAGACAAGTCATTTGTAATAGTTGAAATATATACACATATGACCAATTCACTTTTGTGTACCACTTAAGATGATTACAAAAAGGCCATTAGATCTAGAAGTTAGATCTAGATACAGATGTTAAGGTGGGTACAATTTTTATAAACCTAAGGAAAAACCTATGACAAGACAGAGGTCTCATAGTTCAGCAGAAATGGGGATGGCATTCTGTATGCAGACAGAGAAGGCTATATTCCACGTTGAATGGAAGGCCTGAGGATTCAGGCTTATGATGATTCTTCTTCTCCTTTGAGAGAATTGAGAAAATAGATTCACACAAGCCACCCAACTTAGAGAAGCTTCATCAACCACTTCTACCTTAAATCTTGCGAGGGCTGACCTTAGTGTTTACTCAGCTATTTGGAGCCCCAAAAGTGACTCCCAGCTGCTCTGTCACATATGGAAATCTTCCTTAAGCTATCTCTTCTGCTTCTTGCTTCTTAACTTTCTGCTTGTCTGAGTAGAAAGTGACTCAAAGACAGAAAAACAATAAGCTGTTTTGAAGAGACTTGAACATTTGTACTCAATTCATAAACAGTTTTAACTGGGAAGAGACTTTTTTAAAATGAGGTTGAACTTTGAAAACCAAACACAAGACACAGGGTTTACAACAAGATGAAGTTCAGAATTAATATATATTTATCTCTATATCTATATCTATATTATTTATGTTTATATTTAATTTACCTCAATTAAAAGTTAGCAGGAGTTCCTCCCATAGTCAGGCAATCGGTATGTCAGGAGCAGATTGAATGTTAGATGAGTTTTGTTTTCTGCGTCTTTGGAGGCATTTTGGAGGTCATTGTAAGTAGGTCACTAAGTTTCTTAGTCAAGTACAATCTTCCATTGGAAGCCCAATGAAAAGAGCATTTTGCTCTCTCTTTTACAATACAGTATGTTAAGTCAAACATACTTTTCAGACTGAGCTTACCCCAAATGTGTGCTTGGGGTAGAGCTCTACCATGGGCTGCCACATTGTATTCAAAGCGTTCAGACTGGATGTTTTATTGCTCTATTTTACCTGAACACACTTGAAAATGGTTTTGAATTCTGAAAGGCATGCTAGAGTGGCTCAAATATTTCCTAGTCATTTCTCATTTCAGGTGGAAATTTAGTCCCAAAGATTAGAGTTCTGAAATGGTAAAGAATTTACTCTGCAATAAACTAGGAAACTTTCTATTAATACCAAGGCATGTGTTAGTTTCATTAACTAACAAACAAATTCTTGGATTTGACTCATTAACTACAAAGTTATCTTTCTGATATAGAATAGCCTAAGGGTGCTTTCTAATTAAAATTTTGAAAGCTGATGCTCAGTATACCATATCTGTCTCCAATTCTAAATTAAGCTGGGATCTCTTTTGTTGAGTTAGTCTATAATCTTTCCTTTCACTGCTATGAAGCAGTTGAAAAATGCTAATTTAGTAAATCAGATCAAGTTCAACCCTAAACTATTATTACTATAGCAAATAAAGTTAGTGGTAGTTATGGTCGAGTTACAATTTATGGAACCTCATAATCCTACTAGTAATAAAAATAATAATTCCAGCAATAATAATATTCTACCATTTATTGCACTCCTGCTGTGTTCCAAGCCTTTTAAACGCATTATCTCATCTGACTCATGCCACAACTATGTGAGAGAGTTATCATTTCAATTCTACAGTTACAGCAGCTGAGGTGAAAAAAGAAGATAGTTTTAACTAACACAGGGATTGGAGTCAAGGAGTTGAATGGTGGGCTAAAAGGGGCAGTTAGAAGAGGGGGTTCATTAAAGAACTTTAAGATCTTACAAGAACATTTTTGTAGTTTTATAAAGTGCTTTAGTAATGTAGGTACATCTTCGAGAGTGTGGAACGGTAAACGAAAACATTGAAGAAAATAAAAATGACCAATTCCATTTCATATATGTTATGCTTAACATGATAGATTTCCGGAAGGGTTGCCTATTAGTTAGATGTGGAGGTTTGGAGTTCAAGAAAGGGGTCTGAATGTTAGCTTTGAAATCATCAGTAGATAATAGAAGTTGAAGTTTTGGGTATGGATAAAGTATTTTTAAAGAGTTTTGTAGACTGAGAAGAAGAAAAAAGATACGATCTGGTGAACAGTAATATTTAAAGAACAGTAAAAATTAGAGGTAATATGAGAATTAGCACAGGGTATTATCACCAAAGCTAATAGAAGATAGGTTTTATGATATAGAAAATGGTCAAAATATTAAATTCTGGGATCAAGTAAGATAAGGCTTGAAATTTGTCTAGAGGGTTTGCCTATTAGTTTGAAATGAGCAGAGTAGAGGTAGGCAGGCTTGAGCACTCAGTGCTCTGGAGTATTCAGGAATGTATGGTAGGTGATGAGGTGAGAAAGTAAATGGAAACTTTATAGAAGCCAGGGTGTTCAGAGAAGCAGATTAAGAGGTCAGCAGCTAGAAATCAAGAGAAGAGTTTTATTAGACTTAAACACATTTATCTGGAGAGAGAGAGAGAAAATTAAGATATAGAACAGAGAGATGATACCAAAATGAGGTCTTGATAAGTCAACATGATGTCCTGAGAGGACTGACCCAGATGGGTATGTAGGGCCCTGAGTGGAGAGGAGACTGGATGCTGAAATCCAGTCTGAGTCTTGCTTGGTGAGCCATGGCTGATGGAGAAAGGGTGCTTTTTTGTTAATAGTCCCAATAAATGTGGCTTATTTTTCTGTTTAGTTTTCTCAGAAAGGAAGCCTTTTACAATTTACCCTCCCAGAAGAGAGATCTTTTTTTTTTCTAATTTGAAAAAAATTAGTATTTGCTAGTAACAGCCCAGACTTTAGCATTCACTGGCATTACTTTATGTATTCTGAATAGTGAGTGACAGCAAAGAGTCTTGCAGTTCATCTCGTTACCATACTGAAATCATAAAATGGTGAGAGGACCCAAAGGTTATCTGCTGCAACTTGGACATGTTACATATGAGCACATACAGGGGGTTGTGGAACTTGCCTAAGGTCAGGTAACTAGGTAGGGGCAGAGCCAAGACCAGGATTCACTTCTGATTTCCAATTCAATGTTCTTTTCACTGTAGCAGGAAACAAAGAGTAAACCTTGCACTTTTGGTGATAGAATGTCAAAGCACGTTTTGACAGCATCCTGAGTATTGAATTCACCTGATATGAGGTGGAGGCTTGAAATACATTGCTCTTACTTTCTGAATTTGCCCTACTTGAGAAAGCTGTATGAATCAGCTATAATTCTGACTTTTAATTTTTAATAATTGTTCTTTCTAAATGCATTTTTTAAAGGGCATGGTAAAAAAATTTTTAAAAGGGCATGGTAAAAAAAAAGGGCATGGTAAAACCAAAAAAGTTTGGTTTTTATGGTGGTCTTATACATGTGTGTCCTTGAATCCAAATAATTATGCTTTTGGAATTTTATGCTAAGTTTTTTAAAAATAAGACTATTGTTTGAGTTACAATAAACATTTTTAGGTTGTACATGAGAAGGGGATTGGTAACTGCATGGATCAAATTTAGAGAAAATTTTGGATTTTGTGATAATTGTTTAATATGAAATCTGCATGGCCATTCTGAGTAAGAACATACCCTGAAGAGTGGCATGCTGGTATCTTGGTTTATATTTTCAGCTATTGTCTTCCAAATGTGTTTCTTAAGTTACTGATACGTAGTCTCTGAATAAATAAGTCTATGATTAAATGGTGCCACACTTTTAGTATATACTCCCTCATCCCCTATGTGAAATGTATAATGTGGAATTAAAGGCCTAAACAGTCTTGCAGTAAAGAACCCCTATTAGGTTTGTTGAATAACATTTTCCAAACTTGTTTGACCACAGTTTGTTTTGTTTCCTGGAACATCTACTACCATCCCAAAGATAGAAGTGTTCCTTAGTTGGTAGAAAATTTTCTTAAGTTAGATTTTTTTTTTCAGGATCTTTCATTATGTAGCCAAGTTTTTAAGACATCTTTGGACACAAATGTCTATATTGCCCTGAAGTAAAGGTGCATTTAATGCCCTAAAAAACTGCTAAGCTAAAAGGAAAACATATTTCGTTGTACATGTAAATACTATCAATACTGACATTGTAAAAAAATAATAATTTATACATTTTATTTATTTATTTATTTGTTTGTTTGTTTATTTATCTATTTTAAGTAGGCTTTACATCCAATGTGGGGCTTGAACTCAAGACTCTGAACTTAAGATTTGCATGCTCTACCAACTGAACCAACAAGGCACCTCTAAGTATACATACTTTATATAATTCACATGTGCATATGTGTATATAGATTTTGGGGAAAGGGGGAGATCAGTATAATTATTGATCTTTACCTGGGCTTACAATCTTGCAAACGCTTCAATTTTATACAATTGAGTAATACTTACCTTATCTTCTTTATGAGAATGAAATATTTTAGCTTTGGATGGCATCATTTGAGATAAGTATTATTTCCAGTGGAATTTTGTTTCTTGTCCCTTTCTGTAACAATAGAGCGAATGACCTCTTGCCTGAAATCTCTCCTTCCCATGCTTACCATCTGATCAAGTAAACAGTCCAGAGCTCACTTTAGTACATTTACCTTATAGGTGATAACATGGTTTTCTAAATGAAAAAGTGTATGACATGTACTTAATCTGAAGATGCCAAGATATATATAGATATAGATATAGATATAGATATAGATATAGATATATTTGTTTTGAATTGAAATACTATTGTGAAGTAGAAGGGTAGTCCAAAGGGGCTAGCATCAGAAACAGATATTTTTGTGTTCTCAAGTAAAGGACATAAAAATAATTAAATAATAAACTAAGACAGTATGTGAATTATTTGTACCACCTGATTTTACATTATGTAAAAGAACATGGAAACCTGTTGTTATTAATTTAAGAATGTTAAGATGCCTCAGCTGGTTGCTGAAAGGATATGTACATCCCATACATTGACTCCATCTGCTATATATCAGGCTTAGTAATAAGCAGACTTTATGAGTTGTATTACTTGCTTGCTTAGCAGAATCAGCCTTGATAGTCTGATAGATTTAAAAAGACAAAAGTTGAAAAGAACACTATATAAAAATAGATGAAATATTCCTTTAAAATAGTGTCACTATTGGGGCGCCTGGGTGGCGCAGTCGGTTGGGCGTCCGACTTCAGCCAGGTCACGATCTCGCGGTCCGTGAGTTCGAGCCCCGCGTCAGGCTCTGGGCTGATGGCTCAGAGCCTGGAGCCTGCTTCCGATTCTGTGTCTCCCTCTCTCTCTGCCCCTCCCCCGTTCATGCTCTGTCTCTCTCTGTCCCAAAAATAAATAAACGTTGAAAAAAAAATTAAAAAAAAAATAGTGTCACTATTGCAGTATTGGTAGTAAACATGGATAAACCCCCAAATTGAAAGTGGCTGGATGAACTAGAATGCATTTTGCAAGGTAAGTATATGGGACTATGATGTAATCCAACATTTAGGTTCATTCAAGGAGAAAAGTCTAGGACTAAATGATGACAATGCCAAAATTTCTCCAGTACATGAATTGAAAACTAAAATCTTAAAAAAAAAATCATACAGTTTCTGGAATAGTTTCATCAACTTTGCCTACAAGTCATACTTAACATCTAATGGCAAGACAAGGTCAACAACAGCAGGATCCTCGGACATCAGGGTAGAAGTCAAGCTCACTGAAATTCAGATATACTGGGTTGGACATGTGTGGAAGATGGATAACAGCAGGGTGGCGAAACAGCTGATAGACTAGCCGAAATGGAGTAATTGTAAGCACAGTAGGCAAAAGAAGTTCTCTAAGGCCTTTAAGCAATGTGGCATAACTCCTGACCGCTGGACGGTGATAGCAGCAAACAGACCATGCTGGCGCACAGCAGTCAGAACCTGTGTGGCTTCCTTCTAGTGACTGCTCTGCAAGCCCTAGGACTCTTGCCTGAACTGTAATAAGGTGACTCTATAGAGGTGTGTAATGGCATGCTTTCTCTTAGAAATAGTTTAAATATAGATCAGTCTTCATTGTATTGATCTGGATGCAACTAACATTTGCACTGAAAAAGAGTCCTTGTCAAAATCTGACCTTTGTCACCCAAGGAAAAAAGTGCCTTATTTCACTCTGCAGTCACCCCAAACTTCCCTATAACCTCTGTTTAAGTTTTCATATTACTTACTACATAGTTCAGTTTCTGAGAAATTTTTATGGGCTTTCTCTTCCCTTTGGTATGTACTTTATAATGTTTATATCTTGCTATATATATCTTGCTATGTCTGTTATGATTCTCAATCCTTCTGAAAAATATTTCATCCCATTTCCCTCTGTCTTATCCTGTCTATAAACTTGGCAGTCCCATGAACACTTACTTTCACGGGAGCTGAGAAGAAAATCAAGAGGTCCAGTAAATACATAACATCTTATTTCATCCTTGTTTCCATTTCTCTAAGCACTTATTTTTACTTTTTTAGAAACTTGACATAAAGTCTAAGCCCTAGGATTAAGTATTCCAAAAATAGCAAAGTTGATTGGAACGTACTCGAGTTTATTCCATTAATGAGGGCTGGGTTGAGGGCCCTGCAAGCCTCGCTGGTAGGTGACATGCGCCCGGTAATATACAACTCAAATGTGATGACATGAGACTTGCTGTGGTTTTCAACCTTAACTTTCAACATTAAAACTTGAGTGGTTCAAGGGGTGCCTGAGTGGCTCAGTCGGTTAAGCATCCGACTTCGGCTCAGGTCATGATCTCATTGTTGGTGAGTTCGAGCCCTGCATTGGCTCTGGGCTGACAGCTCAGAACCTGGAGCCCACTTCAGATTCTGTGTCTCCCTCTGTCTTCCCCTCCGCTGCTTGCACTCTGTCTCTCGTATTATCTCAAAAATAGATAAACATTAAAAAAATTAAAAAAAAAAATGAGTGGTTCACGCTTGTGGTGGTTCACGATAAATGAATGAATAAACAAACAAATAAGTAAATAAATAAAATGTAAAATTACATTTTAAAAATTCCACAGTCTTTGAAAACACCTTGGAGACTTTCAGTTGCATGATTTTAGAATAGGTCATATAACTTACAACATTCATTTAACAAGTCCACCATATCTAAAATCTAGCTTGGGAACTATCCAGGACATCATTTCCCCTTAGAGAAAATGAATCTTTTAAATACTGACTGAACTTTGAATTGCCATTTTACCTGTTACACAAGCTATATGGTTACTGGACTTTTGCCTTTCAAATATAATTAAACCTAATTTCTTTTAACAATGAGGTATAGAATATATCTATATATCTATTTCTGTAGCTATATGTATCTCTCAAACAGTTATAGTTCTTTAGATAATTTCAGTAGTTTTAAAAAATGAGTCAGTGACAATTTTTATTTCTTTGACACAATATTTCCTGATACTTGTAATAAAGTGTGTTAACCATACACACACACACACACACACACACACACACACACACACACCTTTATATCCAGAAGGTAGTCAATGAATGTTTTATTGAATATGAAGCTTTCTGAAAAATTATTATGATTTGTTCACTTCTCTAATACTCTATAATCATTTAAAAATAGTTTTTGACATGATCAGATTGTTAGCTGGATAAGGCAAAAAAAATAAGGAGATTAAAAAATGTCTTGTTACTGTCAACTTGTTGATATATATTTTTTATTTTATTTATTTTTATATCCCACTTATTATCTAAACAAAAATAAGATCGAGGATGATATCAACATTACAGTGTGACCATACAAAGAGAACCAAAAATAAAATAAATTATAAGACATATTGGTTTTCTTGTAGTCAAAGACACAGGACATTATGCTGTACAATATGATGTTAAATATTTGATAAATGAACACATACCAGCTCATCTGGAAGACAGATTATTTCCTAGTATTGAATTTTATATGGAGTTTAACCTATAAAGCCTTACAATGGGTTTTTAAGTAACATAATTGGCAGATGTATTTTGCAGAAGAAGGGGGGAATTTCTTCAAATATTCTTATATCAGTCATTTATAGAAGCCAAGAATTAAATACCACTAGTAAATATATTTGGTATTTTCTAAAATTTAGACAGTTTAGATTCTAAATTAATACATGGATAATAGAAAACTAGAGCAAGAATTAACCTGTCTCTTGAGCAGTCTGTCTCAAAAATCCTTAATTTAAGTGAGCCTGTTTTAGAATTAGGCTATAGTCAATTCAGGCCTGGATTTGTGATGAGTCTCTGAAATACCAATATTCTATGATGTTCATTCAATAGCAATCATTTTTCTTTAAACATGGTATATCAGTAGAGAACTAACAGTTGTTAGGAAAATTTGGGAACTTGATTTGTGTTCTTAACTCTTTTGCACAGAAAGGTGCCTATGGGTAAAATACAAATTGTTTCAAAAAAGAGTTTTTACTCATCCCAAGTAATTGCCCAATAGTTTATTAGAAATCTCAGAGTTCTGCTTCAGGAAGCATGATGAGGATATTTGTACTAAAAAAATTTAATTATAAAATAAAACCTTTTAATGCCCTATTTTATTATATCACTATGATATTTTACATGAGCTACATACAATCATTGAAATGCATTGAATAAATGCCTATCATTTGTTTCATTTCTGACTGTTAGAGTTTCTCTTTTAACTCTTTTTTTTTTATAGATTTTGATACCTAAAAAAGAAGGTGCAATTAAGTTTGGCTTTTCTTACACATCTCTAAATAATATACTCTGGTCTATTGAGCAAATATGATAAGGTAAACACAGTCCTTTTTGCTAAAGACCAACAGAGCAATTGTGTTTAGTGACAGACCAGACAAATTAAATGTAATATTCTGTGGTAAGTTCTATAAGAAGAGATGTTCAGGGTGCTTTGTGAGAACAGAAGAAAGTCATCTGTTAGATGATGAACACTTGAGATAGAAAGAACCACATTTTAATGAGAATCAAACCCAAATGCAAGACATTCAATGTGGCTACAGTCCAGATGTTTTATGGGTAAGTAGGAAGATATTAAGTAGGAAGGGATAGAAAATCCAGATAATGAAGGACTTTGCTTAAAATGGAAAGAAAGTTGGATTTTATCTGAGGCTTATAAGGCATGAATTAAACTTGAGGATTTATAGAAAAGATAAGTCCAGATCTATCAGAGAATACAACATAGTGACTGAGAGGACCCATCTAGATCCTGGGTTCAAATCTTGGCCTTGCCACCTAAGGGTTCTGTGGTTTGGGCCCGTTATTCAGTTTCTGAACCTAAGTGACCTTTTTTGCTGCTGATGCTAGCTGCAACTTCTTTTTTAAAAAGTGGGAAGAAAGACTGAATACTAGAGGTAATGGAGGAATTGAGTGCTACTGGAGAACTGACTGAAAATACAGGAAGAACAATGTGTTTGGAGTTTGGTGTTTTAGACATGTTGAATTTGAGCTGGCAAGTTGAGAGCTTGTGGAAATTGGTTCATGAGTTATTGGCAATGATGTGGTGAATGGTGAAATTGCCTAGGAAGAGAATATAGACAAGAAGATTCAAATATGAAAACCTGGGTACATGCTCTAATATTTGAGGAATGGTCCGGGGGAAAATGAAGCCTTTGAATGAGAAAGAGGAAACCATAAAGGGAACTAGGAGAATGTGATGCCACAATAGTCAAAGAAAGATTCCAGAAAGGTAATTATTTATACTGCAGATTGCCAATGGAAGTCAGCCTTGATAAAGGCTGAAAAGATACCCATAAAAAAGAGAAACTAGGAAATCACTGGCCACTTTCAAGGAGGGAGAGGGGCTAAAATCAAATTTCAGTGGGACGGGGAGTGATTGAAACATGAATAAATGGAGAAATAGTACAGAGATTTGACTGAAAAGGGAAAGAGAGAGAGGCATGATGCTGATAGAGGAGGTGAAAGATGTGTTTTATTTCACTTTAATTTGAGTGCATTATCATACCACAAGGAAAGAGCTGATTAAGAAGTGTAAGTGCACAAGAAAGTGGTGAATAATTTTGTAACATAATTCTCTTTAAAATTTCCCCCAGGACACTTGGTTGCTCAGTCAATTGAGCATCTGACTTTGGCCCAGGTCATGATCTCATAGTTCATGAGTTCGAGCCTGCATCAGGCTCTTTGCTGTCAGCATAGAGCCTGCTTTGGATCATCTATCCCTCCCTCTCTGCCCCTCCCCTGTGTGTGCTTGCTCTCTCTATCTCTCAAAAATAATTAAAATTTTTTTTAATAAATAAAAAAAAAGAAAAATTCTGCCAAATCACTGAGAAACAGTAGATGTAAAATCCTAAAGTGAGGCAGTGGATTGCTTTATAGAAAGGCCGGTTTAGGTTTCTTGGGCTTCCCAGGGACATGATATGGGTGCCTGCCAGTCGCAGGGCACAGAGGACTGGTACTCAACTCACGCCAAGAAAGTTAAGACCTCCCTGTGCATATCTATATTTACAGGGCCAAGGATGTGTAAGGATTACCTCTGAGACAGAGAACTGGCATACTGTCATTTTGACCCTTGCTCAAATGGACTATCTGGGGTGGTAATGAGATAGGTCTGTAGGGAGTGGTCTTCAATGAAACCAGAAGCCAAAAAGGGAGCAAGTCATTAGCCACATCATGAGAGTTACAATGGAAAGTGCTCAGCTGAGGAGCTTCTGAAGAACCTACAAGTGTCCCCATGAAGAAAGAAAAATCAGCTTTAAACATATAAACAGGACTAGAGAGGAATAAAGCATCTTACAACAGCATTGATCAAGTAAGAATGTTGCACCTTCCCTTTCCTAGTGAGAGAGGAGACAGTAAGAAATACATATGCCTTTCCTTGATGACAGGAGATCTGCCTGACTGCAGTAAGAAAAGCTTCTACTTGGCTATGAGTTCAGAGTTTTGATTATTATTTAGAACTGGATTGCTAGGTCTAGTCAGTGATATTCTGTTTGTTATTTAAAGTGCTCTGCCCTAGGGGCGCCTGGGTGGCACAGTCGGTTAAGCGTCCGACTTCAGCCAGGTCACGATCTCGCGGCCCGTGAGTTCGAGCCCCGCGTCGGGCTCTGGGCTGATGGCTCAGAGCCTGGAGCCTGTTTCTGATTCTGAGTCTCCCTCTCTCTCTGCCCCTCCCCCGTTCATGCTCTGTCTCTCTCTGTCCCAAAAATAAATAAACGTTGAAAAAAAAATTTTTTTAAAATAAAGTGCTCTGCCCTCTTTACTGCCTAGACATGACCAGAACATTCATGGAACTGTTTGGATTTTTATAATGGTGGTGGTGGAGGGGAGAGAACCCTCCACTGAATAAATGTGAAGGGGCATGAGAGTATACAAATAAATTGTGTTTTAATTGTGTATAAGTCAAGTTCATTTGACATGCTGTTACATGTGGTCCCAAGGGAGCGTGAGTGATGGAGTCCACATGTGGGAAAATGGACCTTAAACAGCAAATTTTCACAAATGTGGAAGAGAGAGATAAATGAAAGAAGATAAGACTGAATTGGAAGAGGCAGTGAGAAATAAGGGAAAGTGAAAATAAGAGAAATTTAACTTACTGAGCCTCATTTTCTCTGAGAAGGGGTCGGTTTCTCTCCTGAGAATTAAGAGTAGTGGTAAGATGGTGGGCAGATAGGAGACTTGAAGAGACTGAGAGGTTTGGAATATAATAGAGCAATGGTTCTCAAAATGTGATCTGTGGACGGGGAGCATTAGCATCTCCTGGGAACTTGCTAGAAATGCAAATTCTCAGGCCCCAGCCAGGCCTCCTGAATCAGAAACTCTAAGGACAAATATATGCATTAACAATAAGTGTTTTAACAAACCCACCTGTGCATGGTGATTCTCATGCACACTGTAGCATTTGAGAACCACTGGAGAAGACTGGTTTAAAAGTACAAGCTCTATGCTTATGTCACAGAACTGTCACTTATTAATTGAGTGCCTTTTTTTTTGCAAATTATTCAACCTTTCAGTGCCTCAGTTTCTTCATCTGTAAAATGAGGATATCTAATAACAACCAACTCATAGTATTATTGTAAAGTCTATATGAATCAGTGCATCTTAAGTCTTTAGAACAGTCTCTGGTATATTGCAAATGCTCAAAAACTGTCAATAATTGTTATTATAGGAAAATAGAATAAAGTGCTAATTACCTCTGTAAGAATTGATAGTTCTGATTAGTCCAATGTGCTTTGTGACATTTACCTCTTAGTGGTACAGGCTCATTTTTTCGGTCTCTTGCCACAGACTCTGAGCCCAAGATTTGCACTTTTTTCTTTTTGTGCAATGTCTTTAATGGCATGAGGTATGTGCTCAGGGATTGCTTGATGAAAAAAATGGAGGAAGTAATGTAGGAAAGAGTGAAATAATGCATGCAGAGCAATGCATATAGAAGTAGTCAAACTCTATAGAGGTTTTGAAAAACTGTATGATAACTAATTTTTTTTAAATTTTTTTTCCCAACGTTTTCATTTATTTTTGGGACAGAGAGAGACAGAGCATGAACGGGGGAGGGGCAGAGAGAGAGGGAGACACAGAATCTGAAACAGGCTCCAGGCTCCGAGCCATCAGCCCAGAGCCTGACGCCGGGCTCGAACTCATGGACCGCGAGATCGTGACCTGGCTAAAGTCGGACGCCCAACCGACTGCGCCACCCAGGCGCCCCTATGATAACTAATTTTTGAGGAATAAATTGTGTTTTGATTTTTTTGACACATTTTAAGTATTTCTTTGAAGAAATATTGCTGGGAGACCATCAATTATAGTGGTATGGTGAAGGACAATTTCTGTGTTAACTAGAAAAGCCCAGTTTCCAGTGTATTTGAAAGGAGTTGTCAGTTTGCACTGATTATTTTTCCATTTACTTAGATCTACATGGCTTCATTTTTCAAAGGTTTAATAATGTTTTCCAAGATCCATATCCTTTGATCATAATGTTAGCCACATAGATGAGTGCCTGGTAGTTCTGTACTTAGTAGCAGTGATAAAACTGCATTTGAAAATCTCCTATTTGTCTTTTTCTGGTTACCCTCTAATAGGCTGGAAATGTGTAATAAAATACCCTAATGACTACACCTTGAGAACTAAACCCCATTCTAATTGTTTTGATGCTTGGGCTGGCAGGATAATTGATTGACACTAAGACCACTCAGTAAACAGACAGCTAACAGAATTAGATTAATGAAAACATATGGTAATTACAACTGTGCAAAACAACTTAGACTCTACAATGTGGCCCCAGGGTAAATAATGAAAAGTCTGATCAAAGAGCAATTAGAGTTAATAAAAGTCTTATTGTGCGATTAGGATTAAGAGAGGCTGAAAGATAAAATTGTAAAGTTTTAGGAGGGTATTTGATGAAAGATTTACTTCATTCCTGAAAGGAAGTTTTGGTGATCATTGAACTTTTAAAGGAGTGAATTACCGTGTATGTTTTTCTTTCAACTTTGCTTGGGAAGCATTGAAGACTTTTCATACTGAATTGATATTTTTTTTTATAAAATACATGTATTTTTATTTAAATGAGTCCTCAAACTGACTCATTCATTCGCCTGACAAACAATTACTAAGCATTTACTATATGCAAGGATCTAAATAAAACACTGTTGAGAAGAGGTAAAACAGCCACAAATCCTGACCTTTGAAATCAGAGCTCGGTGAAGAACTAAAATGTGTTTTAAAAATTTATGGTTCGGGGCGCCTGGGTGGCTTGGTCGGTTAAGCGTCGGACTTTGGCTCAGGTCATGATCTCACGGTCCGTGAGTTGGAGCCCCGCGTCAGGCTCTGTGCTGATAGCTCAGAGCCTGGAGCCTGTTTCAGATTCTGTGTCTCCCTCTCTCTCTGCCCCTCCCCTGTTCATGCTCTGTCTCTCTCTGTCTCAAAAATAAATAAACGTTAAAAAAAAATTTAAAAATTTATGGTTCAATGTGGACGGAATAGAAAATTCTTTAAGAAAGGTACAAGTAAATTACATACAAAGTTTAAAAGAAGTGATTGCTTTGGTGGGGACTTCAGAGAAAGCTAAGGATTGCTCCCTAATTCTTATAAGTTTGAAGAATCTGTTACACGTAGTGGTAAAGATAGGGATGTTTTACAGTACTCCACAGAGCGGGCCCTATTTTATGTTTTGTTGGTCCATGTGTATTCTTTTATAACTGCAAGTATACATATTTGATTTTATAGTCTCATCTTACTTCCTAGATAAGTGAAACTAGAAATAAAGCCATAGATCATAAATCATAAATATTAGGCTTTCCTTTGTTAGTTTCATTCGGGAACCAATAATGCTCTTCTCACAGGCCACCCTGAATATTTAATATTCAGTTCAATGAGCTTAAAAAATAGTGGTGACCCAAGCTCACACTTCTCTAGAAAAATAAAGAACATTGGCTAATTGGATTTATGCATTTCCAGGGCTGGGTTAGCATCGTATTGTACCAATTTCTGAAGATGAGTGTGTTTATAGCTTCAACTTTCTTTAGATACAGCCATTGCTTCTTCCTACATACCTTGGGCTAAAAATAATCTAGACTTTGTCTCATTAATTTGGGGATTCAGGGAAAGTAAGGAGTGAGTTTACATGGATATTTGATGGATGGGAATCTCCTCCAAATCTCTCCCTCTTTTCTCCTCCACTCCTATATGCCCCCTCCCTTTCCAATCAGTAAAGAGTGGTTAGCTAGGGAAAGAGGCTGTGGGAGGGAAAGAATGACAAGACGGGAATTATTGATCAGAAGAAAGTGACAGTTTGCTGCTATGTAAACCATGGGATAATATTGGTTGCATATGGAAATGTTACTGATTTCCAAGGAAGGTGATATCCTAATACAACAACCTAAAAGGGTAATAGTTCTTTGATGTAGGAAAAATAAATATAGGATACCTTTTTAAAGGTACAAGAAAATGAAGATTCAGACAGGATACCTGACCTACTGAAGGTTGTACAGCTAATAGAAGCTATTATCTAGAGATAGTATCTTATGAATCCTCTTCCAGTGCCCTTTTTACTCTGAAACTGAATTTTCAGCTCTTCCCTGCCCACTCTAACAACTCCCTCCCCCCACAATAATTGTCCATCACATTATCCTATATCTTGCTTTTTGTGATATTTTATATTCATGTCATTGATTTATTTTCTTCTATTTGGGTATTTATTCACTGTTTCTCTCCACTGGAAACTAAGTCTCCTAAGGACAGGAATATGCCTCATTCATTGTTGTTTCTAAATATGATTGTCACCGCTGTATCCCCAGCTCCTGGTACACTATTGGTAAATAAAAAAGAAATATTTATTAAGTGACTATTTACTATAGAAAGTGGGGTAGATGGTGATAAATCAGGGTGATCCCAACTGAGTAATATACATTGAGTATAAAAAGAGCTATGGAAATGACATAAACATTTAATAACTCTACACTTGGGGGCTTTATTCCCTTATTTAACTATATTATACAAGCTTCTGCTCTTCTCCCCCCAGGAAAAAATGCACCTCCAACCTACACATAAATTTTTGCATATATTTTAATAAGAGATTTATTGATTTAAGATATTCTTAAGTGTATGCTATAGAACAAACAATTCAACTGGGTTAACATCACAGATCCCTAGGCACAATATCCCATGCCAGAGCCTGGGGAGTGCAGCAATGAGTAAGATGTGATCCTTCCTTTGAGTGGTTGATAGTCTCATTTCATTTCAAAATCTTCTGGAATTACAGATTCGGAATTTTAGAACTATTACTGATGAAGAAGTCACAGTCAGTATATTTAAGTGATTGAGCCAGGCAAGCTGAGAGAGAATAGTAGAGCCAGAACTAGAACACAGATTTCCTGATTCTCAGTCAGTATTTTTTCTACTTTAAATGGTTATGAACTTTAGTTATTCTCTTACTGCTTATCTATCATGGATAAATATGCTTCATTATGATACAATTTCTCTAATCTTATTCATTTCAGTTAGTTTTTCTGGGCTACACTGAAGAATGTGATTCTCTAAGCCAATGATTCTTTCCCTGACATGTGCCCTTAAGGAATCTATGACCTTTTATGTTTCTTAATTGTCATTTTCTCAAGCAAACATTGGCAGTTCTTTTCATCTTTCCTAATAAATACTTTTTCAACCTCTTACTAATTTGATTTTTTAGGCACTTGCTAATTTATTAAGTGTATATATTTTCATTTTACTGATTTGTATCCAGGTTCAACCACAGTGGTCTAAACTCAGTCTTCTGAGCACCACAGCAAAGAAATTCACTCACTCATTCATTCTTTCATGCATTCTTCCATTTAACAAATTTATATTGAATATCTACCGTGTGCCAGGCGCTATGCCAAGTACTATGGATATAACAGTGAGAAAATATAGTCAATTTCCCACCTTTATAGAGTTTCTAGGCGAGCAGAGCAGAGGAGAGACATTCAAACACCCACCCACCCACCTGCACTCATACACGTATTTACATCTGTGATGAACACTAAAATAGAAAGATATCCAAACTATGTGAACCTATGAGAGTGCTGTATGACATTGCAAAGTACATCAGGGAAGGCTTCTCTGAGAAAATAACACTTCAGCTGAAATCTGAAGCATGACCAGATGGTAATTAGACAAATAAGGGAAGAATGCTTTCCTGTGGGGGTACTGGAGATGGAGGAGGGGGGTGGTACATGTGAAAAGATTCAGTGATGGGAGGAATCATGGCAAAGGATAGGCGAAAGAGCAGTGTAATAGTGTAACTGCAGTGCAAAGGGTGAAGGGGAGCTTTATCTGAGTTGACAACGTGGGTGGAGATTGGATCATGCAGGATCGTGTACGACAAATTAAGAAGTTTCTTAATTATAAATGAAATAGGCAGCTACCAAAGTTTTGAAGCGTGAATTAAATTTTTTCATATTAGAAAATGAAGGTATTAAAGATGACTTTAGTGATTTGGTTTGTGCTCCTGGAAGACTAGTGGTGCTATTTACTGAGACTGGAAACAATAGACAGAATCCAGACTTTGGGAAAGTGAGGAAAGGAAAATCGTGTATATCAATTTTGGTCATGTTGAGTTGGAGATGTCTTTGAAATACCGAGGGGCAATGTAAAGTAGGCAGTTGGCTATACAAATATGGAACTCAGAAGAGTGTTATTGCCTAGAGATATAATTGTATGAATCAGTTGTGACTGGATGATAATTGAATCTGTGAGGATAGATGAGATCACACAGGGAGAAAATACCAAACAAAAAAAAGGAGATGGAGCTAAGGCGCAATCTTAGTGGAATGTCAACACCTTGTGGCTTGAAGGAGGATGAGCATGCCAAAAGAGTAGAAAGAAGGAGAAAAAAAGAGGAAAACAAAGTGAGAATTGTGTTGAAACCAGGGGAGAGAAAATACCAACAATATCAGTGTTTATGATAGACTAAGCAAGGGATAAAAGGTCATGAGTCGAGTAATGAAGTGGTATTTATTACCTCTGGTAATCATATGTCTGGCACTGATCAGGCTTTATTCAAGCCTTGATCAGACAATTTCACTAAGAACCACATGTCTCCTCATGCCTTCTTTGACATTCGCTTTATCTTCATCCTCGATTGATTAGATGGAAGGATGAGTGATAAAGGAATATTGCGCATGGATCCCAGGTTCCAGCTGTGCAACTGATCATATACTGGCATTATTAAGATGAATAACACATAGGAAGAATAGTTTGGGAAGGAAACTTTTAGTTTAGTTATAAGCATGTTGAGTTTGGGAGATATGTGAGACATCCAAGTGCAGGTGTTGCATAAGCAGTTAAAATTAAAAGAAGGTGCTAAGTAAAGTCATGAAAATGCATGGGATTACCTATAAAGACAGAAAGAAACTGAAGAGTGCCTAGCACCTCGCACCTCGCACCTAGCAATGTGGGACTCTAGAATTTAAGGGTTAGGTGCAGATAAAAGAGCCATCAAATAAGAACAAAAAGTAGCAGTTAGGAAGAGGAAATATCAAAAGAATATGGTGTCACCAATGCCAAAGGAATAGAAACGTTCAAGAAAAAGGAAATAAATGGCCAACCTTGCAAATATTCCCAAGAATCAAGTAAAATGGGGATGAGTAAAATGAAAACCAAAAGCAACCATTTTAATTAGCAATGAAATACACTGGTGATATCAGGAGCTGTTTCATTGATAAACTAGGAGCAAAGGCAGGTGGAGAGGGGAGGGTTAAGTTAGACTGGAGTGAATTAAAAAGTGAATGGAGAAACAAGAACCAAGGAAGAATGTTAGACTATAAAAGCAGATAAGTCTTCCAGAATAATTAATTGTATAGAGGAAGAGATAAAGCAGTAGCTAAAGGAGAAAGAGGGATCAGAGAGGTTATTATGTTTGATTAGAGAGACACCTAGGCATGTTCAATGTGGATAGGATTAATCCAACAGAAAGGAAGAAACTAAAGGTCTATAAAATAAAAGGGATATCAACAGATGGGAAAGGATGAAATTCATAGTGCAGATTTGACAAGGCAGGTACCAAGCACAAGGTCAGAGGATTATTAAACATAAGAGTTTATTAAAATGATGGCTCCTAGAATCCAGGTTGAATAGAGGTGTGAAGATAAGATAAAGAGTAAGAAATAAGAAGTACCAATGATATGAAGACTCCAATGAGACAAACAAAAGCAGTGGTTAGTGTAACTGAATACCAATATCTCAAAGGTGTTCTGTTACAGCATAATTCATGCTAAGCCTTATATGAAATGCAGAATTTTTCAAGATAAGCACGGGACTGGAACTCTGCCCAAGATTACTGGAGGAACACGTTATCCTCCTATACAAACATGGTACTTTTTTTATGTCCCTGTTCTAGTCCTTTCACCGTATCCTTTCATTGACTGCTTGTGTATCTGTCGAGATGAGTCTAGTTTATGAGGCCCTAGATTATTCCTTTCTTTACTCACTTCAAGCATACCAAATATTTTTGACTGTGAGAATACTCTATAGTGGGTTCAATGGATTGAAATGAGATTTCCCATTGGACATCTTAATGACTAGTATATTTGTACCTCTGAAGTTGATCTTCAGCTCTCAAGTAGCAGCAGTAGCATGAATTTACTTCCATCCCATCTTCTGGGTTGAACCATGGTATCTTAATGATATAGAGACTTAGATGTAGTGTTGCCCCTCATCCAAACACACCTACTCAATACAAATACAGTGAGTTGTATCACCTGTTATGCCTCTTGGCCAAATTTAAATTATTGGAAAGTGAATTTGAAAAATTATTATATAGCTTTAACATATAAATCCCTCATTTCAAATATCTGTTAAACAAGAAGTAACAAGACTACATTGAACAAAATAACAGTATTTTAGAACATGCATTCTTCTTAAGTTTCTTTCATGTTATTTTTACCTTTAATTCTTATTTTCTATTATTCAATCATAAATGTTATATCTCATTTCACTTTCCATTGTATCATAAAAGTATTCAATGTTGCTATTTAGTCTTCATATTTATCATTTTTAATAACTGCACAAAATGCCACTGGGTTGATGCATTATAATTTACTCAGCTATTCCCCTTTTGTTTGACATTTAGTTTATTTCTATTTTTTCCTCATTATACCTTAATGAACATCTTTGGGAATATAGTTCATTCTTATTGGATTGTTTCCCTAGGATATGTACCTATGAGTGAGATTACTAGATCAAAAGATAAAGACATTCAAGCAAATGCTGATGTGCTTTCAGAAAAAAGGTTGTATAAATTCCATACTGGTCTAGACTCATCTTATCTTTGCCAACATCAAGTATAAATTTTTTGTTAATTATATGTAAAATGGCACCTCTGCCTTAATTTGCTTGGGGTGGGAGTTATTTCATATTAGTGTGAATATTTCTCCAATATTTGCATACTATGATTGTCCCATTTATATTTTGAGGAAAATCAGTTATTCCTTATCGATGTATTTGAGTTATTTTTTTTGGAGAAATCATTCCTTATAATTTGATCCACGTATTCTTTCTAGTCCACACTTTCCCAGTTATTAAAGTACAGTTAAGTTTGTTATATGCAACTCTACATAAAATATTTAATTAAATACTTATATCAAATTTCTACTTAAAGCCTACATTAAAGAAGATATTATTGGCTGAGGCTCTAGGGATTGTAGTCATGTAAAACTTTAAGTAAACCCCACCTCTGAATCTCTGGTTGTCCTACTGATGACTTACCTCAGAGTTTCCTCATCCGGGGATAATACTACAGTATAACAGTTGAGGATTAAATATCAAGTACTTAAGAATTATGTTTAGGGGCGCCTGGGTGGCGCAGTCGGTTCAGCGTCCGACTTCAGCCAGGTCACGATCTCGCGGTCCGTGAGTTCGAGCCCCGCGTCAGGCTCTGGGCTGATGGCTCAGAGCCTGGAGCCTGTTTCCGATTCTGTGTCTCCCTCTCTCTCTGCCCCTCTCCCGTTCATGCTCTGTCTCTCTCTGTCCCAAAAATAAATAAACGTTGAAAAAAAAAAAAAAAAGAATTATGTTTAATGGCTTGGCTACTCAGTGACTTAGATTATCAACCAAACAAGTTAAGATAACTGCTTTTCTTTTAGTTTATTTTACTTTTATCGTTCTGTTGTAGATTCACCAAGAATTTCATTTGGTAGTGTTTGGATGGTTTTATGGCATGAATAAAAATATAGAATGGTAAAATCTTTAGTGGGAATGCTGACCAAATATATTTCCATTTGAAGTTGTTTTAGCTCAAACTGCTAAAGAGTTTAGGTCATTGTTTACAGGTATCACTGTTACACCATATAATTCCAATTCTTTCAATATTACATTAAAGCAAGGATCTCATTTAATTCAATGGATTACATCTGCTGGTCAATGGTATTGGCTGAATAATGTCTTCTGTTTCTTATAGTGTTTTCTAAGATCATGGTTTGATGTGCTATTTATTTTAACATTCTTGGGTTTGTCCTTTTTTCGATATAGAATTAACATATCTATGTAATAGTGTCTGCTCTTTGCATTATCTACCTCTTCATATTCATCATGATACCAAGCATAATTTCTTACATATAATCACATTCTAGCAATAACACACATATTCATATAGCATTTTATAGTTTTCAAAGCATTTTACAAGCATTCATTTTCTCTTTGATTAATAAATGTTGTTTGACTAAAGTCAGACACATATGAGTGTCATGATACAGAAATCAATTAAATGCCATGTTGCTTTTTTTTTTTGCTTTAAGTAAAATGATTTAAATTTTTTTAATGTTTATTTATTTTTTAAGGAGAGAGACACAGAGTGTGAGTGGGGGAGGGGCAGAGAGAGAGGGAGACACAGAATCTGAAGCAGGCTCCAGGCTATGAGCTGTCAGCACAGAGCCAGACACAGGGCTCAAAGTCACGATCTGTGAGATCATGACCTGAGCCCAAGTCGGACGCTCAACCGACTGAGCCACCCAGGCGCTCCAAGAAAAATGATTTTAATAGCTGACACTCTGTACCACATTTATGATTTTTGTAACACACTCACAGTCACATTAAAATTTTTTTGTTTGATATTTACCGCAAACATGTGAAAGATAGAGAACAGATATTAGTGTCCTTAATTTATGGATGGGAAAACTAAGACTTCAAGACATAAATGACATGTTGTATAATCATATGAAAATGAGGTAAAATAACTAGGACTAGAGCTCAGCTCCCTAACCATTAGCTGTATCCTAACCATTCATGCATGCCATTCTTTGGTTTGATATAAATGCAATTGCCCAGAGACACTCAGGTTTCAGAGCATCAAAGGAAAATAAGTATTTTTTTTCCAAGACACATACTAAGAAGTCTTATCTAAAATAATAAAGAAATAACAAGAAATTGAATAATTATATATTTAATATTTAATTATTACACGTATCTTTTTTTTGAAGGAGAAAGAATATGCTAATGGAAAAATGCTTTTAGAGGAAAAAACAGAAATCCAGTAGCCTCTCTATCATTCTAATTCTGCCATGTATCTTTAAATGCTTGATCCATAGAGCTAAGGAAGACCCCACAGGTAAAGAGCCAAAGAATGTCATGGGTAGTAAATTTAGAGTAAGGGCAGTTAATTCTATCAGGTGAAGAATTATTGATCATTCTAGAGAATAAGTTTAGGAATGATAAGCAGTGAATGAATTGATTGATGGTCACAGTCAGACATACCCTGTATCAATTTCTGAGGCAAACTGCTACCTGTCATATTGGTAAGGTTGGTCCAGTTTTTATCTCTAGTGCTGCTGTGAGTTTCTGTGAGAACCGTGCTGACATGTACCTAGAACATTTAAGTAGCTCAGAAATATCAGACTCTGTTTTTGAAGTTAAGTTTGATTGCAGTTTACTCGAAAAAATATATTCGCAAGTTTGGGATGATGCGTTGCGTTTCCTTGACACCACCAGACTTTTCTTTGTTGTATGGCAACATGATGGCACTCCATACCCAGGCATCCATCTTAAAAAAGGTACTGGTCACTAGCCAAATGAGCAATATATGTACAGTCATCTGGAGATACTGGATAGAGTTAGAATGATCGACTATTGGAGTTTTACTTTTTTCCTTATAAAAACATTTTTGTTTCTATTATACCTGTTCCTTCTGAAGAAAAAAAGAAACCAAATACAGGATAATTAAGTTTAAAAGCATATGTAGTTGATTTCTTCTGAGTTTTTTTCTTTATTATTTTGGGTGAGTGTCTTGGCATGCCTTCCATAAGAATTGTCAATTTTCTTTTATTTCCCCTTCATATTTGAAGGACAACTAACCTTACAGATTTCCCCTGCTATCTGAAAGTAGAACATTCCTATGAAAACTTTCATAAACCAAAACAGCATAAAGCAAGGAAGCAATTACCATTAATTTATATGGAAAAATTTTTTAGCATTCCCAAACCCAAAAGGAATCTCTCTTAGGCTTTTCTGATAACTTAGGGACACATCTTACTAATGGATGCAGAAAATAAATTGAGATAAAGCCCAGATGCTCATGGTCACGATTCAAAGCTACAGTAGCTTGATGCTGAGTGTAATACCTGGCGAAAGAGCTGGGAGGCACCACTCTGTCTGCATACTTCCTCTGTAATGGCTTGCTGCAAAACAGATGTCAGACATTATTTTTACTTTTTGCCTTTTTTCCATAAAAGCATAAGTTCCTTGGAAATTCTTTGGTTAGTTGAAACACTAACACAAAAGTGGTCTTTTATGAAAAAAAGTGGTACAAAAGTGGTCTTTTATGAAAGCAAAGTGACATAATTTGAGCTTTCACAAAGTAGGAGGGACACCTGTGTTTGGTCTTACATGGGCATGACAGGATGCACTGCCAATAGGCACGTACTACCTTAACTAGTCAGTTACTTTATATAAAGCATGACTATAGAGCACCCTTTCTTTAAATTTCCCTAAATTAGTTGATTTGTTCCTAAGTTGCCCTTAACATAGGGCTGTGAGTGGAGAGTAGTGATTCCTCTTTACTCAGCAAATGTTTCTGTATTTCAGTTTTGAGTCCAGTATACGTCCAAAGGATTAGTACAAAATTTCATTAGGTTATTGCATGGACCTCCTGATTCAGAAACACTTGGATCTTTGTTTGAAAGGCAGATCCCTAGGTCTATCCCAGACCTAAGAAATCAAAATCATCCCTGGATCCCAGGAATATGATCTCAATGCCCATTTCTTTTCCTATCCCTTGGTCCTTATGCTCCAGCTTCTTTTAGTCTCTGACTCATGGCAAGTATGTCTCCACCAGAGGCCATGCACAGCTCTGCTTCTGCTTGAGTCTCTCATTTCCCACTTTCCATCAATGGTTACTTTTCCTCATTCAAGTTGTAGTTCAACGAGTTTCACTGTCACCTCCATAGAGCAGAGTTCAATGACTATCCAAAGTCAGCTACCACGCTCACAGACTTTTCTACTCATTAGTATGCTTTATGTGTGTCAAAGTGTTTAGCAGTGTCACATATTATTTATTTCTTTACTTATTTTTAACATTCAGCATCTGTTTCTGCTAAAATTGAAATTCCACTAACACAGGATTGTTTCTCTGCTTTGTTCACTGCTATATTTGCAGAAGGTGCTCCAACAAATACTTGTAAACTAAATGACTGAATTCTTTAACAAGCTCCCCAGGTTACTGTCACAGATCTTAAGATTTGACAGCATGGGACTAGAGGATGTCTTAGGACTAGGATATTTCTCAATTAAAAACAAAACAATGTGATGATTCCAGTTCTTCTGGGTAAGCAAATATTCTCAGAGGCAAATCAAGTCTAACTGAAACCCCCAAGAGTACTCAGGTATATGGAGTACTGCCCTGTGGCAGTGTAGAAGTTCACTGGCTGGGGTCAAGACTTTGGCTTTAGGTCCTGGTTCTGCTGATTTATTATGTATCTTTGTTCAGCCAAATAACCAGAGATTTTAGACTCTAGGACTTCTCTCTTTAGGACTTTATCTCAGAGTCCATATTTCTGCATATGTAAAACAAGGGAATGAGACCACATTAGTAACCCATGCTGCAAAATTCTAATGCTAGTGAGCTAAATATTGGCTAATCTAATATAACTGGTGTCCTTATAAAAAGGAGAAATTTGGACACATGCACAGAGGGAAGGTGATGTGAAGGGATATGGGGATAAGGTGGCCATTTAAATCCAGGAGAGTTCTGGAATAGATGCTGCCCTGACAGTCCCTCAGAAGGAACCAACGGTACCAACACCTTGATTTCAGACTTAATAGCCTCCAAACAGGTGAAGCAATAAATTTCTGTTCTTCAGCCCACTCAATTTGTGGTATTTTGTTTCAATAGCCCTAGCAAAGTTATAAAGGATGTAACTGTTGGAATCAGGTCTCTTGGTCCTGTGTGGACACATCCTATTGCCAGACAAATTCCTCCCTCCAGAATACCAAATGTCTGAGTGGTCCTAGGGCATGACAGAGCCACTCAGTGAGCAATCTTCCTCAGATCACGTTCTTTAGTTCTTGTGCTTAGAACTGCTGGTATAGCTCAAGTCTTGGAGTAGATCCCTTAATGACATTTCGGTAAAGCCTTCCTTTACTGTTCTAGTGTATTTTGCTTCAGTCAAAATAAGCCAAGATTGGCAGAAATTACAAATATTTGGAAAGATAAAAGGCAATGAAATTACTTTGAAACCCACTTTGTACAGCTCCATAAGGTTGAGCAAACAACATTTTGGGCAAAACTGCCTAGATTTTGAAAGTGGATGTTAGAAGCAGGTAATACAGAAAATTGAAGCGAATCTTCCTGAAATTACTGCTACCACTGCCAACGTTCTTTGGGGATTGGGCTAATGCAATTCCTACCTCTTCAGCCTAACAGAGAGAGGTCAGAGCTTTAACATGGCACTTGTAACAAAGGAAAGAGTCCAATTGTTCTTGTCATTAATTAGTTCAGATGTTATTTCAAATTGACTTTGGCCCTGTCATTGACTGAAGAAATCCAAGTTGGAGGGAATCAACTATGAAAATGCTACCAATTGGGAAAATGAGATCACCATTTGTAATTTGCAGTTGGAAAAGAGAATTTAATGCCCTCGCTTGATTTCTATTTAGCACTAATCTCAACGTAAGAGGGTTGACGAAAATATGGAAAGAATTATTTGAAAAATACCAAGGCTTGAATCCAAAAGTCTGTAAAAATTGCCATGACTTCTGTGTTTTGTTTCTGTGTTTATAGTTCCTTTCCATATCTGTTAACCCGGCTTACCTTAGTAGAATAATTCCATCTACAACACTACCATCATCACCTTTACCTTTATTTTCACCAATAAAACAATTATTCAGCTGTGCAAAGGGCAATGTGCAGACCCAGCTCTGCCCTGTAGTTATTTATAATTATATGGTTGCATTGAAAATATGCCATACTGTGATTCAGTTGAACTTAACAATTGACTTAATAATTCTTTTTGGTTTTATCAGTAAAGGAAGGTCTTACGTCCTAATTCTCACTTGCTTTGAGAATTAATGAGATTGTCAATTAGTCATGGCTTTACTGTCAAATATCCCAAATGCCTTTCCTTATCAATGTCAGTGATTTAAAGTATATTTTCATTTTATTAAAGCTAGTAGTTTCTACTCAGTTAATGTGACTAGAGCAATGATAAAGATGTACAGCTTCATTTTGAGAAAGCTCACTTTTTTCTACTACCTCAAGTAAAAAGATACCCAATTACTGAATAGGCCCACTTTTGAAATATAGTTTCATAGACTCTTTGTAAGGCTTCTCATAGCCATTATTTTCAGCCAATTCTAGGATAGATGAAGAAAAAAAGCAGGTTGCTTTGACTTTAACTGGGAGAACCAAGGTGGAAATACTTTACCTTCTTATTAGCACAAGTCTACCTATCACAACTTCCAAGGAATATTAATATTTGCTCCAGTAATTATTAACGCTTTCTCAAGCACAGCGTCCAGGCAGGAATTAACCTTTTCTTCTCTACCTTCTTTGTTCCCTGCTCAAATTTTCTGAATTCCATATACCAATAGTGCTGTTTTGAAAATTTATTAATCCCTAAATAATATTTATCTCTTACTTTCTAATTTAATTGAACAACCCTACTTTAACGTCCTTCCTACTTTAACGTCCTCTTTTCTTCTTCTTGTCCTTCAGTACCATTACTCTCTCCTAAGCATCTTATTAACCTCCCTGACATTTCCATCCACCGTCCCCATCATCTCACTTCATCACCTCTCAACCTTGTTCTCTGGTTCCATCTCTGTTGTCCAATCCACTTTTGTTTTCTCCCACTTAAAATGCTGAAGGCAAGATAAGGCAGGAGAGACTAGCCAGGTGATTGGCAAGAATCTTCATGAAGTGACACTTAATTTGGTGAAGTCACCAGGCTTGGGTTCAGCTAACTTCATTCTGTCATGTCTTTCTCAGGTTGCTACTTATTAACGAGGCCTGCAGGGCATGAGGTATAAGACAGTTGGTATCCTAGAATGAGAACCCCAACAGTCACATCGACTGCTGTAACAGCATCAGCGTGACTTACACATTCCTTACTTTTAGGCAAATCTACATGGGAAGTCACATGCTGTACTCAAAACAGTCTGAGTCCATTTTTCTTAAGAAATTATCTTCAGCTAAGAAAGCTTGAAAAACTCCTGTTATAAAGATAACTTTGACAACAGGATCATAATACTTCAAGTCTATTGCCAAAATTCTCTCTCCCATGTGAACTACTTGAATAAGGGTCAGGGTTTATGTTTTTCCCTGTTTCTTTTTCTATACCTCCATGCCTGAGCAGCCTCCTTTATGATTGATATATCCTTTTTTAAATTAGATTGACTTGAGTCAAGTTATAGTCTAATTTAGGAGTTTTTTTAACTTTAATATTACTTTGCATACCTTTACTCTCACCCACTAAAACAGTTAGAATATGTTTAGCCAAAAGTAACCAAAAATTCCATTCACCTTAGCTTAAACTATAAAGACATTTAAAAAGAAACACGAGGGACATCTGGGTGGCTCAATCAGTTGAGCGTCCGACTTCAGCTCAGGTCATGATCTCACAGCTCGTGGGTTCGAGCCCCGCATCGGGCTCTGTGCTGACAGCCTGGAGCCTGCTTTGGATTCTGTCTTCCTCTCTCTCTGCCCCTAAGCCACTTGCATTCTGTCTCTCTCTCTCTCAAAAATAAATAAACATTTAAAAAAATTAAAAAATAAATAAAAAATAAAAAAATTAAAAGAAACGCGAGAATTTGTAGTCTCAGGGCAAGTGTAACAAGCAGTTCAACTAACTCATCGAAGACCTTCTTCTCCCACCCTTCCTTTCCTCCAGGCTCAGTGTTTTGGTTTTGCATCTCACGATCCTCACAGCCACAAGTGCTTGTAGAACATCACACAAACCAAGGAAGGAAGGAAAGGGCAACAAGGCTCTTTAATCTTAGAGCACTGTCTTATCAGAAACATTCTGGCACCCCACCTCATCCAAGCTACCCGTCACACTTTACTTCTCTGTGGGCAGACCTGGATCACCAGCTCAATTCTAGCTAGACAAATTACTGGCATAGAAAAATAGGATTGGCATAACTGGTTTAGAATAATCATGATCCATTCTCAGTGGCTGGGCACATTGCCCAGGATGAGAGTGGAGGATGCTTAACAAGCAAGAAGTAAAAATGGCTGTTAAATAGGCCACCAACAATGAGCCGCACCAAACTCCATTGGATGATTATATAGTTATACTTGAGGAAAATGTGACTTCCTTTATTTCCTAGTTTTTAGGGTGCTAGGAAACCTAACAATTTTCTCCATGTACTTATTACTTACATTACCTTTCTCTCTCATTTAGACTCTACTTGTTGGCTATTTTCTTTACTTCCCTATCATGAGTGAACACATTTTAAAAGGGATAGGTCAACAATACATTTATAAAGAAATACATTTTGTTTGATACATACTTAAGATTGCAACTGGTTTGAAAATTTTTGCAAATGAGTATGCAAATTTTTATGACTTGCATAACAATTTCAATTTACAATATTCCATTGCTTTGAAGTTTTATTTTTCAGAGGGCCTTAATCTATTTTGAATATTATTTGATGCGCAGCTAGTATCATGAAAGTTGTTTACTCTATTGGCAACTTGATTATAATAGCAGTTCAAGCAGTGTGTGCCTTCTTGAGACAATAATTTAAAGGGAAAATTAGTAAACAACTCACAGCTGTTTGATATGAAATGTGTGTATTGTTATGAATATTCATAAATATTGTATTCTAATCAAATATATTTTGTTTTTTTATTTAAAATGGTATATGATATTAGAATATAAAGAATGCTTTTTGACTCTTATTTTTTTATTAAAATATGTTTTCTGGGGCACCTGCATGGCTTAGTCGGTTAAGTGTCCAACTTCAGCTCAGGTCATGATCTCACGGTTCATGGGTTCGAGCCCCACATCTGGCTCTGTGCTGACAGCTTGGAGGCTTGTGCCTGCTTCAGATTCTGTGTCTCCCTCTCTCTCTCTTTCTGCCCCTCCCCCACTTGTGCACACACTCTCTCTCTCTCTCTTCAAAACAAATAAATAAATAAACATTAAAAAATATTTTTTCTAAGCATATATTCTTTTTTTAATAGACTTTATTTTTAAGAGCAGTTTTAGGTTCACAGCAAAACTGAGCAGGAGGTATAAAGGTTTTCCATGATCTTCCAGCTCCCACACACATATAGCTTTCTCAGTTATCTACATACTCCACCAGAGTGACACATTTGTTACAACTGATGAGCTTATATTGGCACATCATTATCATCCAAAGTCCAAAGTTTACATTAGGGTTTATTCTTGGTATGGTACATTTGTGGGTTTGAACAAATGTACAATGACATACGTCCACCATTGTAGTATTATACAGAATAGTTTTACTCCTTAAAAATCCTCTATACTCTATTTAGCCCTCCTTTGCCTACCTGTTGTTTTTGAAATGTTAAAAAATCTTAATAATTGATATAATCCAACAGAAAATATTTTAATATCAATAAAAATATATCGTCCCTGTGATTTATATACATTTTGAAACTGTATGTGATTCAATATCCTAGATTTGTATGAATGTATTCAGTGTCAAAACGTGGTGTACCAAATTCCATAATTCATTGTAAACCTCTAGAGCAGAGCTGTCCAATCAAACTTTCTGTGATGATAAAAAATATTCCATATCTTCACTACCCAATAAAGTAGCCACTAGGCATATGCGTCTTGAGCACTTGGTATGTGATTAGTGTCACTTGGGAAATGATTCCTCAACTTTATTACATTTTAATTAATTTAAATTTAAATTTAAATAGCCGTATGTAGCCAGTAGTTACTGTATTGGACATCACAGATCTAGAATGAAGTAGAGTATAGAGAAGATAATAATTCCTCTGTACATATTGAAGGCTCTAGACACCCCCCTCAGTGTGGAGATGGTCTCTAGAATAATAAACCAAAAATGTTGGGACACAGAAGAATTAACTGGAGAACCAGTTTTGCATGAACAGGCTCAACACCAGAGGCACTTGATCAGGAGGCTTTCAGTGGAGCCTAGGGCCAGGTGATTCTGATACAAGTAGTCTAAGAATCACACTTTGAGAAACACTGTCATAGGGTCCTCCTTTCCTGCCTATCAGTAGCTGCTCTCACTTGAATGGTAACTTTCAAACATTTTTGACTTTTTTGTCAACAATTTCAATAGTATGAAATAAGTTTAGCATTTCCCAGAACACACACACACACACACACACACAATATACATATGTATATTCATGTTTGTTTATATATTATGTTTATACATATGCATGTGTATATATATATATGTTTGTATACTACTCATAAATATATATAATACATATGTATAAATACAAAATATATAAATGTTATAAAGCCATATTTACTTTTATTAGTGCAAGAAACTCTAGTCTTTTAAGTTATGTTTCTCTGTTTGATTTTTTAAAAATCTGGTGGTGACCCATTAAAATGAGTTATGACTCAATAATGTGTCAGTACTCAAATGGAAAAGCATTGTGCTGGATAGTCATGATTCTGGCCCTGAAGCTGTGCATAGAACCTCAGGGCAGAAGTATAGAGGCAGGAAGTGGAGAAAGCTTTTTTTGTTCCACCCTGCACTAAGCTGTGGGCACACCTGCACAGCTAAGAAATTTCTAATTCAACAAATGCACTGGTGGCTCTATTTATTTATTTATTTATTTATTTATTTATTTATTTAATTTTAAGTGGTTCAAGAATAAGATACATATTTATGGTCTAACTGCCAGAAAGATCAAACATTAATGTCCCATGTAGAAAGTATTTTTGTAAGTAAAGTAGGTTTATCTTTTTTGGGGGGCGCCTGGGTGTCTCATCTGGTTAAGCGTCTGACTTTGGTTCAGGTCATGATCTCATGGTTTGTGGGTTCAAGCCCTGCATCGGGCTCTGTGCCCAAAGCATGGAGCCTGCTTCAGATTATGTGTCTCCCTCTCTCAGCCCTTCCCCTGCTCGCACTCTCTCTCTCTCTCTCTCTCTCTCAAGAATGAATAAACTTCAAAAAAAATTTTGAAAAGAAACAGGTTTATCTTTTTAAAATATGATGATGAATTTGTCCAGAAATAGATATTGTGGTGACCTTTTATGCTGAACAGTAAATGTGTAGCTTTAACACACTCTTAGAGTATGTTGTGTTAGATTTTAACATATTCTTTCATTTTCATAGATGCAAAGAGACAAGAATATATTAATGCCATGAATATCATCTAAAATTCTGTTTATCATAAGAACCCAAATATTTATCTTACATCCTTAAGCCAAATAATTCAGCAGTACTTGTGCTTATTTGTTAAAAAATAGCCTGGAAGTTATTTCTATTTACAGCAGTCTTAGTCTATTTTTCTCACCTGTTGGAATGGATTTAATTTTATCCATGTGGGTTACAAATCTGAAGGAATTAAAATTAATGATTGTGTAGTATAATAGGAGAAGAAGCTATTCAATTCCTGGGGGATAAATTGTTCTTCACTATCATTTATTATTCCTCCTGTTTCTGGTTAAAATGTGTAAATAAATAGAAAAGGGACACCTTACAGGCATTTTCATTATTTTGATGTCACTGGGACACAGTTTAATACTCTCATAATGAGTGGTCTATACATGGTTGGATCCTATATTCAGTGATAAAACATTTTCATTAAAACATATTAAATTTGTTGTGGAGCATGTAAACCATCTTAAAGATCAGTTCTCCATGGGTTCACCTGTATGTGGCCAAGGCAATTCACTCATTTAGTTATTTATATTGCTACTTGTGGTTTATTAAGGATATGCCAGGTGTGTAGTAAAAGGTCCATTCTGTGCTGTCTTTGCAGCATAACGTCAGATCAAATTTGAACATATGATTCATGCCACTTGCTGCAGAGCAGACACAAGTTATCATAGCATGAAATGAAAAGAGCTACTAGTAGTTAGGTCAAACGTTAGTGAGAGAGAGTGGGGTGCCTGTGTAGCACAGTCGGTTAAGCCTTCCACTCTTGATTTCAGCTCCGGTCATGATCTCACAGTCATGATCTCACAGTGGTGAGATGGACCCCACGTCGCGCCCCACACTGGGTGTGGCGTCTGCTTAAGATTCTCTCTGCCCCAATCCCTCTACTCCCCTCCCTCTCCCTCTCCCTCTCCCTCTCCCTCTCTCCCTCTCCCCCTCTCCCTCTCCCCCTCTCCCTCTCCCCCTCTCCCTCTCCCCCTCTCCCTCTCCCCCTCTCCCTCTCAAGAGGGAGAGAGGGAGAGGGAGAGGGAGAGAGAGAGAAGGACTATATGTGCGTGTGCTCGCGCGCGTGCACGTCTGTGTGTGTCTGGAGAATGCTATAGTAACTTTTGGTCAGTAGATGGAGTTGCAGGTCCCAGAGAGTTTTGTTTTGTTTTGTTTTTGTTTTGTTTTGTTTTGTTTTAATGCTTTGACCTTATTCAAAGCAGAATATCCATAGATGTATATAGTGCAGGGGACAACTAAGAGTAGCTCAGCTTTTTCATTCAGTAATTTAATAGTAAAATGTGTGTGTGTGTGTGTGTGTGTGTGCGCACACACACATAAATGCCTACAAGTCAAGTTAAGAGAAACACAGGGTTTTTTTTGCCTCATATTATTGTAGGTAAATATTTCACCTCAATCCATGTAAGTAGATTGCCATAAAGTATTTTGGAAGTTTAACTTTTATGAAAAAAATAAAATAAATTAAAAACATAAGTTTCATACTTCACTTAAAACTGCAAAACACATAAATTGATATATTGGCAGGTATTACTTAGTGCGAGTTTCTTTGGTGTGAAAATTTCTATATTTAACCTTGAGAAAAAGCAAAAAAAAAAAACCTAATTAGTAATGCATTAACTCTGTTTTAAAACCTGTTAAAATTTAGTTCTCTATCTTATATCTGATGGCAAAATGTTGAGCTATGTGTGATTCATACCTCTTTTACAGTGAAACATTTTGTTTGGCAAAGACACAGGCAAAATTAAGTGACAGCATAAATCCTTCATTTCTCTCTACCAGCATCTAAGTCCTTGGCTTTAGGTTATAATTGGGGACAAGTGCTTTTTTTAAAGGGTACTGAAATTTTTGTTTTTAAAATTCTGAACAGTTTTTGGAACACCATGAATACCTCACAAATGTCAAATAACTGTAATAATACAAAGCAGAAGGCTAGACCAACATCAACAGCTTTCCAGAGGAAATGTCTGAAACTTTACCCTTGTGAAGAGGAAACAGAAGGTGAGAGATTAAAGCTAGCAGAATTGGGCACCAAACCTTCAAATACTATTAGATATTTTAAAAGTATAATACTGACTTTGAGTGAAAGTCTCTAACGTTTGTGTTTATCTCGCATTCATTACATGTGAACTTCTGTGGATTTTCATGCACCAGAAAATTCATCTTTCCTCTTCCTAGTTTGTTAAAAATTATCGTGCCAAACAGCCTATGTTTTGTGGGTTTGGTTTCATACGAGAGAAACTAACCAGAGCTGGCTTTAGCTGAAAGGAGGTTTTATTAGAAGATTATTCAGGAGTCATGAACCCAAAGGCCAGAATTTCAAGATTCTCAAGGAAGGAGCTGCAACCAATGACTTAGAGCCTCAGGGAACTTTCTGTTCCTCTTGGTGCCTTTCCCCATTCTTTCTGTAGACCAGATTTCTCTCTTTCAAAGGCACATGGGAAAAAAACTTAGCCTCTCCTTAGTTCCTGAATTTATATATTTCAAGTCTAGCTGCATAAAGATGGAATGAGTAAATCTCCATGAAGCCCAAGCCCAAATTCCTGAAATGGAGGATCTGAGCTGGAATAAGTCAGGTGCTCCTCCTGATCGAATCAAATGTGCCCAGGTGGCGCCCACTGTACAAAATGGCTGCAGAGAACCTTCTACCATGAATGAAGTGGGGATTAAGAAAAAGATTACTGTGAATTGATCAGACTTCCAAAATGCTCCTGATTAACGGTAGACTGTTTTGTGTTTTGTTTTTAATCACGACAGACTTTAATAAGTTCCAAAACACCAACAAATATGTATTGAATGCCCAAGAGCATAGAGTGTCAGTCTAAGCATTAGTGTATCTTGTCATTTTTTAAAGTAAAATTTAGAATCACAAATGGTGTCAAATAGAAAAATTCTAATTCCTGCTTTTATTCAATGGTTGTGGCTCAGCATCTACAATTTACATAGCACTTTCTTTCCATTCCACATGTCTTAAATTATTTCTACTTCTATTTTGAGATCCTTATTGCATATGTAACAGCAAAGAAATGCTACTTTCTTGAATTGGTTCTCCTCAAACTTTCTAGTGCATCAGAATCACCTGGAATGTTTGTTAAAACACAGACTGCTCAGTCTTACACCCAGAGTTTCTGATTCAGTTAAGTCTGGAATGGGTTCCTAAGAATTCCTTCCAGGAATTTCCTCAGAAAAAAAAAACACCCTAACAAGGTATAATATAAGCCCCAAATTTATGCAAGGCAATGTTTTTTCCCAATAGTGGCTTGTGATATGTCAGTGAGTGGTGAAATCAATTTAGAAGGTTATATCCATCTTTGGGGGATGAACAGGATGGCATATATATACATATATATATTTTTTAATTTTTTAATATTTATTTATTTTTGAGAGAGAGAGACAGAGCACAAAAGGGGTAGGGGCGGAGAGAGAGAGGGAGACACAGAATCAGAAGCAGGCTCCAGGCTCTGAGCTGTCAGCACAGAGCCTGACGTGGGGCTGGAACTCATGGACTGCAAGATCATGACCTGAGCCAAAGTCGGTCGCCCAACCGACTGAGCCACTCAGGCGCTCCAAGGATGGAATATATTTTATACACAGGTAATTATACGGTGAAACTCGTTTCACAAGACAAGTTCTCGTCATAAAAATGCACAATAAACTGCATTAAATCATTTTTAGAAGGGGGTGAGATATAAATGATAACAAAACTGAATTATCTTACAATGAGGCTTTAGGGTACTTTTGTGCAAAATTATAATGGAGAAGCAACCTATCCATAGCGAACATAGAGATGAGTTATCTAACAGAGTAGACATGGTAGATCCCTGTTAATTGATTAAGATTCTGCATCTTTGAAGAGTTTCAAAAGTCATAGCACTTTTATGCTGGATAGAACATCCAGAATCATCTATTACAGTGACTTTTAAACTATGTTTATAGACTCTTAAGAGTGCCTTAGAGTTTCATTGGCTGCTGAGAGTTGTCAAATGGAGGCCAAGAGTGTGGGGCTTTTGATCTCTAATCCTACCTCTAGTAAGCTATCAAATGGATTCTAGAGTTAACTGTGTTTCTTGAATTCTTACTATGTTTCTAGCACTGTTCTAAGCATTCTTCTTCTTCATAACTATCCTATGAGGATGGTAATATTATATTCAGCCCCATTTTTTAAAAAAATGTATTTATTTTTGAGAGACAGAGAGAGAGAGAGACAGAGAGAGAGAGAGAGAGCACTCTCAGGGAGGGGCAGAGAGAGAGGGTGAGGCACAGAATCCAAAGCAGACTCCATGCTTTGAGCTGTCATCACAGAGTCCAACACAGGGCTCAAACTCAGGAAGCATGAGATCATGACCTGAGCTGAAGTCAGTCGCTTAGCTGACTGAGCCACACAGATGCTCCACCCCCATTTTTCAATTGAAGAAACTGAGGCAGGGTAAATTTAACTTGCCCAGATTTCCAGATTGTGTTTTTAATCATTATACCATAAATACCTCTCATATAGTAAGTACCCCAGAGCACAAATGAAAAAGAGTTTGTTTTGGAAAATATTTCCCAAAGTTAACCCTTAACCCAAAAGAGTCAAGATCAAAGTAGTAAAACAGAGAGTGTATACAAAGTAAAGAGAGGAATACTGCAAATGAACACAAAGTAAACAGAATAATAATAGATATGGCATATCAAAGGTTTACATAAGCAAGGCACTATGTTAAAGATCTTTACACATATTATCTCAATTTTTGTGACAACCCTCTGGAGGAGCGTGGCAGAGTCAGCTAGCTCTCCTATTCCCACCTCCATAGTGAAGGGTTTCTGCCAAGTAGCCATCCAATGGTGGCTTCAGTTTCTACCCCACCCCTTTGCAGTTAAATAAAGTAATGTGATTAATTCCTATAGTAGATTGAATAATGGCCCCCAAAGTTACCTACTTCATAGCCTATGGAACTAATGAACGTTAATTTCACATGGCAAAAGGGACTTTGCAGATAGGAGAAAAATAAGGGCCTTAAAAACAAACAAAAAAAAAGTGTGTGTGGGGGGGGGGGGGACTAATAAATCATTTTTAAAAGACCCTGATCTAATTCAAACACCTAATTTAAAAAGGAGACTTTTACATTGCAGTGAAGTAAAATACTGGAACCAGGCTCCACAGCTGCAGGAGATCCAGAGCTAGAATTGAGATGCACGGTTTGTTCAGTGCTATTCTCACTAAATAACGATTCAGCCAGGATCTTGCCCATTTAAAGTATACTTTGACAAGTAATGTCCTGGTGGGCAACATAATACCATCAGTACAAATTTCTCTAGGAATTGAGCTACACTTGAGATTAGTTGAGAGGATCTGTAAAACCTCCTGGTAGGTACTCTTTCTATACTAATTTTATGAAGGAGAAAAGTGAAGTACAACAAGGATACATAGTTTTTCCTGTGTTACTTTTTTAGTAAGAAGCACAAGCAGGCTTTCCACTCAGGACAGCCTACCTCCAGAGCATTTATCTCTTTTATCTTATCCATTGATATTTCACTTGCCAGGTACTCTATGGTCATGTTACTTTGGTTGGAATATTCCTAGTTCACAGACAGCTTTCCCATTCATATGTAATTTATCTAAGTTTAAGGCACACTCTTACATCTTTAGAAAAAACTTCTGCGTGCCTTAATTGTTTAAGTGGAAGAAATAATAGTGTTATAGTTTCTCTTTAGCAGGTGGCTAAAATACCTTAAGAAGAAATGGTAAAGTGTAATCTCAAAGTCAGGCTTCACTTGATTATGTGTGAAATAAAAATATAACTTTTATTAGAACCCAAATTATGACAATTTCATCCCTTCCCTGCCCACCAGGGATTAGCTACCTATAGTCCAATTATTTCATAGAGTCCCCAGAGCAATGACATGTGTTTAGGATTAATTCTACCTACGTTGTTTCATTCTCATCAGAGAATCGCTTCGTGTCGTACCACAGATCCCCTAAGAGCACCACCGATCCTGCTGATTTAAATTCTTCCAGTGAAGTCACCCCCTGAGATATTGGTCTGATTCTGGGCTCTGGACAAAGATAAAGAGAACATCATTCATGGACACGCACCCTCTAACCTCACTCTAAATGCTATCACCTGAGTCTGAAAATGGTATTACTCATTATACAGCCTGTGAAAGGTCCCTTGCAAATAGTTCCTTCTGCTGCTGATCTTCAGCCTCTAAATTCCTATCAGGAGTTGTACACACCAGTAAAGGAAATACAATTACTTCTCTAAGGGTCAGCAACAGTCTTTAGACATAAAGCATGCTTTCTCCATACTTACAAACCTGTCTCTATAGGTGTCATTATTTCCAGAGTGCAGTGCAACTCTGGGTGCCCCATAAAATAACTTGATGGAATAGTTGAACTCCTTAGAGATACAACTGACTAGTTATATCCATTTTAGCAGAGCGTGGCTGTTTGATATTCTCATAATAGAAAGTCTAGTTGGTAGTTTTCCCAGAACACAAGAACAATCTGCCCCAAAAGGGATTTCATGGAGTTTTGAAAAAAAAAACTTTTAGATGACATTTTTTTTCCAAACTTCTACCCAGCAAAGTTTTAAAAATTCTAGGACTGCATTTCATTTGAAGTACTTGGTCATAGATAACATTAGAGGGATTCTAAGAGATGATCTTACCTTCGATATGTCTGAATCTATGTTGTAAATAGCCAGAAATAGAATTTCCACTATTAATGGAAAAAATTACTAAGAGTTAGATCATGCAAATACAAGTTTTATAGAACATAACATTTGAATTTTTTTTTAAACTCACTGATTAAAAGAATATAAAATTTTCTAAGAGTTATAGCTAATGGGTATCTTTATTCGCCTACTACCACTTTATATTTTAAGATCCGAATAACATTTTGGGAACTTACCTCTTCAGTTGCCTTCTGAGCCAATTTATAAGACAAAGAGATCAATTTCCTTTCTAGTTATACTTCCTTTTTGCCCGAAGCTGGTATTACCCAGCATGATCACTATTTTATTCGCAAAAGTAGTTTCAGTTGGCATTTAACTAATTCCAAAGAATTGAATACACCCTTGAATAATGAAAACATATCACTAATAAGTACACAGGGCAAAGCATTTTGAAATATAATCACATCTCCAAAAGAAGAGTAAAACTTACTTTAAATAATGTGATAATTACAAGGCTTTCTAGAGTTATTAATTTGAAGGAGTAACAGATGTTTTCTTTAATAATATGACTAAGTCTTCAAAAGCCCATTAACACAGGGGATCATAATAAAGAATTGCATGAATACTTTAAATATTTTATCCCTAAACATGTAAATACACATTACTGTGCCAGTCTTTTGATGTAGGAACAACAACTTGCATTTGTGTCCTGGTCCACTGATGGGAATTCTTTTCATTCTTTCTCATCTATGATACCCTGACTGCAAATGCCCAGCTTTCACTTCCTTAAACAGAGTAAATCTTCAAGAAAGTTGTTCATCAATATGAGCAGCTATTTTGAACTGTTATGCTGCCACACCTAATTCACAACAAGTCACCTGAATTTTTTTCAAAGCATCTAAGTTAGTTTTCATAGAGTGACTCTTTATATTGACATTCATTTTCATTGTTAAGAGAAAGAATTTACGTATACACCTATACAAATTCAACTGGCATAAACAATGTATGAAATAATTTTGCTAAGCAAACAACTCCACTTGTGAAAGCAAAAGTAAGTGGATGAGTCAGAGAAAATCCTACAGCCTCTCAGATTCTGCAAGTGCTAGAGAGCAATCAATAGGTTTCACAAAGGTAACAGAGAGTTTGCTTAATCCATGGAGTTGGCTAAATGATTGTTAAGAAAATTCTAGTGTATCGATTAAGAAATTGCCTTTGTGTTTCATATAAGGTAAAATATGTTAAGCAACCAATATGAGAGTTGCACAATGAGAGTAAGAATGCAAAGAAGAGAGAGATCTCATTGGGTGGAAGTGACTAGAGAATAATTCACGAATTTAGTGGAACTTAAATGACAGTAAACCTAAATGCTCTAGGTGAAGAAGGGAAAAGGCAAAACTGACCTGAGCGGGGCAATGTGGCAACATGTGCAAATCCAGACATGCATCAGATCAGATGTGTTCTTTGGTAGACCGGAATTAATTTACTCTGTGAGTGGTGGGGGATGAGAGCGAGGGGTGAATGGGGTGGTCACTGGTCTTCCCTTGGGCTCTTCCGAACCCCAGGAGATCCAGGGAGCCCGGACAAAGACTGGCTCTGTAGTGTTTATTGCGTGGTACTTAAGCCTACTGTACGCCATCCCCCACCCCTGCCACACACACAGCTCAATTATACTTTGTCAGGCTTAAATGCAAGATTTAATTGTACTGAGGATTCATCAACAAAAGGTGTTTGTAAAGCACACTAATCCAATATCTTTCATGGAAGATAAAGTTAGAAAAGCAGATGGAGGGGCGCCTGGGTGGCGCAGTCGGTTAAGCGTCCGACTTCAGCCAGGTCACGATCTCGCGGTCCGGGAGTTCGAGCCCCGCGTCAGGCTCTGGGCTGATGGCTCAGAGCCTGGAGCCTGTTTCTGATTCTGTGTCTCCCTCTCTCTCTGCCCCTCCCCCGTTCATGCTCTGTCTCTCTCTGTCCCAAAAATAAATAAACGTTGAAAAAAAAAATTAAAAAAAAAAAAAAAAAAAAAAAAAAAAAAGAAAAGCAGATGGAGGCAAAATTAAAATGTGTTTTCAAACTACCAGCCTAAAATCTTCAGGTTTACCTTTAAAGGTTAGAATAGAATGATTTGAACTGGCTAGGTAATGAGTTAAAAATCCAGGTTTTAAAAACATTTATCTTTTTTTTTTTTTTAAGCTGTACCAATTTGCACTGGAATCATTAGTAAGTGCACATGCTGTACTTGGTTTTGGAACACTTTTAATTTTCTTTTCTGATACATTATTATTCAATATAATTAAATTTTAAAAAGGTCATCATTTTTCTTCACCCCTACCCCCAACCTCTGATAATCACCGATCTGTTTCCTGCACCTATGAGTGTGTGTGTGTGTGTGTGTGTGTGTTTTAGAATACACATATAAGTGAAATCATATGGTATTTGTCTTTTTCTGACTTATTTTACTTAGCATACTGCCTTTAAGGCCCAACCATGTTGCTGCAAATAACAAAACTTTATTCTTTTTTATTCTTTTTAATGAAATAATATTCCATTATATTATATATTGGTGGATATACCAATATATTTATCTGTTCATTTATCCATGGACACTTATGTTGTTTCCATGTCTTGGTTAGTATAAATAATGCTGCAGTGAACATAGGGGTGCATGTATCTTTTTGAATTAGTATTTTTGCTTTCTCCAGATGAATACCAGAAGTAGAATTGCTGGATCATATGTTAGTTCTATTTTTAATTTTCTGAGGAACCTCCACAACATAGCTTCACAACAAAGACTTATCCAGTCCCAAATGTCCATAGTGCTGAGGTTGAAAAACCCTTTTGAAGAAGAAATGCTTTAACATGAGTAAAAAAGATGTCTTAGAAACAAAAATGAGAGAGTTTGGAAGAAAGTGAGGTAAGTTAAGTTAATAAAATCACCGAAACATATTTCTTAAAATACCAATGCTCAGGCTCCTCCCAATGGAATGGGACTCTGGAATGGAATTGGGGTCCAGGAATCAATATTTTTTAATGCTTCCCAAGTGATTCCAATAGCATTGCAAGTTAAGAACGGCTGGCCTAGATGAAATCACTAATAGGTGGAAGGTTGTATGAAACTGGACCTTAAGTTTTTTTTTTCCTCAGAAGCAGACAAGTGTTAAAGGCCACAGTAAGTTTTACATTAAATTTTCTGCCTCTAAGGAAGTCATTCTGCACCACCTACTGGGAAGAAGTTTAGAGGAGCAGAGAAGGCATGTGAAAGGAGTTGGTGCTGTCCCAGCTTTCCTCATTCATGGTCCTGTATGGGTCAGAAGCATGACTATGCATAGCAAGAAGTTTTGTTTTTTGTTTTTTTATATAGGTCAGGATTTTAAGTTGGGTTGGGATAAAGATTTTTGAGTAATTCGTATAGCCACAAAATGTCAATACTTTGTGAAAAGGAAATTAGAGAAGTATATAGAAGACCTCTGTCTTAACTTAGGCTGCTTTAACAAAATGCCATAAACTAGGTGGTATCTAAATAACAGAAACTTATTTTTTGGAGTCTAGAAGTCCAACATCAGGGTGCCAGCAAAGTGAAGTCCCTCTTCCAGTTGCAAACTCATATAATGGAGGGCAGAGCAGAGAAAGCAAGCTCTATCAAAACTCTTAGAACAGTACTAACCCTACTCATGAAGGTTCCACCCATGTCACCTCCCCAAACACCCCCTCCTCCTAACACATCACATTTGGGGTAAGATTTCAACATATGAATTTGGGTAGGACACAAACTTTCAGTCCAAAACAACCTCAAAGCCCTATGGGAAAGAGTACAGCATAAAACCAAAGGGAGTAGCAGGGAATTGAGGAGGAGTGAGGCTGAAATGGCAACCACTGAATGAGAGGCAAATTGGTGAGACCTCATGTAAAGGAAGGGCCTCACCTTTGAGGTGGAGGAGGTAGGAAGAAGGCCTTGATGTTTCAAAGGAAAAAGAGTGACATTATTCAGAAGAATCATATCAGAAGTGCTAAGGACTTTCAAGGAACAGAAAATTGCAAAGGTTCTTTTCCCTTTTTGAAGATAACTTCTTTAATTTTACATGATATAGTTAGCAGGAATTATTTCAGAATAATTAGTAATATTAGAAGAGCACAGTTCTTTAAATCCTTGCTAGTCAATGAGTGGTCAGTGGACCAGAAGCATATCACCTGGGAACTAGCTAGAAATGCATAATTTGAGGTTTTATGCTAGATCTGCAGGTGTATTATATGCACATTAAAATTTGAGAAGCACTGCTTTGAATTGTGAAGTAGATGTATATTAAAACAAAATGATTTGGGGAAACTATTTTATATTCCAATTCATGCTTAGCCTAAACACAATTTTAAAAGATTTTCTTGTCTAATAGATACCTTTTCCTACAAAAATACACATAGAATATTTTATAACTCTAATGTATCTCTTTATGTAAATTTCAGTGTAAAAATAGAGTTTGTTACAAAAGCTGTATGAAAAATAAGACTCTTGAAGAAAAAAACCATATTTGCCTATCTTATCTATAAAGCCTAAATGATTAGATGCCTTGCCCTGAGTTAATATGATGAGAGCTGGTATTGTTTTACAGTGGGATTTATCAAGGTAATAATTTTGATGCAAACTCAGATTTTAGAAGTACTGTTATATAAGAAGTACCAGATTATATGTACAGTATTTAATGGGATTTGTTTGATACAAACATGGTCTGCAACAGTTTACACTTTGCATGGAATCATAGCACTTTAATGCTAGAATGGATCTTATAAATGACCTAAAATAATTCACATCCAATTCTGTAATTTCTTCCTCTGTGGATGAGGTTTTGATTATCAGTGTCACTTAAATTATGTTTCTCAGAATTGAATCAAGCACCAGATCCACAAAGCAATGATCACTTTTCTATTATTATATGGAACCTATAGTTTGATTTGGGTGGCCTGCAGATTCCTGCTAGCTTTGTTATTATTATTTCTGTATTAACACTGTTCAGGGCCATTTGTCTAAAAACTATGGCTAATCACACTCTTGAAAGCAGTATGGAGGTTCCTCAAAAAATTAAAAATAGAACTACCCTATGACCCAGCAATGGCACTAAGGTATTTATCCCAAGGATATAAAAATGCTGATTCAAAGGGGCACATGCACCCTAATGTTTATAGCAGCACTATCGACAATAGCCAAAGTATGGAAAGAGCCCAATGTCCATTGACTGATGAATGGATAAAGAAGGTGTGGTGTTACTTGGCGATCAAAGAGAATGAAATCTTGACATTTGCAACCACATGGATGGAACTAGAGTGTATTATGCTAAGTGAAATAAGTCAGTCAAAAAAGGACAGATTTCATATGATTTTACTCATATGTGGAATTTAAGAAACAAAACAGATGAACATAGAGGAAGGAAAGGAGAAATAAGATAAAAACAGAGAGAGAGAGAAACCATAAGAGACTTAAATACAGAGAACAAACTGAGGGTTGCTGGTGGGTGTTGGGTGGGGATATGGGCTAAATGGATGATGGGTATTTTTTTTTTAATTTTTTTTTTCAACGTTTTTATTTATTTTTGGGACAGAGAGAGACAGAGCATGAGCAGTGAGGGGCAGAGAGAGAGGGAGACACAGAATCAGAAACAGGCTCCAGGCTCTGAGCCATCAGCCCAGAGCCTGACGCGGGGCTCGAACTCACGGACCGTGAGATCGTGACCTGGCTGAAGTCGGACGCTTAACCGACTGCGCCACCCAGGCGCCCCTGGATGATGGGTATTAAAGCGGGCACTTGTTGGGATGAGGCACTGGGTGTTGTATGTAAGTGATGAATCACTAAATTCTACTCCTGAAACCATTATTACATTATATGTTAACTAACTTGGATTTAAATTAAAAAATAATAATAATAAATTTAAAAAATAAAATTATGGTTAATCTAAACTATTAGAACACTTTCCCATAAATTCTTGGCAAGAAAGTTCTCTACCAAGCTAGGCTTGTACAGTTGATTGTGTGAAAACCTAATTGCTGCCTCACCAGTAGTTTGGGTTTAGGATTACCTTGTTAGTATTTGTGAAGGTAAATTTCAACCTTGATTCTGTTACTTCTCGTAACAGCTAGCCTTCTGTGTTTGGTGTCATCTATACATTTTATACACTTTTTTATTTCCTTATTTAATTACTGACCAAAATGTTCACATCTAAGGGAGTGCTTTACTAAAGTCAAGATATCCTGTTCCCTGATTTACCAATAGTAACTATATTAAAATTAAATGAGTTGGACATGCCTAGGTGGCTTAGTCGGTTAGGCATCCCACTCGATTTCAGTTCAGATCATGATTTCCTGGTTCATGGAATGAAGATCAGGCTCTGTGCTGACAGCACAGAAACTGCTAGGGATTCTCTCTTTCCCTCTCTCTCTCTGCCCCTCCTCTGTGCTCTCTGTCTTTCTCCCTCTCTCTCTGTCTCTCTCTCTCTCTCTCTTTTTCTCAAAATAAATAAATAAACTTAAAAAATGAAATCCTTTAAAAAATTAAATGAATTTAGAAGAAAGTTCTATGAGATCTATGCTGGCTTCTTCTGTTCAGTTTGCTACTTTCCACATGCAGATGCTAATTTATAAGCAATAAGAAAAAATATTTCTACTATACCTTTAAAGTGGAAAAATACTCCTCGAGATTTCAAAATGCAAATACTTTAATGTTTTTGGTCAGACAACAACTCAGTCCAACTCTTAGCGTCTATTATTTAAATAGAGTAAAAGGCTACATAGAGAGAGGGCGAAGTATGGTTACTGGAGGAGTCATAACAATGTCTTAAATTATGTTCATGTTAAATCTCAATCATAACATAATTTTACTGTAAGATTTTTTCATTTAATTAACTTCTGATTTTATAAATTATAGCTTTATTACTTCTGGAGAAAACCATAAAAGCCTCTAAAGATTATTGAAATAACAAGCCTGCCTGGGTCAAATCCAATAATTAATATTTCCCTAATGAAAATAAAATGAAGATTTCTTATTATTAAACAGTATTATATGCTATCTTCATTTATTAATACTGCTTCACCTCTCCAATGTACCTTTTATTCAAAGATATAAAAGTCTGTTATAATTTTATCTCTGTTTCATTGATGGACAAACTGGGATATCAAAGGTATAACGACTTTCCTTGAATTGTATGTCCTGATAATGGTGAAGGTAGTTTATTATAATCTATGACCTCTGATATCAAATAGCTAGCTCCATTCTTTATCAAATTGCTGATGGTCTCTGTAAGCATTACTAGCTGAAAAATCTATAAGTCCTGGAACCAGTTCTGTGGGGTTTTTTTCCATCATATCTTTAGGTTCTGGTGTTAAGTGCCTGGAATGTAGTAGATATTCAACAAATATTTGTTGAATAAATGTACCAATGAAGGGTAATATGTATGACTCTTCCACTTAGGAAATGACTCATACTGCAACGTCCAAATACATAAATTTTACCTATTCCCTCAACTTGCTCCCATTTTATTGCTTATGATGAGTACTCACATAAGCCCTCTGCTGTGTAACAAACTCGTGAAATGAATTTCTTTTCACCATCAAGCAAATTTATGTCGAGAAACAAAATAACAATAGTGAAATATATGTATTATGGAGTTAGATGCCTAAGGTCAGATCTAGCTCTTTGATTTACTAGCTATATAACATTAAATATGATATTTTACCTATATGTCTTATCTTCTCCATCTGCTTATTGGGGATTATGATAGTTTTTACTCCATGAGGTGTTGTAAAATTAAATGACCAAATAGTTAACAAAGTTAACGTTATGATATTTTCTACTATATTTAAGACCTTGTTTTTATACTCCCTTGTGCTGTGCAATCAAGCTTCTATCCAGCCTCCACTTCTGTCTCCTCTATAACTCATCCCTGCTCTCTTCTAGACTGATAAGGTTGCCAATATTTCCCTAGTTACCAAATCTAACACCCTTTCTCAGAATGTGCTTTTGTTTGCCCCATACACAGTTTTAAAGACTCTACTGATATTGTAAAATTACCTCCTCTAACTTCATAGCTCATTTCAGAATCTCCTTCTACTTCTCTAGACTATATTTCTTTCTCTTTTTTTAGTTTATTTATTTATTTTTGAGAGAGAGATTGTGAGAGGGGCAAAGAGAGAGAATCTTAAGCAGGCTCTCTGCTGTCAGCACAGAGCCCAATGCAGGCCTTGAACCTATGAACTGTGAGATTATGACCTGAGCCAAAACCAAGAGTTGAACGTTCAATCAGTTGAGCCATCTAGGCAACCCTCTGGACTCTAGCTCTGTTTTTAAGACTTACATTTCTATTCTCTTCAAGACTCTTACCTTTTTGTGGCCATAAGTGTATAAACATCTGGTCACCAAAATAAAATCAGTTATAGTTTTGTTGTCATTATTTATTCTGTCTCACATTTCCTCCCATATGTATGCCTTTCACTCCATACCCAGTGATATTATCTTTAACCAGGTTATTGGCTGCCTATATTTGAAAACATCTGTCCAATCTGTGCTGGTCCTACAAACCTCACATGAACTATCTAAATCACCATTCTAATTGTGTGTCCTTATCTTGATCACAAATTTTCAGTTCTTCCCAGTTGCCAATCAGCCTCTACTTTATTCAGTCTACTCACCTTGTTATGGACTGAATTATGTCTTCCCAAAATTCATATGTTGAAGCCCTAACTCCCAGTATCTGAGAATGTGAATGTATTTGGAGCTAAGTCTTTCAAAGAGGTGATTAAATTAATTAAGATGAAGTCATTAGGATGGGACCCCAATCTGATAGAACTGGTGGCCTTATAAGAAAAGGACATTCAAAGAGATATCATGGATGCACTTGTACAGAAGAAAGATCAAATGAAGACAAAGTGAGGTGGCCATGGCAAGCCCAAAAGGGCGGCCTTAGGAAAAACCAAACCTGTTGAAACCTTCATCTTGGACTTCTAGAGCCCAGAACTGTGGGAAAATGTTGTTTAAACCACCAATTGGTGATATTTGTTATGGCAGCCCTAGAAAACTAATATACATCTCTTAAGTCATTCTGAGTCCCATGCTTTAACCAAAATGAGTTATTATTTCCCATTCTGTGCTTTTAATCACAGCATACACTCATTCTCAAATGCTATGACTCTCCTCCCATCAATCAACAATTTCAAAAGCTACTTCATCATGGAACATTTCTCAAATCTTGCCTGAGTATGACCTCCCAGAGCACTTTGTTTCACCCTCCTTTATGGTATATATTACTTTATATCTTAAGATAGTTTCTAGCTGATCATGTGCATATTTATACCCTCTATGCTAAGGTATAAATATGCTATATTTGGTATATATATATATGATATATCTATAGATATATCAAGGATATATATAGATCAAGGAGATTGCCTCCTAGCAATTATATACCATATATATATATATGATATATCTATAGATATATCATATATATATATGATATATATGATACCATATGATATATCATATGATACCATATGATATGATATATCATATCATATATATATGATATATATATATATATATATGATATACCATATATATATATATGGTATATAATTGCTAGGAGGCAATCTCCTTGATAACAGAAACCACATCTAGCAAGATGTTATGTGTATGCATCATCCTCTATACTTAGCACACTAACTGTGTGGGACAAACCAGTGTTTGATGTAATGAAATAACTACTTGTTCATGTTCCCAGGGTTTCATATGTGAAGTTCCATCAATATTGTATGTCCTAGAAAGCAGGAGTCAGGTCTTCTCATAATGCATATCTAGGGATCCAGTCAGTTATAAAATCAATGTGTACACATACATATGCACATATACTTGTTAATGTTTGAACATGCACAAACAAAATGATGCTGTATAAGTGTGTAGCAGTTGTTAACTACTGAGTTTTCCAGAGTGAATAGAAAGTATAGTGAGTACCTTGATTTTGCTGACCCAGACTAGTCTTGGCTAATTTTGGGGTGTGTGTGTGTGTGTGTGTGTGTGTGTGTGTGACAAGGGCAGAGGAAGCTCCTGAAGGGTTTTGCAGGAGGATTTAATTGCTCTAAGAATGAATCCCAGATGAGTTCTATATCAGTTGTAGTTTGTTGGTTTATGTTGTGGTAATAATTCCCCAAATCTCCATTCTTGCAACTGGTTGCACTGGTCTGGGAATTATATTCCCCCCATAGAGAATCTCTTTATCAATGAGTCTTATAAATACTCAGTTTTGAAGAAAATATATGAGGAGTGCCTGACTGGCTCAGTCAGTAGAACATGCAACTCTTGACCTTGGGGTTGTGGTTCGAAGTATAAAGCTAACTTCAAAAAGTGTGAAAATTAAGGGAGGTACAGAAGAATCCTAAATTCCCATTGCTACCAACATATTCCTTCCCATATTTTTTTCTATTTTTTCCTCATTTGTGCTCTTTCTCTAACATCAGAGCAAAAGTGATTCACTCTTAGCTCTTTAGCCAGGCACTATATAATCACCTTCCCAACAAGGAAACAAATTTCTCCATAAAACTTAGGATCCTTTCACAGTTTTAGATGTTCAGACAGTGTTTCTTAGGAAGAGTTGATAAACCCTTCATAAATTAAAGACTTTTCTTCTTCTTTATTGACTTAATTTTGTTCATTTATTCAGTTATTCATCCAGGAGTATTGAGCATCTGCCTTGTGTTACTGTGTTCAACTATGAAAGATACTAAATAATCAGTAATTAAAATATCTAACAGCTATTGAGAATTTATTATATGTCAGTCACCAAGATACATGCATTATAAGTGGCATGTTCTTTACATCTTAACAAAATCCTAAAAGATACATACTATAGTTTCATAGTAGACAAGAAAAAAAGCTTAGAGCAAACTTTGCCATATTTGCTCGCCAGAAATTGGTGGAATTAGAGCATGAATCATGGTCTCTGACTTCTTAGCCCAAACTCCTAACCACTGAATATACAGTTTACTTTCTTAGGAATCTTATTATCTAGTTGGTAATGAGTACAATCAGAAATTTCTAAATATCTAGGTTAAATAAAAAGTAGAAAACTAAATGTAGTATTTGTAAGCTAAGTTCCATAGAAGAATAGAGAAAGGTAGGAGTGATTAATTCTAACAGGCAATAAAAGGGAGACATAAGAGTTGTTCATCAAGAAGGCACTGGTTCAGCTGAGTGTGGATGATGAGTAGGCATTCCCTACACAGAGGTCGTTTGTGACTCAAGCAAGGTCAGAGGGATGTGGCCATGTGGATAGGACAGAGTACATATCTGGGTGATGCTACATGAAGAGGGTATCTAGTGGGTCAGAGGAAGTTGGGATCACAAAGGACCTTAGTGACTACACTAAAGGAATGTGAACATGTCTATGGAAGTCAATGGGAACTACTTCCCCACTAAATCAATGTTTTTATGGGTATTATAGGAAATATGGTATGACAGCTTTAAAGATGGCTTAAAAACAGGACTTCAAAAAATTTTGTAATCAAAACATAATTCCTTGAAAACAAACTCTGTGATGCTTAAGGCCAATTCAGTCTTCAAGTGAGCATGAATTCAATTAGCTATTTACTTTTTTAAAATGAGGATAGATCTGTCTAATGTGGCTTGTAATTTACCAATTGTATGTAAATCATGTTCTCCTGAAAATCACAGAAGTTATATAAAGGGACAGTCCTTTCAGCATGTTCAACCCACATACACTGTTTTTTTTAAATATTATTTGATTTTTAAAATTTATAACATAATAATACAAAGGCATAAAGCTCTTCAATTGAATTAAATATTGTTTAAATGCTTTAGGAATAATTCTATTAAGGCATTTAAACATAGTATTATCTATTTCATATACCACATTTCTTCCCACATGTAGTCACAATCTTTCTTATATCAGATTTTGCATAATCTTTAAACTGCTTATTGTTAATTTTTTTATAGCAGATAAAATGTTAAATGAAAAACTTGGATTTGTGAATCAAGTTGGGCTTCCTCAAAATTTTGTGTTTATGTATGCAGGTGGGTGAATTTGTTGATGATTCATGCACTTTCCATTCAAGGGCATTTTATTTAGTACCATTAGGTTACTGTAAAAAATATATTTAAAAAAACTAGAAAAATTAATACCATGTCTCCCTCGAATTTGATGATGGGACAAGTACGTAAAATCTGAATCTCAGACTTCAAGGTCAAAAAGGGATTTCTTGCCTGATTCAATTACTGCTCAATTTGATAGCAATAAAGGAGTTAAGAGCATCTCCTATAATTTGGCTAGACTTTCATTATAAAAATAGAACACATTAACAGGAAACCATTAAACACAATTTACGTGTGAATAGCCCCCTCAGTGGAAGCTTTGTGTCTGCCATTTACAGGATAAAGTAAAGGTAACTGTTTCACATCAATTACCAGTGACTGCAGACAACATACTTTTATTAACTCTATGGTAAAAGCATTCATATTTATATTTTAAGAATGACACAAATCCATTCTTTTCAGTATTAACCCACATCCCACACAATTACTGCCCTGACATTAATTGAAGTAATAAATTGGCTTTAGTGTTTGTTGGCTTTTCTCCTCCTTTGGCCATCCTGTTTTGCTGTATGGTATAATGTGCCTTCATTTTTTAACTGACTAGAGGGAAAATGTTTTCAATTTCACATTAGTGAATGTGGCCCATTTATTTTATATTTCCTTGGTACCCCTAAGAGAAAAAAAAAAGTATCTGTATTCAGTTTCAATTCAGAACAGTAGCTATAAACACAAAATGCAAACTAGCTTTGCAAGTTTAAAGCTTCTATTTATTGTTAAAGTTTTAGCTTATGTTTCTTGGATCCACAACTATGCTGAAATAGCTGTGTGCAATGAAAAGACCCAGGTTCAAGTCTAGATTGTGCTTCTCTCTCTCCACGAAACTGTAGGGTGCTGGCAGTTCTGTTATCTTCTCCAGGTCTTATTTCACCATCTGTACAATTGGGATTCTAAAACTTCCTTTCAGAGTTATTATAAGGGTGAAATAAAATCACACATATTCAACAGTATTCCCTGAAGCCCATATTGTGCCAGACATTGGCGCAAGTACAAATCACATCAGTGAACAAAACCTAGAAAAATCTCTCTCCCCTGGAACTTTATATTTCACCATATAAGAAAAACTGCCATTTTATGGTGTAGAGTAGGTGCTAATGATTTCCAGACCTTTTCAGACTATGACTATAAAATGAGATGGCATTTCCTTTAAATGCCAAATTTTGATAGATGTAGGACCAGAGCTTCTCTTCAAAGTATCATTCAGCACTTCTCTGAGCCCCCAAAGAGCCATCTGGTGTAAGCTCTAAGAACTTACTCAAATTGCCTCCTTTTTCTCCCTCCTCAGGTCACTAAGTCAGTTAGCTTGTGCTGCTGAACTTGTGCTTGGTACAGCCCTGTACCCCCAAGGTGCCCCTCACCTCCTCCCTCTCTTACCTACATCCCAGCCTCAGGGAATACCAAATCCACATTGCCCTACTCCCCAGTAGACAGAAAAGAATTTACCCCAACTCCATTTCTCTGATTGTTATTTTCGATACCTTAATTTAATCTCTCACTTTCTTTTTTCTCCAGTATGAATGTCTGGGAAATCTCATGGGTTTCAAAGGAAGTACCTTTTCCTACACAAAGGACACATGCTTTTACTCTCAGTTTTTGGCAGGGTAAATAGCAGAACATAACAAAGTATCCTGTCACTCGTTCCTGACTAACACTACCAGGTGTCTATTGTCCAGTTCACATCCTCTTTACCACTTCTCCTCCAGTGAAGGAGTTCTACGAGTTCTTCCCACCCTCCTTGCCCCAGCTTCTTAGCTTCAAAGCCAACTACTTAAAGATTTGCAATTCTATCTTCATTCTCATAGTTTCAGAGAAACTAGAGTCAAAGTTTGGTCATAGCTCATACCTAAGATAAGAACAACAGATGGTCTACTCCCTTTTATTGATCCCTGTAAATAAATGTTCAATAATTTTTTTTTTTGGTAATGAGGTTGAAATTGTAGATACCAGTGTCAAGGTATGTAGTAGAGATGCTAGATTTAGATATAACAATTAATGATTAATTTTTTTTAACGTTTATTTATTTTTTAGACAGAGAGAGACAGAGCATGAACGGGGGAGGGGCAGAGAGAGAGGGAGACACAGAATCGGAAGTAGGCTCCAGGCTCTGAGCCATCAGCCCAGAGCCTGATGCGGGGCTCGAACTCACGGACCGTGAGATCGTGACCTGAGCTGAAGTCGGAGGCTTAACCGACTAAGCCACCCAGGCACCCCAACAATTAATGATTAACAAGGTCCCTTCTTCAGTCCTTTAAGGATTTTCGATATGCTGTTGTAGAGGAGGAAATACTTTCCTCTCTACCTTTCTGAGTTCTTAGTTGAAACCCCTGTAAAACAAGACAGATTAACAAGAGAAAAACAAGTTGATTAACAAGTATACGTGAAAACATTGGAAATACCTAGGGGAAATGACGGTCTTAGATGACTTAGAATTCCACTGTATACAGCATCTTCAACAAACAGCCAAAGAATGGTAAATCTGTAGATAAATGACAGCACAAAACAAAGCAGTTTTAAGCAGAGATAAAGCAGAGGTAAAGGCTAGTTAGTAAAGTTTGTTATGTAGATTCCTCTGGTTCCTTCTCTAAGGTGAGATTTCTCTGGGGACTAATTTTTGTCCTTCTTGGTAGAAAGGGGAAGAGAGACACTGTTTTTAGGTGTAAATGTATGTCCTACTTCTGGACAAATGGAGGAAGGCGGAAAACTATTTCTTTTGCATCTGTTTCTTCTCAGTTGCTTTCAATTCAAAATAATCCATATGCCAAAGTGGCATATTTTGGGTAGCACAATCTTCAGTGTAAACTACCAAACAGAGCACAAAGTTTAGATTAGATCAGTAGAAGTGAATCAGATAGTGAATTGGAAAAGCAGGTACTGTATTGATACTCATACATAGGCAATAAATGCATCAAAATTGTCATCTTCAAATATAAAGAGCAGCTTTTGCAAAAATGTGAGAGGATACTAAATTCAGAAATGAGAATAACTTTAAATTGTGATGCACATGACAGGTGAAGTCTTTCAAATAGCACCTCCAGATTTTCCACAAAGCAGTGCATATTGAATAAGGCCAATTCTTGTTTAAGGGTATTTAACCAGTTCAAGGGTATGATAACAGACACTTGGGATTTTGAGTCTTCTTCAATAAACTATTTCCAGCAGACCTTTGCACTGTTAATATCTTATTATGAAGAATTTGAATATTTCTAATGCTCTATGATTTACAAATACCTCTTTTCCCTCAAAATAACAGCACAATTGAGTTTAACACCCATATGCTCAAAATTAACCAAAACCATTTTTAAAGATGCTAAAATAATAATATTTTAGTAACCCAGAAGCAATTAAATTAGTGAGTGAACATTATCTTTAGGAAGATCAAATTCAATACAATGATGTCAACTGCTAATTAGCTACAAGGTCATCTAGCGGTTGTTTAACATTTTTGGTAATTGAAATAGAACTTAAAATTCCACACTAAAAGACAGAATTCAAGAAATGTGTGATGCCTCAAATACATTCTTTAAGCCAGAGAAATTATCCATTTTTCTATTTTCATCTTGAACTGGTGTGTTCTAAAGATATGGTTGATACTGCTACATGTATTAAGTGAAGTGAAACTTTATCGAAGAATCTCCAAGTGTTGAAAAAATATCAAGATAGTTAACAGAGTTTCTCAAAATTGAAAGCAACCCAAGCCCCATGGGAAATGTAAAAAAATAAAAAAAATAATAACATTAAAATATCTCAGAATAGGAAAACCACATTGTTCTATGTAAATGTGTAAACATATGATTTATTCTTTTTTGGGGGCCTACATAATAAACACCAATCTTATTAACATATTAAACTTTTTACTCTATCACCCTCACCTACCTTTTCAGATTATCCCAGGTATTGCTTACGTTTAAGCTACATCTGGCAATTGCTTGTCCTTGAGCCCATCTGTATTGTTTCTCCCTTTTTACCACCTGTCAATATTGTACTTACAGTTCAAGGCCTTATTTAAATGTTACCACTTTGAGAAGAAATAATCACCTCCCCCTCACCTGATGCACTTGGTGCATTCTTTTATTAAATATTTATTACCATCTCGCCTTATGATTGCATTTTGCTCTTTTCCTTCACTCATTAAATTGCTGGTTTCCAAAGAGAGAGCATGCTTTATCCTCTCCTTAATCTCCAATAGCATGTGATAAAAGATAGAGTCTTTGGAGCCAGACAAACAAGGTAAGATTTTGAATCCTAGTTCACAAGTGTTATGCCCCAGAGCAAGACCCTCTGTTTGCTCATCTATAAAATGAAGGTATTAACCTACCTCTTAAGCTTGTTATGGCAATCAAGTGAGATACCATGTAAAGCACTTAGCACAGTACCTAACCCTGAGTACAGGCTTAATAAATGGTGATCACTATTCTTGAGGAAAGAGTAGTAGAAGGGAGTTCATTTTTAAGTCTATCTAAGCAGTGGTGAAAGTGGAAATGGCGAACAGGGGCAGCGCTGGGCAACAAATTGAGTAGCTGGAGAAAATTTCTACCAACTCACGTATTTGAGTAATTCTCACAAGGACAAAAGCATGGTCTTATTTAGTCTGTGTCTCAAAGTGGTGGTTTCATGGTTGTAAACTATGTGTTTGCTCTTTATTCCTATAGTTCTTTGGATGAAAATATGTTAAGCCATTATTTTAATTTTATGGCCATCAGTTTAGAAATAACACATTATATTCTTACAGAATCTATTGTCAAAGTATATGCTGTATTTAAAAACATTCGAGTATTTAATCATAAACTCAATACAACTATAGATTTTAAAGGGACTTCGTTTTTATCTATCCAACATCTCATCTTATACAAGTGAGAAAACAAAAGATAGGTGTTAGGTATCTTATCCAAAATCTTTACACCAAATAACAGATAAAAAAAAAAACAACAACTAGAACTCAGGTTCTTTGAGTCTTCATCTAGTGTTTTTAGTGTATAAGTAGCACATAAGTGACACATTCACAAACCACGAAGAAAGCACATGCAGAGTGAAAATTAAAAAAATAAAAGAGAACAGAAAATTTTGGAAGAAGAAGAAGAAAGATGACTGAGAATGAACATCAAAGGGGTGACGAGATCATAAAACAGGAGAGAATAATGTCTGGAATGCCTAAAGCAACCTTGAAAGAATAGCATATGTGACCATGAGACAGTATTCTATAGAAAGCAGCAGCATCCCTGACCTCCCAGGAATTAGAATACAGTATTGGGCTGCAATAATATGTCCCCAAGAGTTCTGAATAATGACCAACAACTGTATAAGTAGTAGATGCTCCAATTTGAACCAAAATGTGTTTATGCTAAGATTGAGACATACTTGGAAACCTAGAAATATAGGTTTGTCAGAGGACCTTTAGAGTGAGAGTCAGAGAAACTGCTGGGTTATAACTTATCCTAAAGTAAAAGAGCTTAGAAGTATATGGGACAGAGTCCAAGGGTACAAGTCCAAGTACAACTGAGATTGTGTTATAACCAGTTCCCCATGGAGTCATGGTTTGCTCACATAGCACTATAATGAAAGGGTAAGTAAGTCCCAGAAAGAGCTTTCTCATTAAAATGACCATGGGATATTGAGTGTACAAGACATTAGCAGCCCTGGGGCTGGCAACTGTGACTAGAGCTGGTTCTGTTGGCACAGACAGCAGCACCCTCAATATTGGGCATAAGCAGACAGAGAAGATGCCAGAAAAAAAATGACAGCACTCTCTGTGTATACTAATAATTGACTTGCTCCTTTGGATGAGCTACAAAGCTACAAAGCTACAAAGACTATCCTCCACTTTAGATCTCAGCAAGAAAGAAGGAAATACACCTGAAGCTACATAGCAGCCAAGACGATTACCTCACAAAGAACAGTAGAAATTCCCAGGCCACTAAAGAAGAATATCATTTGGAGTCTTATTTTACCAGGAGCATTAGACAGGGTTGGGAAGGAGATGGGGCTAGGAAAATATTATTGAATGACTTATTTTAGTATGAAGGACAGGGAAATGTTTGATATGATCTGGAGAACAGAGGATGCAGTTCTTGGGGTACCTGGGGGTGGCTCAGTTGGTTGAACATCCTACTCTTGATTTTGGCTTGGTTCACAATCTCACAGTTTGTGGGTTTGAGTCCCATGTCCCCTGCTTGGGATTCTCTGTCTGTCTTTCTCTGCCCTTCTGCCCCCCTTGCTCAAAACTAAATAAATGGACTTTTTTTTTCAAAGAAGCAGCTCTTGACAACAGAATGCTAACATTTGAGAAAGAAGACCATATGTACGAAACAAAATTTAATGAATAAGTAACTAACTCTATCAAGGCTGTATAAGGGAGGAAAATACCATTTTCCACCACTCTACTAAGCTCTTGGCACAGGGTCCTGTAACACAAGAAAGACAAACAAGAGAAAAACATACATGTTTTTTAATATGTTTTTCATGACATGGGAGCCTTCATAAGGAAATGGAGACCCGAAGAAGTTGTTGACCTGAGTGTTTCTGTGCTAGTTTTGATGAGGAGTGGAGATTCAGAAAAGGGTAAAAAAGCTAACTGTATTAAACAGGATAAAAGAGCAAGGCCTGTTTGTTCATATTCCTCTTCATGTCTTAGAGATAAGGATGCCCCTTTTCCTCTAGCAGAGAGAGGGCACTGCTCACATGAGGGTTTTATGACCCATTTCAGGGAAAAGTCAGAAAACCCCTTCTTCACATGCCATTTCTCAATTTCCTTCAGCTTAAAATATTCAATGTGCCACGTTGCCAGATTTGGGAGTAGCATGTCTTGAACCCCATCATCTGCTACTGTATTGTTAGGGGCCTTCACAACTGTATGTATTATTTGGAGGTATTCGTTATTTGAAGGATGAATTTAGTTGAATAGAGGAAAACTCTAATGCATGGGCTCAGAGTGTTAATACATTATTTAGCTTGTTTTTCCACCCTTCTTTTGGCTAATGTTGGGTCTAGAGCTGTTCATTTTATTTAATTTTTTGAAAAGGTGTTCATTTTTCATTGCTGTCTAGGACTTTAACAGAAGTCTATGCTTGCTCTGTGAACATTTTATTCAAAGCCAGGTTTATGATGCATATATGTATATTTAATCTCTGGAATGTGTATAATGAATCATTTCTTTGACAGCCTGTCAAAGTATCCTAGTTGGTTGAGATCCATTCATATCAGTTGTCTCTTTGGTAGAATCATAGATATTGGTACAGTTTGTAGTCATTTCATAATGGATTTATTTAGAAGGTTCTACATGATGTCTCAAGGAGTGAGAGTCCATAGATACATCTAGAAACATTCTTAAAACAAAATTAAAATTGCCTTTAAAGCATATTATATATAGGGTTCTCCATTTAAGTCTATGAAAGCGTTAAGTGATGTTGATTGGATTCAAATACTGAGTATAATTTAGATCCAATACAATGTGCATTGCATGTGTGTGTATATGTGTGTGTTAACTTTAACACATTTTTTAAAGATAGGACTAAATCAGTAAAGATGTATATGAAACAGAAGAACTGAAAATTAACTCCCAAAAAACAAATATTACCTAAAAGGTTGATGGCCATAATGCTATTTATAGTATCCAAAAAGGGAACTTCAAAATATCATAAAACTGGAGTATTAATGAATTGACATACTCAGATATACCATATACAAGCAGTACTAATATATATACATATATGTGTGTGTACACATATATGTATATGTGTATATACACACACACACATATATGTATATATATGTATATATAGTTGTGTATATATGTATATATAGTTGAATTTAAGCAAGAAAATGTGTTACCAATGCATCTATATGTTATGCAAGTAGATTATAAAATTATATGTACAGTATGATACTATTTTGTTGAAAGTAAACACTTTCAAATATGCAAATACAACTAGAGATAAGTAGACAGAAAGGCACCAACATTTTTACAGTGAGTATCCCTGGATGGTAGAATTATCAGTGATTGTTGTTTTTCTTCTTACTCATTTAGGTTTTCTACAATGAGTATGTATCACTTCATACTAGGAGAATGGGAAAACTTAGTTTTCACAAAGGAAAAAATCTCCAAAGAGCTCTATTTTCTTTTGGTATTTGGTTTAAACAGTTTATATGATTATGCACTAGAACAAATGATTGACTGCTACCATAATAATAACAGGTAAACAGAAAGCATGATAGAAACCATTTGAACGATAAACCTTGATTCACACTGTAACTCAGCCCTCAGGGTCTGTGTCACTAGATTGTATAGGTTGAGTTTAACAATGTTCAATGGCTTGCTTCTAAAACTTGAAGTAATAAAGCTTCTAGGCTGGAGACTTCCTGTTACTGAATTTTGTACTGGAATATATTGCATTATGGTAGCTTGTGCTCCTCTGGTATTTTAATGCATGTGTCTTTTTGAAATTTTTGTTAAAAAGACAAATATCTTGGGTAACATAAGTTTGTAGGTCACATATCCATCCGAACTTGTCATTTACCCAAATTGCAAAGCCATCATGTGTAATTTGTCTCAATTAGCAATTTTATAGTTTGTAATTAACTTTACTGTTAATTGATTCTCTCTGTAATAAATGCTTGAGGAAGTAAAATGAATATGATGTGATTTTTTTGTCAAAGAGAAAAAAGTATAACTCGAGGTTTGAGTGAAAGCTACATTGCCTTGGAAGGACAAAAAAAAAATTTTCCCTGCCAAAAATGACTCCAAGTGATTGATGGGAATTTATACCAGCTCTTTTTAAAGATTGGAAATTATGTAAATAATTTTAGTATTGTTTTATTTTTTACTTTTATTTTTTTCTCATTAGAAATGCAATTTTACCTAATTTTTTAAACATTGATGTCTAGGTCTTGATGTACTACTCTTCCTAAAAGATGTAATTAAATGTGCTTTCATAAGGAAATCTATTACAGTAACAATTTGAGGAAGCCTGTATAAATTTGTAAAGGATTAATTTTATATTATATCAGAGTCATTCACTAATGCAAATGCTAATTTGAAAGCTTGGCTGGTTGTTGAATGACTGAATATATTTCAGTACAGCAGTTTGGGTTATGCTCTTTAGCAGAGGAGAAAAACTTTCAGTTTAAAGACCTCATTATGCTTCTGGATATATGGAGGGATGGGTAAAATGCAATTATAAAACAATACCAGCAAATTAGCATCCTGTATTCTTACATGAATATTTGGAATTCAAAAGCAATTTTGTGTTCTTTAATTGGTGCTAAAAGCAAAGATTTAGGGGTGTGGTCTATGTTTTTATATTGTGTAGCAGAATCAAAGAGAGGAAAGGATTTAAAAGCATATACTCCAGAAAGGGAAGAAGAGTTTGTAGGGAGGAATACCTTTTCTTCTTATGGTCCCAGGCTGGGTTTGAAAATTAACCTGAGAAAGACAGATTAACAGGAGAAAAGCATACAAATTTATTTAATGTAAGTTTTATGTGACACAGGAGCCTTCATGAGGAAATTAAGACCTGAAGAAATGGTTAACCTGAGCATTTTTATTCCAGATTTGTTGAGGAGTGCAAAGTCCTGGAAAACCGTGGTAGGACAGAAGATAGGAGCTGAGGGTGGTAAACCAGGGTAAACAGCAAGGCTTATTCATTCAGATTCCTCTGGATTTCTTTCATCTTTGGAAATATGGGGCTAGGGAAGACACCTCTCCCATGAGGGTCTTTTGACCTGCTTCAGGGGAAAAGAGGAGGTCAGACAGGCCTCTCAGCACCTACCATTTCTATGACCTGCTTCAGGGCAAGGGGTTTATGACAATTGAGTTCTTTTGGGAGGCTCTGCTTTTAGGCAGATAAGTGATTTCAGGAACTCAAATATTTTCAGCTCAAAATAAAACTGGATGTTAAAGTGGTTTCTTTTGGGGTGTCATATCATGATCTCTTTCAAGCTCCGTATCTTTCCCATAACTGATTTTACCGCCCGAGGTGTCTCTTTACCCAATTGTTGCCCTTCTCTTGTTCTTTTCCCTTGATTTCTTGCTTTTGATGAATCTCTTTTAGCTCTGGTCTCTGGGTACTAATGAATTGAGAGCACTGGGCAATAGCGAAGACAAGAAACTTAAAGCAAGACTGTGTGGAGAGAGAAATACATCAACCCTGCAGGTCCCCGTGACAGTAGTCTGTATCTCCTGGTATCTCTGAACAGTGATTTACAAGGACTAATGCTGGTCAGTGACGATGCATTCATGGGTGAAATGGCAAAAAAAAATAAGGGCACTGTAATAAATTTTTCATAACACTAAATATATTCCATTTAAAGAACTGTCCTTTATTTTGAGATTATAAAACTCTCCCCACCCCCCCTTTTTTTGAGTTAAAAATGTCCTTTTGTTTAATGAAATGATAGTGTTAATAGAAGAAAGTTCATTCTGTTTTGTTTTTTTCTTTTCCGGGGAAAGCAACAAAATGGACATTCTGCCTTGGTTTTCTAGAAGTGTGTATGTGTATATCTTAACTTTAACTTGACTATTTTGCAAAATACAATAATCTTGGAAGCAATGTAATAGAAGCTAAGAGAAGAAAGACAGTTCCTCTCAGCATTCAGGTGAAAATTCACACATGGGAAATGCCAGCAGTGATGGTTCTAGCTTTGTGGAAAAAGCAGATCTGAGAGAATAAATCTGTATGCAGAGAAAAGCAGGGAGAGAGAGAGTGCACGCAAGAGGGGCTGACAGAGAGCTTAGGAAAAAGATAGAGGGATCCAGTGGTCACCACATTTCTGGTTCCTTATCTCCGAGTCCAGCTCTTCTGTTGATTTTAGTTGCCTGAAATAGTATACACATATTCCCTTTTTTGAACGCAGTAGTTTGAGTTGGGTTTCAGTCACCTGCAAACAAGAATGTCCAGGTGAAGGAGATTCTGGAAAGGGCAATTTCCAGCTCTATGTGAGCGGTCTTTGAACATTTTCTTTCAAGAGCGTGCCTTCAGGCAGATATGGGAATGAGAATCTAGACCTGGGTTAGGTGGCACAAGTCTGAGGGGGGCCTGCCATGCTGCCTTCCTCTCCCCTCCCTCTACAGGCTCCATTGCGTGGTGTTCTGAAAATAGCTAGTAGGTGGTGGGCACCTCCTACAACTTTGACAAATTTTTGATGCTCCATTTTCTCTCTAGGTTTCTTGATGGATGCTTGGTTGATTTTCACTCAGAATGGATCTCCTTTTAATGTCAAGCATAAGGTGGGCAGCCCTAGGGTCTCTCCTCAATCCTAATCAAGCATCTCCCTTTATGTATTCAGTTTGCTTTATACAGCATTTTTCTCTGGAACTGAGTTAAAATTTAACATATGTTGGGATGCCTGGATGGCTCAGTTGTTTAAGCAACCAACATTGGCTCAGGTCATGATCTCACAGTTCATGGGTTTCAGCCCTGCGTCTGGGCTCTGGGCTGACAGCTCAGAGCCTGGAGCCTGCTTCAGATTCTGTGTCTCCTCTCCCTGCCCCTCCCCTGCTTGCACTCTGTTTCTCTCTCTCTTAAAAAATAAATAAACATTAAAAAGAAAACTATTCTTGGGGCGCCTGGGTGGCTTCATCGGTTAAGCATCCGACTTTGGCTCAGGTCATGGTCTTGCAGTTCGTGGGTGCGAGCCCCACATTGGGCTCTGTGCTGACAGCTCAGGGCCTGGAGCCTGCTTCAGATTCTGTGTCTCCCTCTCTCTCTGCCCCTCCCCTTCTTGTGCTCTGTCTCTTTCTCTCACTCTCAAAAGCAATTAAACATTAAAAAAATTTAACATGTATTTTTTACCGTGACATAAAATAATCTAGAAGATTCCACATTTGCAAGGTGAGAAGGAATACATGAACATGTAATTTTTCAAAAGCTATAAATACAAAAACAAGGTGATTCGAGCTTACCTGATGATTTTCAACACAGTATTTTCCTTTACTTCTCTGAGATCATATCTTGGAAATCTTTATTGAAATATGTCTGGAATTACTTCCATTTTTTTCTGCCTTCCCTTCTAATGACATGTAGTTCTCATATTTCTCTCATTTTAAGGTCAATTAAATAATAAATCCTCCTTAATTCAGATTCTAGTAATATATAATTTGCATAAGTCAGATAGGGAATTTTTTGTAAATTGATGTATCTTTACCGTCATAAAGTGGAAAATGTTTTTTTTTAATTTTTTTTAATGTTTATTTATTATTGAGAGACAGAGAGACACAGAGTGTGATCAGGGGAGGGGTAGAGAGAACGGGGAGACACAGAATCCGAAGTAGGCTCCAGGCTCTGAGCTGGCAGCAAAGAGCCCAACGCGGGGCTCGAACTCACAAACTGCGAGATCATGACCTGAGCTGAAGTCGGTCACCCAACGGACTGAGCCACCCAGGTGCCCCTGGAAAATGTTTTTTACAGAGAAAACCAATACTGTAAGCATGACTATTAAGGTAATATCTAATTGTTGAATCACTTTAAATTTGCATATACTTGCAAATAACTGATATGCTATTTTTAGAACATTCAAACTTATCTCATGAAGTACCTTTACTTGATAAGACTGTTAATTATGTATTCCTTGTAGTAACAATTAAAATTTGAATTTTTCAGTTACTCTTATGGAGTATACCTTGAATAGAACTGAGTTACTAGGGCTGCACCAATACAAGTTTACACCACATAAAAATCTTAGAGTTGTTTTTAGACTAAATCCTGATGTTAGGGATTTTTACATCTTTTTCTAAATTTTTTAACAGTGTCACATCAGAATGCATATCAAGTGAATGCCATTAAGCCAAGATTTTTGGCCAGCAGTGGATTATCTTGCCTCTTGAAGGCTGAATTTCTCATCACTAAGATACCATTTATGGAATTGCTTGTAGGAAGATGAAAGAGAGAGTCATCTTTTAAAAACAGCTAAGAATATGGACTCTGGACAAGTCAGGAAAGAAATCTCTGGAGTGGAAGTCCTGGGTCGATTACTGAAACACTGCTGACCAAGAGTACTGAGGCAGAGTGAGACACAGATTGGGAAAATTGTGGCTCCAGAGTTTCTTCTGGAAGAACATTCATTTGGTGTATGATACATTATTTATCCCTGGTACAAAATTTCCCAAGATCCTTTGTATCTGCTAAGTATTATTATTGAAAGACATGGGTTTAGGGGTGCCTGGGTGGCTCAGTCGGTTGAGCGCCGACTTCAGCTCAGGTCATGATCTCACAGTTCGTGGGTTTGAGCCCCACATCGGGCTCTGTGCTGACCGCTTGCTCAGAGCCTGGAGCCTGCTTCAGATTCTGTGTCTCCTTCTCTCTCTGCCCCTCCCCCACTCACGCTTTGTCTCACTCTGTTTCTTAAAAAATAAACAAATGTAAAAAAAATTTAAAAAAAAGAAAGACATGGGTTTAGAGTCATTGTGATATCTGTAGGTGTCATGCTTGTAGTGATGTCTCTGGTACTTTGTGTTCCTTGAAACATTTCACTCACAGAATCCCCCTTAGGATCTCTTGTAGGGCTGGTTTAGTGGTGATGAATTCCTTAAGTTTTTATTTGTTTGGGAAAACCTTTATCTCTCCTCCTATTCTGAATGACAGACTTGCTGAATAAAGGATTCTTGACTGCATATTTTTTTCTGTTCATCACATTGAAGATTTCCTGCCATTCCTTTCTGGCCTGCCAAGTTTCAGTAGATAGGTCTGCCACTACTCTTATGTGTCTACCTTTGTAAGTTAGAGCCTGTTTATCCCCAGCTGCTTTCAGAATTTTCTCTTTATCCTTGTATTTTGCCAGTTTCACTATGATATGTTTTGCAGAAGATCGATTCGAGTTACGTCTGAGGGGAGTTTTCTGTGCCTCTTGGATTTCAATGCCTTTTTCCTTCCCCAGATCAGGGAAGTTCTCAACTATGATTTGTTCAAGTATACCTTCAGCCCCTTTCTCTCTTCTTCTGGAATTCTTATGATACGGATATTGTTCCATTTGATTGCATCACTTAATTCTCTTAATTCTCCCCTCATACTCCTGGATTTTTTTTATCTCTCTTTTACTCAGCTTCCTCTTTTTCCATAATTTTATCTCCTAATTCACCTAGTCTCTCTTCTGCCTCTGCAATCTGAGCTGTGGTCACCTCCATTTTATTTTGCACCTCATTTATAGTATTTTTTAGCTCCTCATGACTATTTCTTAGTCCCTCGATCTCTGTAGCAATAGATTCTCTGCTGTCCTCCATGCTTTCTTCAAGCCCAGTGATTAATTTTATGACTATTATTCTAAATTCTTGTTCAGTTATATTGCTTAAATCATTTTTTATTAATTCATTAGCTGTCGCTACTTCCTGGAGTTTCTTTTGAGGAGAATTCTTCCGTTTTGTCATTTTGGGTAGTCCCTGCAGTGGCTCCAAACTGCAGGACACTTTCCCTGTGCTGTCCGGAGTGACTTGTGTTGGTGGGCAGGGCCTCAGTCAGACCAGATGTCTGCCCCCAAACCACCACTGGGGCCACAGTCAGACTGGTGTGTACCTTATCTTCCTCTCTCCCAGGGGCAGGACTCCCTGTGGAGTGGTGTGGCCCCTGTCTGGGCTACTTGTACACTGCCAGGCTTGTGGTGCTGCTTCAATGGGATCTGGCATATTAGCCGGGGTAGATCTGCAAGGTGTCCACAGGGCAGGAGGGGCAGGCTTAGCTTGCTTTGCCGTCAGTGGTCCCCTGCTGGAAGTCAAAAGAAAGCTGGAGTAGCCATACTTATATCAGACAAACTAGACTTTAAATTAAAGGCTGTAACAAGAGATGAAGAAGGGCCTTATATAATAATTACAGGGTCTATCCATCAGGAAGAACTAACAATTATAAATGTCTATGTGCCAAATACGGGAGCCCCCAAATATATAAAACAATTACTCACAAATATAAGCAACCTTATTGATAAGAATGTGGTAATTGCAGGGGACTTTAACACCCCACTTACAACAATGGATAGATCATCTATACACAGGATCAATAAAGAAACAAGGACCTTGAATGACACATTGGATCAGATGGACTTGACAGATATACTTAGAACTCTGCATCCCAAAGCAACAGATTATACTTTCTTCTCAAGTGCACATGGAACATTCTCCAAGATAGATCACATACTGGGTCACAAAACATCCCTTAATAAGTATAAAAGAATTGAGACCATACCCTGCACACTTTCAGACCACAATGCTATGAAACTTGAAATCAACCACGGGAAAAAGTCTGGAAAACCTCCAAAAGTATGGAGGTTAAAGAACACCCTACTAAAGAATGAATGGGTCAACCAGGCAATTAGAGAAGAAATTTAAAAACCATATGCTAACAAATGAAAATACAACAATCCAAATGCTTTGGGATGCAGCGAAGGCAGTCCTGAGAGGAAAATACATTGCAATCCAGGCCTATCTCAAGAAACAAGAAAAATCCCAAATACAAAATCTAACAGAACACCTAAAGGAAATAGAAGCAGAACAGCAAAGACACCCCAAACCCAGCAGAAGAAGAGAAATAATAAAGATCAGAGCAGAAATAAACAATATAGAATATAAAAAAAAACTGTATCTGCTAAGTATATTCCTGCTCATTATTGCCCTTCAGAAGTTTATAGGACCTGGAAGGGGGCAAAAAGGGCCTTCTGGAGGTGCTGCTAGTGGTCTGTTTTGGATCTGGGTGTTGGTTACACAAGTGTGTTCACTTTGTGAAAGTTCTTTAAGCTATAACTTAGAATTTGGGTGCTTTTTATGTATGTAGTGTATTAAGTGCAATTTCACTGAAAAATGAAAAATATCTAAAAGGAAGCTCTAATTGATATATAAAAATTACACACATAAATTACTGCGAGAGGGAGTCACTGATAAATAAGGAGGAAAAGGAAAAAAAAAGATGTAAGAGAGGCAACATGCCATTGCCCCAGTGTGGTTCCCTGCTGTAGCTCACGTTTACTAAGCATCTACTGAGTGCCAGGAATCTGCTCTGTGCAAGATGTTATATAGCTATTCAGTTATCCCCAAAATTTGGTGGGTCAAATTTATTATCTCCATTTTACAGGTGAAAAAAAAAGGAGTTCAGCAAAGTTATATGACTCTAGGATCACAAACCTGGTATCTGCAGGAGCTAAGGGTCTGCTCAGAGACAAACTCCTTCTCCCAGGATATATATAATGCTTTTTGGTAATCTTAGGAGCTCCTGCTTTTCAGGCGTCCAAAATGCTGGCATCTGCTTGCTGTTTGCAAGGGTGAGGAATGGGATATGGGTAAAACAACATAGAATGAGTATCATGAAATCTCAAGGGGATTAATGCCCATTACTTCCTTTGAGGTGGAAATTCATCATCGCAGTGTGGAGAGGCACTGCTGTTAAATTCTCTGCCCTCTGCAAACAGCCATCTGTCTGAGATCTCCCTGAAGTGGCTGCCGTCCAGGATGACTGTGTTGCTGCAGTCTTTGAGTGGTTGGAGCACTGTAATGTCTATGTTAATAGCTGGGAAATAGCAGCAGCAGCAGCCAGACCACTCCAATGGAACAATCCGAATCGGGGTAAGTTTGATTGAGCAAGAAAGTCCTGCTGACTGTGTGATGAAGAGGCAGAACTGGTAACGGTGACAGTCCCTGCAGTCAGCAGCTGCAGATTTTATGCGAAGGGCAGACTGATCCGGAAAATGGGAAGAGCCAACTGCCAATAACACCTTGGGGGTTTGGTTCAGTGAGTCTCTCCACTCCTTGTATACCACCCATCACATGTAGAAGTTTGGGAAATAAAACATGCTCTTAACACCACAAGGTGCAGGTTAGTACATGTGGATACTAATGTAGAGAGGAGAGAAAACTAGTTTTCATTGCAAAAATCCAAACAGGGCACCAGGATTTTTTTGTTGTTGTTGTTCACTACATGCAGAAGTTCATCACTCTCTGGTATTCCTAGCATCCCTATAATAATAACACGGGCTTGACCATAGTAAACTGCTACAGAAGAGCATAGATCATTGATAAGTCAGCACATATTTTTTTAAGTATCTAGTGGGTATAAGGATTGGAGTGGTAGGTACTTGGGGGAATAGAGAGAGATCCCATGATTCCTGCCAGTAAATGTTAACCCATAAATGAGTAATACAAGCACTGAGCATTATGAGTAGCATGTCTCTCTTCAGGAAAATAGGTTAATCTGCTGGGCAGAATTAATTATATTTTCAGGAATGAGAGAGAGGCTAGGATTGGGAATTCTTGAAGTTTATGGTGCGTATATAACAACTCACAGATTTACACTTTCTATATCCCGCTGAGAAAAATTTTCTGTTTGTACACAAGACACTCATTTGTATTTGGCCCTCTGTAGACCACCCCAGGGTATTTCTGGCAAAAATAAAATAAAATAAAATTTTAGTTATCTTTCAGAGCCATGGAAGACTCTGAAGTCTTCTATCACATAGTGAAAAGGCTGGTGAAAGTCAGATTGCCTACCAAAGAGTCACCATGAATCAAGTCTTTCATAAACACCAATGGTTCCTGGAATTTTTTAAATCTGTTTATTGACAATATAAGATAACCACTCTGCTGTTAATCTAGCTGTCATTAAATAGGTTGCTCTGTAGAGATGCCATTTAGGTTTTGTGGCATCTTTCACTTAGAAATCTTTAAAACAGAAAATAAACGCATTTCATTTTATCAGCATTTAATTGCACAAGGTAAACAAATAAAAATTAAATTCCCATCTTTAAATCACACCCATCATTTTTCATGAGACCACATGTTTTTTTCTCTCTTTGTTTTTTTCTGGCCAATAATACCTCTTCTAATAGTAATAATGGTAAATGCTACTTAGTATAATGCCTCCTATGGGCCAGAAATTGGAGATGCTTGACCCGTGTTATTTCATTTAGCTACATTCTGAGTTCTGACTAATGACAAAATTCTGTAGATTTTTCTAGAAACTTAACTTTGACAAACTGATTAACAAGTACATAGGCCAAACTTAGATTTTCCAAATGAGGGCACCATTACTGAGAATCATTAAGTACTAAGTTTATAATCTTTTGATTTAGAGTTACATAAGTATGACTTATACATGACTCAAAAAACATAACCAAAAATACAAAGCATACACAAGAAAATTAAGATATTCTGTTTAATGAAAGATATTATACTATACACAAAGCTAAAATAAAGATGGCAGCTTAAGGTGGTAGAAGATATACTCAGCATTTAAAACTAGTAAAAGGGATTGTTATCTAGAATATACTAGGAACTCCTTCAAATCAGTAACAATGCCAGGGACTCCAAGAGTAAATGGGCCAAGTATTTAGGAAAGGGAAATGCAGAAAGAGAAGCACAAACGCATAATAAACATGCAAAAAGACGTTTACATTTGCTAACAACTAGAAAAAAGTGCAAATTAAAACAGTGAATGATTATTTTATATCAATCAGTTTGGCAAACACTGGAAAGGTGAGTAACTGTCAGGATTGCTAAGGATGTAGGTAGCTGGGCACATGTTTGAGCACTGTTGATAGGAGTGTAAACATGATTGGCCTTTCTGGAGAAAAGGTTATCACTGGAGAGAAGCCTTTACAAGGCTGCCATATGACTGGCTACACAGGAGAATTTAGCTACGTAAAACTCCTTTATTTAAAAAGTCATAAAGAGACAGCAACTTGTATTTTGTGGGACATGTTTTCTTATAAGAGAGAAATTTTGGGGCATCTGAGTGGCTCAGTCGGTTAAGCGACCGACTTCAACTCAGGTCATGATCTCGCGGTCCGTGAGTTCGAGCCCCGCGTCTGGCTCTGGGCTGATGGCTCAGAGCCTGGAGCCTGCTTCAGATTCTGTGTCTCCCTCTCTCTCTTCCCCTCCCCCGTTCATGCTCTGTCTCTCTCTGTCTCAAAAATAAATAAACGTTAAAGAAACTTTTTTTAAAAAAGAGAGAAATTTTATCAGTGGTTTCAAACCCTTTACTAGAAATTGAAACCAATAAAAAAATTGAAATCTTTTTTCAGATATAGTTACATATTTAGTCCTGTCTTCCCAGAGGCCAAAGACTATGTCCATTATTATGCCCTGAATGTATTTGATACTAATAAATAGTTTCAGATGAATAAGTGAATAAAAAAAATACACAGAGATAATTTTCCAACCCTAATACCCCAGTGTACATTCAACCACATAGCTAATCTTAAAAATAATAAGTTAAGAAAAAAACAAAAAAAATCAACTAAAATGTAGACTACATCATAAACACTACCCATGTAAATACAGAATAGATGAACATACAACACTATTACATACTTTGCAAGCATAACTCAGGTCATATTTCAGGCATAATAGAGTATGAGATAGGAGAAGTTGGATGAAAGAGATGGTCAGGGACAAAAGGAAAGAATAAATAAATAAATAGCTTTAGAGTACTTGTCATGACCATGTTCCATGAACTATCAGTAATAGTTAACCCAGTTCTCTGCACTTGAGATTCAATAATCAAACAAAATTCACTCCATTATATATCTTATTAACAGCAAAGGCAGAACTTGAAGCTAGGTTGCGAGACTTTCTGTCCCTAATCTTACCCTCTTTCTATACTGCATACTCCTTTTATACTAAATATTCCCCACACTACGCAGATTCATGCAATAAGGGTTATTAAATAAACTTCAAAAGCACTTTTAAGCAATATGTGTGTGCAAGAAATTGATTGAGTGAGTCCTAGATGCTCAAGAAGAATACAGCTAGAAGGGTAAGCCATATAAAACTTGGCTAAGTTAGGTCCAGGTCCATTTTTAAAATGGAAGAAAAAGAACCCCCTATAAACAGAAATTGATTTTCACTAAACTTCTAAAGCAACACAAGCCTATACTAAAGTTTCTGCATAGTGGAACACCCAGAAGGAATTCCTAAAAATGCCATTTATCCAGTTGTCTGCCCAACAACTATTCATCCTGACAATTACTCCCTCCAAAATTTATCTTCTTGGACTGTTTGAACAGTTCCAATCTTTCTCTCTCACACCCTCTTCTCCAACGTTTGGATTTGTTTTAGTTTTTCCTCTTCCTATTGTAGCTACTTCCATTTCTCATTTTGAGCTCTTCAGCTGTACTCATAACCCTAATCAACAAAACACAAAGCTAACAGGTAAGCTTTAGAGGGAAAGGTTATAAATACTTACACAGGACCACAATCCCTTTGGAGCCAGAAATATTTCAGAATTTCAGATTTTTCAGGTTTTTAAAAGAAATATGGTACATAAAAAATACCACTAAGGAGACAGGGATGCACTAATGTATGACAATTACATTATTTTTAAAGGATTTTTTTAATGTTTATTTATTTTTGAGAGAGAGAGAGAGAGAGAGAGAGAGAGAGTGAGTGTGTGACTGGGGAAGGGGCAGAGAGAGAGGGAGACACAGAATTCAAAGCAGGCTGCAGGCTCTGAGCTGTCAGCAGAGCCCGAGGTGGGGCTCAAACTCACAAACCATGAGATGATGACCTGAGCCGAAGTTGGACACTTAACCCACTGAGCCACCCAGGTGCCCCCACATTATTTTTTCTCTAACAAGACCTATGAATATTCACACTATATGGGATAGAGATGTCAGTTCAGGTCAAGTTTTGCCCCCCAAAAAACTCAAATTGAGTGAAGTTTTGCTGTAAAATGAGTTTTTAAAAGCTTGATTTTTATAGCTTTTTGGAATTATGAAATTGAGGATAAGGGAAATGGTTTTGTATATTGATGAGTTAATTTGTATAAAACAAGCATCCAAATGCTTGCTTAAAACCAGAGAAGGCACAAAAAAGAAGGGGGGAAGTGGGCAGAGCTACAAAAAATAAATATAACAAATAGAAAAGATAGGTAGACATTAATCTAACAGTAATAATTACTTCAGTTGTGAATAGTCTAAACAGAGCAATTAAAAGACAGATTCTGAGAGTGGATAGAAAGACAAGATTCTAATATAAGTGTCTATAAGAAAACTACTTCAGGGGCACCTGGGTGGCTCAGTCAGTTAAGCGTCCTACTTCAGCTTAGGTTCATGGGCTCAAGCCCCACATGGGGCTCTGTGCTGAGAGCTCAGAGCCTGGGGCCTGTTTCGGATTCTGTGTCTCCCTCTCTCTCTGCCCCTTCCCTGCTTGCACTCTGTCTCTCTCTCTCACTCTCTCAAAAATAAATAAAGATTAAAAAAATAAAAAAAAGAAAACTACTTCAAATGTAAAGACTTAAGTAGGTCAAAAGTTAAGGGATGGAGGAAAATATACCATGCTCATAATCAAAAGAATGCTAGAGTAGCAATGTTAATTTCAGAAGTAGGCAATTTCAGAACAAGGAGATTGTCAAAGTTTAAGAGGACTATTACATATAAAGCACCTGCTGTGTGTCTTAACATCATGACAGATTTTTTTTCACTTACATTACCTCATTCATTACTCATGAAAATCCAATTGGTAGATAGCATCTGTTTGAATGTAAAGATAATAAAGATGCAAGAAAATAGCATTGCCTCAATTTCCTTATATTAATACATTGAAACAGCAAATGTGAAATCAGCATTTGAAAACTGCAAACAGGCACTCAACACACCATTATGTTTGTTAGTCTTGTATTACATTAATAATTGTCATGGGAACCTATTCAAAACTGCTCACAGTAGTACTGCTCCCAGGTAGGCAAGAGACCTAGGATGAGTGGTCAGCAGAACTTTCACACCGGCCTGTTGTCATATATGATATGTGATCATCTTGACTCATAGGCTACTCTTTCTGCTGGCAATTTCCACTGTTTCCTGGGAGCTTGATGTTGTTTTTGATATGTGCTTGGTACATTTCATCTGCCTGCCAAGTTTGAGTTTGCTCCACTTACAGCAGCTCCTGTGTTGGTGTCCTGCTACCATTTATCATCCACAAGCACCTCACCCTGCAGAGAGAGCAGAGCCAGAAGGAGTGTGCCTCCAGCCTGGCTGGGCTGGCTGGAATCCAGGGTCTCGTTGCCAGAGATCTGCAATTCTACTCAATAAAAAGGGCTGATGGGGTCGCCTGGGTGGCTCAGTCGGTTGGGCGTCCCACTTCGGCTCAGGTCATCATCTCACGGTTTGTGAGTTCAAGCCCTGCATCGGGCTCTGTGCTGACAGCTCAGAGCCTGGAGCCTGCTGCAGATTCTGTGTCTCCCTCTCTCTCTGCCCCTCCCCTACTCACACTCTGTCTCTCTCTCCTTCAAAAATAAATAAACATTAAAAAAAAAAAGAGCTGATGATGTTGTTGGTGAAACTGCCTTAGAAAGTCATGTGATGGCAATTCTACATCTGATTATCACTGCCCTGTACATCAGTATTTCAGGTTACTAACTTCATTCATGGTTACATGACCCTTTGGATCACCAATCTTACATACTCTCCATTACAAAGCAGACAACATATGATTTGGTCTGATGTGGGAAATGGCATGGTTTAGGATATCTTTATAATAATGAGATGGTCGGTGTCTTTTGGTTATTAAGTGTCCTTGGCAGTTCAGCAACTTATGCAAGAAACCAAACATTAATGCTATATTACAAATATTATTCTTTTCAAAAGTTGTCAATCAAGTAGAGAACCTTGGCAAATAAAACTGAGATCAGACTTCAAAAACAAAATGAAACAAATAAGCAAGTAGTTTAACCTGGATGTTAATGCTGCAGGCCTCCTCTCCACTTGTGGTTTGGTTTTTTAAATACATATTAGTTTTCTTCAACACTCTCTTATATAGTGCTTATTATATTCCAGGTACTCTTTTAAGTACTTGACAAGTACGAACTCATTTAATGCTTGAACAACTGTATGAATCAGGTACGATTGTCATTCCCATATTGACAGAGGCACAGATGAAGAAGTAACACACCAAAGTCACACAGTTAGAAAGGGGCAGAGTGAGATTCCATGAGGCAGAGGTGCTGCACAATCTGAGATCACAACCATCTCTGTGTTATAGCCTCAGACACACAGTAGTGTATCCCCAGTGGTGACTTTTATGGAAACATTTTATTACTCCCTCTAAGAAATCATGATAAGGACACCCTAGATGTTTCCTGATTGCAGCAGAACTAGACAAGGCATAAAGGAGCTCAATTTTGACCCCAAACTAACAATTAAGCAGGACAGTAAAGTTTAGTGAGTTGTGCATAGAAGATAAATGAGATTTACAGTGTTGAGAGGAAAAATCTGACAAAAATTATATTTCCCAGAGTCACACTGACTGGCCCCCCTTGGATAAACTTAAAACAACAGTGTCAAATGAGTGAGGCAGCCTGGTGTAGGCAAAGACCACAGGCTGGGGATCACAAGCCTAAAGTTCTAGTCTTTCTTGTATCCTGGAATAATTGTATTACTTGGGGAGTCAGTATATAACTATATAACTCTGTACTTTCTGGAGTCAGATGAACCTAGTCCCTAACTTGGCTTTTCCATTTCCTTCCCATGCATCTTTAAGGGGGTAAGTACCTACCTAGCTCCTTACTTCCTTTTCTTTTCATAGCAGACACGTGTTTCCACTTTTTTTTTAATTGCCTCAAAACATCTAGCTGGATGAAACAAACTTTACTTAAATATATTTCTTTATCCTGGAAGCCAATGAAATTATGAATAGCTACATACTAAGTACTAGCTATGTAACTAGGTCCAAGGCTGTCTTCTGGGAATACAAAGTGAAGGAGACCTGTCTTCAAAAACTCGGTCTAGTGGAGAAGATAGATGTTTAATTGTGCTAAGGTGGAGATAAGTCAAAATTTTTAGAGGCTTAGAAAGAAAAGTAGCACAGAGAAAGTTTCACAGGGGAGATGATGTTTCAACTGGGCTTGAGAATGAGTGAACTGGGTGCCCCAATAGGGAGATGAATAGGATCTGAAGATACATGGCCCGTAGGAGGAACCTGTGAGAGCAGAAAGCCTGTGGTGAGAAGGGTAATGAGAGAGTAATCCCATGGATTAAGAAGGTGGCAGGTAAGGGAAAGATGAGCATATCAATGGTCCTCAAGGTATGGTCTGGGCGGCCTCAACATCACCTGGGAACTTGTCAGAAACACATTTTTCATGATCCACATCAGACCTACTGAATCAGAAACCTTGGGGATGAGATCCAGAAATACATGATTTCACAAGTTCTCCAAGTGGTTTTGATGCAGGCTAACCCACTGACAAGAAGTAAAAACCAAAGCTCCTAGAGACTCCCTTTTGTATGAGTCTTCTTCCCTCACTTTTCAGCTGGCTTTTTCAACATGTTCTTTTTATGCAAATAAAGACTAATAGGATAATCCCACCTCTGATTAAGCATGAGGAAGTTTGAATCAAATTGTAAATCTGGAAGCTGAGAATTCCGAGGAAGAAAAATTAGGGAGCAACACCAAAACAAATTCTATCTGGTGACTTAGTATTTATGGAAAGAGGTTTTAGGCTATAGCCTACATTGTATAGGCACAACTTTCATCCACCTCTGTTATGTTTCAACACTGAGCATTGTTGGTGATATTTTCTTTGTACGCTCAATTCAGAAACAAGTGTGTCACCTTTCTGTCAAGTGGAATGATCTCCACCAGTGTGATGGAGTTTGAGAAAACTCTCTTGATGTTAGCGTTCACCATGTTGATTAAAGCATTAGCAATGCAATGTTCCTCTGAGCCAAAGGCGCAATAACATAGAGGTCCATGGAACAAGACATTTAGAAAGTTCCATCCACAGAATTCTCTGTATTGATAAGCACTGGGAGGAAATAGGAAGCAAAACTGGTTAGATATTAGCTAAGGTTGTTAGTTAAGGATGAACCTGATTTTAGTGTGTTAATTTAAGGCAATTATTTTTTTTTAAGGGGCAAATATGTCACTAATGCTATTTTTTGTGTTTCTGTACCTTTGGCTTCCTCTAGGGTGACACATGAAAAGGGTAATTAATAGCGATAGATGAAGGTTGAGTGGTTTTGAGCACGTTAATTGGGTAGTAATTTCAACAATAACAATGTACAATTGACAGTGTGATGAAATATTATTGAAGAAGGGTGTTATGAGAACAGTGGTTTAAACAGATTGAAGGAGGAATTATTGATGTGAAAAGTAAGGGCAGAGATGATGCCTGATATTAATGCCTCCAGTAATGATAAAACTATATTGAATGAATTTTATGACACAAATACATTTGCAAATGTGGAAAATTGTTTATTATTCAAAGAATGTTATGAGGCATGAAGCCTCCTGAAGAATATTAACTAAAATAAGGTAATAAAGAGAGAATTCAGTAGTCAGTGTGAATGTGGACAATGTAATTCTCATCTGGTTTTAACTCTGTAAATCTCATTTGGCTTCTGTGAACAAGTCATAGAACTTCACTACCCCACTGGACTGTTAGGTTTGAGCCAAAATTGACATTTTTTTAAATACAATGTCTAATTGCCCTGTTGCTAGTGGACAGGTTTTTTGTTTTTGTTTTGTGAGGTGTGTGTGTGTGTGTGTGTGTGTGTGTGTGCATTTACTCAGTGTACTAAGCTGATTCACTGAGATGTCAGCTGTTTTGTCTCTCCCTTAGTTTTCAACTCATTCACTATATCAACAAGGAATTAAACTATATCCTTTGCCCTTCTTGTGATACGGGAAACAGACTCTTCCTGAAACACTTCTTCAGAAAAGATTCTCAGCAGTAAGCCACTTCTGTAACTTGTCCTAAAGATGGTCTTTGCATCATGTAGTGCATACTAATAATGAAGTTCAATGCCAAGCTTCTTTTATTTTTCTTCTACAAGTACTGTTGCAATTGCTCCTGCGTGTGTCATATCTTATGGAGCATTTCCTCTAAGGATACGTAGTGAAATCTATTGTTGGTTAATTTAAGGAAATCCTTTTCTAAAAAAAAAAGAAAAAAAAACAAAAAAACCCTAAAAATAGCTACTACCAAGAGTTAAAAACTTGTTTTGGAAAAAGAAAAATTATGTTCTGGTTCTGCAGCAGTCCTAAATCTCTTATGTTTCTTTTCCTGAGCATTTAGGTTACCTTTCATAAACCCTACACATTCTTAAAGAGGTTTTTCCTCTCCTTTTCTAGAAAGCTTGAAGAACTAAGGAAATATACCCCAGCCCCCTTAGTCTTTCTCTGTGCATATACACAGTAGCCCGTGATGCCTTATTGTTTCGCATTTTGAATTGTTCTTTGTTTCATGTACATAAGTCTTGAGGAAAAGGACATGTGGCATTTTTCTTCTATAGGCTTCAAACAACCTACATAGGCTTGAGCATCAGAAATTGCTTGTTGAATGTAAATGCAATTCTCTTAGCTAGCTTTAGTTTCAACTGAACTTGTTGCATATGGTAGATGACTCCTCGTGTACCAGAAAACAAGACAGGATCCCTTAGGAGCAGATCATTTAGGAAGGAGACATCCAGCCTCCAGTACAATTCACCTCATGGTTTTTAACCTAAAGATCTGGAAGATGTTTTGTACCGCAAAAAAGGTGACCATGTAGGAAGGACTGTCTAAGATCCTTAGATTAATATTTGTATTTTCAAAGTCTTTTTATTGGCTCCAAGTGACTTTTTTTCCCTTGAGGATGAAGCATTAAAATGCATTAGATAAGAAAGATAAACATGAGTAAGCTGGTGAAACTTTGGACAAAATATATACACCCGAAAAATGAAAACAGCAATAGAGTGCTTTCCAGAACTAACAAACATAGCTGGGGTTCCTGGCAGTGAGCGTGCCATACTCTTGAAATCATTTGTGTTCATGGTGCCTTTGTAAGCCTGTGACTGCCTGTGCTTAGGAAGATAAGGAACATTGAGAGGTAACAATTTTCTGCTTAAGAATGTGGGAAACTAACGTAAAATAGGCAGGACCTTTATCCTACAGCAAGGGTAGCTGGAAAGTTTGTTGAATTTGAGCTATTGATAAGCCCAAAATAGAAATAAGGCCAATCCTCTGATGTTCCAGCCACTTTCCTGAAAATGATCCTTCTGAGGTCAGTATTCACAGTCCTCACAATTCAAAGGCATCTTCTTCTGTCCTAATTCTCCCTGACCTTCCATAGCATTTGACACTGGCTCCCAACTAGTCATGAGACCCTCATTTGACATCCTAGCTGCTGAATTCTTCCGTTCTGTTTGTTTATGTCTACTCTTCTCTCTTTTGAGAGAAAAGGGGCTGGGGGCCAAAAAAGCCTGAATGTCTACATGGATCTATTGAGGAGCTCTGTGTGTTGTGAGGGAAGGGAGGGAAAGGAAGTCTGTCACTAGGAGATACCCTTTAGAAGATATCCTGTCGAGGATACTCTTCAGAAGGAACTCAGCGAGTGACTGCCAACCATGTGCAGGAGGATGAGGAGTTGAAAGTAAGGTTGAGGAATCTGAGTGGAATCTAGACTCCTAAAGGAGGAGTTTGCAGTTTGAGGCTATTATGGATAAAACTTGCTGTGACCTTGAAAGGGAATGCAGGTGAAGTAAGAGATGAAAGAACCAACACTTATCGGAGATCAACTTTGTGTGGGCCACCTCATCCATTCATTCTAAAGGAGAAATTGATAAATTACATCAAAATGTAAAACTTCTGCTCATCAAAGGACACCGATAAGGAAATGAATTGATATCACAGAGCGGGAAAAGATATTTACAAAACATATCTCTAAAATGTCATTGTCTCATTTTATCTCTGAAGAACTCTTTAGGTAGTAATTATAATTCACCCTTTCCAGAAGATGAAAGAACATCAGAAAGCTTTAATTTTTTCAACATTAAAAAAATTAATATTTATTTATTATTGAGAGAGAGAGAGAGAGAGAGAGAGAGAAAGAGAGCATGAGTGGGGATGGGGCAGAGAGAGAGGGAGACACAGAATCTGAAGCAGGCTCCAGGCTCCGAGCTGTCAGCCCAGAGCCCAATGCAGGGCTTGAACCCACGAACTGTGAGATCATGACCTGAGCTGAAGTCCAGCGCTTAACCGACTGAGCCACCCAGGCACTCCTTTTCAACAATTTTTTTTATGGAAAATTTCAAACATCAATAAAGTTGAAAGAATTTTGGAATAAACATTCAGATATCTATCACCTAAATTCTGTCATTAACATTTTATTTTATTTATTTTACTATATATTTATCCATCTATTCATCCCTCTATGTAGCCTTAAGTCCATCTTATCTTTTAATGCAATTCAAAGTAAATCACAGACATCAACACATTTTTCCCAAAATACCTCAGCATGCAAAGCTCTAACTAGAATTCAGTATTTGCTTATAGAGTTTTTAAATATAATATACATGCGCACACACACATAAATGTAATGAAACAAAATGCAAAAATCTTGAGTATTTATTCACTGAGTTTTGACAAATGCAAACACAACTGTGCGAGTAAACTGTGTTCAAGGTACAGAACAGTGGCATCATCCTCATGCTCCGTCTAAGTCATTCCCCATATGAGTCTTCCAGAAGGTAACCACTGTTCTGATATTTTTCCACAACAGTTTAATTTTACCTGTTTAAAAGTTCTTATAATGGAATCAAAGAGTGTGTACTTTTTCTTGTAAGGCTTCTTCTTTTCAACATAATTGAGATCTATTCATGTTGTTGGTTTATTACTATTTTTCCCTTTTTTATTGTTGAGTAGTATTTTATCCCATTATACAGCAGTGTATTTATTCATTCTCCTCTTTTTGTTTTTGAAGTAGGATCCACGCCCAGAGTGGGGCTTGAACTCATAACCTTGAGATTTAGAGTCGCATGTGGCACTGACTGAACCAGCCAGGTGCCCCTCATTTTCCTGTTAATGGACACCTAGGCTGTTTGCAGTTTGAGGCTATTAAGAATAAAGCTTCTGTGAACATTATTGTACAAATCTTTATATAAATATATATTCTTGTGGCACTTGGGTGGCTCAATCAGTTAACGGTCCAACTTTGGCTCAGGTCATGATCTCAGGGTTTGTGAGTTTGAGCCCTGCATCAGGCTCTCTGCTGACAGCTCAGAGCCTGGAGCCTGCTTCAGATTCTGTGTCTCCTGTCTCTCTTCCTCTCCCCTGCTCATGCTGTATCTCTGTCTCTCAAAAATAAACATTAAAAAAATTTAAACATATATTCTTATTTTTCTTGTGTGAATACCTAGGAATGAAATTGCTATGAGGTATTATTCCAAAGTGACTATACCATTTCAAGTTCTTACAAACAATATGTGAGTTGAAATTGGTCCACATCTTTCCCAAAATTGGTGTGGTCAGTTTTTTAATATTAGTCACTCTGGTAGGTATTTGTAGTAGTATTTATCATGGTTTTAATTTTCATTTCCTGGTGACTAATGATTTTGAGCACTTTTTCATGTACTGTTTGCCATTTCTATATCTCCTCTTATTGAAAGTCTGTTCAAATATTTTGTTTATTTAAAAAATTAGGTTATTGGACTTTTATTATTAAATTATAGAATTATTTATAACCTGGATACCTGTTCTTTCTCAGATACATGTTTCATAGACATTTTCTCCCACTCTGTAACTTACCTATATATTTTCTTAATGGCATATTTTGATGAGCAAAAGTTTTTAATTTTGATGTATTTTAATTTGTCACTTTTTATTTTATAATTATTGTTTTCTATGATCTAAGAAACTTTTGTCTAGCTGCAAGTCATACGTATAGTCTCCTGTATTTTTTCTCTAAAAGCTTTAGAATTTTAGATTTTACAATTAGGTCAATGTTCAAAATTAATTTTTATATTATGGCATGAAGTAGGTGTTGAAATTTATTTTTTCCATATGGATATCTAGTTTTACATTACCCTTTGCTGAAAAGACCTTTCTTTTTCTATTGTATTTCTTTGGTATTTCTCAGAGACTTTTAAATAAATTACCCAAGATTTCACAGGTAGTAAACCAAGAAACAACGGTCAACACTCACATTTGACTGAAAAAGATAATTTAGGTTATTTCCCCCAAAATTGTGGCTAATGAAAAAAAATGCTAATATAAATAGCAAAAAATTATTGGTCAAGTTTCTTAGCATAGGCTATCTCGTTTAGTTTTCATATCAACTCCATTAAATAAATTTTTATATCATGTCCACTTAGAAATAAAGAAACAAACTTGGAGTGGTAAAATAATTTGCCAAAGTCGCACAGCTCATAAGTGACAAAACTGAAACTTGCCCCTAGGTCCGTTTAAATCTTTAAACTGCTCTCTTAACCAACGTGTTATATTGCCCCTTAATGAAGAACAGTGTGCCAATCATATATTAAACCTGCTAGGAAGAGATTTAGTATCAGCACTGTTTCTACTATTTAGAAAGCAGGCATATTTGAATCCACACACTACCTTGAGAAAACTGTAATTCAGACCAGCATTATTTATATGGTATCTTGATGTGTTTAATGACTTGTTTTTATCCTTTCGTTATGTCTTATCCTATATTTTACTGGCAGTGTTTGAATGAATTTATTTGCAAATGTGATTAAAAATTGTGTAGCAAAGAGTAAGTATGGAAAGCTGAGCTTTTAAAATCAGTTTTTCTGGGGCACCTGGATGGCTCAGTCGGTTAAGCATCCTACTTCAGCTAAGGTCATGATCTCACAGCTCATGAGTTCGAGCCCCACATCAGGCTCTGTACTGACAGCTCAGAGCCTGGAGCCTGCTTCAGATTTTGTGTCTCCCTCTCTCTCTGCCCCCTCCCCTCCCCAGTTGTGCTTTGTCTCATTCTCTCTCTCTCTCAACATGAAGTAAACATTAAAAAATTTTTTTAAAAATCAGTTTTTCTTTTCAGCTGAAACAAAGCAAGTTTTTCAATCTTCTAAAATGATTTATCAAACAAGTGTTCTTTTTTTAAAAAAGGATTTTTGTTTATTTTAATTTGAGAGGTGGGGAATAGGGGGAGAGAGAGAGAGAGAGAGAGAGAGAGAGAGAGAGAGAGAGAATCTGAAGCAGACTGCACACTCAGTTGGTCACTCAACCAACTGACTCAACCAACTGAGCCACACAGGCGCACCTCTAATAAGAGTTCTGATATTAAGTCATATTTTCTTAGTTTCAGGAAGTCTGAAAAAATACATTATGATTTAGAGAACTACTAGGGTAAAAACTGAATCCTATTTGTTTGGAGAATATTTGGCCATTATACTCTCAGTGTTTCAACAATGACCTAAAGAAAAAGGTGCTGTCTCAATATGTGTGAGATTTATTGCAAGCACATTAGTAAGAACTGCGCCTACTGTTTTGCAAAAGCATGTGAAAAATTGAGGCTCCATACTATATTTTCTTAAATATAATTTAGCAGTGAGTTGAAATTGCTTTTATACATAAAAATATGACAATAGTATTTCCTCAAATGGACTCTAATAGAAGAGTTTTGTGGTTTAAATAGTAATGGAAAATTGAACATTGGTCGAATAACATATTTTGTCTTGCTTTAATAAGAGTAGGTGCTATAGGCTCTAATAGAAGCACAAAGTTTTTTAAATTGTTTTCCTTTGTTTGTTTATGCCTCCTGTAGCTCTGCACTAGTTCATGGGAAATGAGGCTGTGCAGAAGCTCTGGGATTTGCTTGTAATCTTACAGGTGCAGTGCCCCTAGTGTGACACTTCTTGGACTCCAGTTACCTCCTGTTTCTGTGTTTGAGCCCATATTACTAGGTTGAACAAACACATACTTCTTTGTGCTTACATGGAATAAAACAATTTCAATGCAACTTTGTAAGTATTTGTTTCGTAAGGATTATGTCTTAGGAAATATAGACTTCTAATTTATTTCATAAGGGGCTCCCTACACTAATGTTGCCTTCTTTATAATATTGAAGTGAAAATCAAACAAAATTTCTGAATTAATGTATTTCTGCAAAGTACCGGGGTGTGGATTCCACTGCTCAATAAGATACTGTTTTTTTATTTTTTAATTTTATTTAGTGCTGTCATCATCCACCCAGCAAATTTTAAGGAGCTAATAGTAAGTATATATGAAATTTGTGCATTATATTTGAAAGAATTTCTTTTAAGTTTTTGGAAAGTTAAAAGCAAATCTGCCTTGCATTAAAAAATATAATTGTTAAGAGAGTTATTGATGATAAATAAGTGGGATTTCTAGATTTTTACATTTTTCTACCTTCACAGAGAAAGAAATATTAAGGAAAGAATAAAATAGATGCCATTGGATCAGAGATTCTCTTTGTCTTTCTACTTAGTATGTTTTCAATATTTAGCCTACATTAAATACAAAACAATATTGTTAATATTCTGAATACTAACATGCATTTAAACATTATCATCATGCTCTAATTTTAAATACTGGCTACCTTATGTAAGTATATCTTTATGAAGATATGGAAGATTTTTCCATTTCCCCCATGTTAGTGAGAAGACACAATTCCATTAACAGAATATTATTTTATAGTAAACCCTTAGATTACATATCTATTCTGTCAAGTAAAGTATTAGACTTTTAGCCAAGGTCAGACATACAATTCTATATATAAGTGAGATGGTGACTGAGAATTGAGATATGAGTTAGGATTTACCAAGATTGAAAGTCATCCAAATCCACTTATTGAGTTGTTACCATATGCACATACTATTATATTTGCTGGAGAAGGTTGAAAAAAAGTTTTTTTTTGAGACAATTTCTGTCCTTGGGGATTTTACAATCTGATCAGATATAAAAACACAAATAAATCTTAAACACACATGCATACACACATACACACACAGAGATACACAGCAATATGTATCAAAAAATATAAAGGAACAGCCAGAAAAGACATGGTGTGCTACTAGGAGTCTAGGGACCTTGTACTTAGTTCAATCTCTCTATTTTACTATTTTATCTGTCTACTTATCACTATTTTCCTTACATAATTAAATATTTTTATTCTGTTCTATTCACCCAAAATATTCAACATAGTCCAAAAACAGATATAATTTACAAGTTGTTTCTTTAAGATGACTGAATGGTAATTGATGAAATTTATGCAAAGGGAAAATATAGGTAGGAAAAAGTAATTTGAAATCAAAAGGGACACTAAGGTTCAAACCAGATGCTCTGAGGTCTTACACACTTGCTATATGTGGGCAAAAACTGGAATATGAACTTTCTAGAAGGCAATAGGAAGATCTGTTCAAGTTTGTCACAGAAAGCCTAGCTAAAGCCATTGCAGAGGAAGCAACCTATCTATTATCAGAACTCAGAAAGGGAAGAAATGATTTTTATCTATCTTAAAGAAGAGAACATTGTGGCAGAGTCAACATCCTCAACATATTGTTATAAACACAAGTTCCATAGGATTGTTTTAAGACATCCCCTCAGATGGGCTCCTGGTTTAATATTAACTTTATCTGAAGAACAGTTGTGTTGTGTAATTTTGGACCAGTGACTTGCCCTTTTTAAGTTTTAGTTTAGTTTCCCCATGTGCACACTGAGGATTAGATGTTTTAGAGAAGAAATTTCAGCTTAGTGTGCCAAAAAGAAGTGAAGTCATTTGTGGCAATGATGGAAAGGAGGCTTGGAGGAGGAGGTGTTAAGTTTGGTCACATACAAGTAGACATCCCAGCAGAAATTTTAAGGAATCCTTTGGAAACAAGGCAACAGAGGGGGCTGGAAAAAAAAAAGACAAAACATCTTACAGGTTAGTGTCACAAGTTAGAGTTATGAGAAAAAGAATTTCTCCTGGAGGGTGTATATAGGTAAGAGTCAAGAACCGATCCATGGGATGCATGTATTAATCCATAAGGAAGGCCAGAATTAAGAGAAAAAAGAGGAGCCAACAATAGGGATACAGAAAAAGAGAGTTCAGGAAAATGATGATTCATGATGTAATGAAAAACCATACTTGAGGCTAAGATATATTAAGTATGATGAAATACAATTAATGAATTCAAGTTAAATACACAGAAGAATTTTTATTAGATAAGTAATTGTAGATGATAGGTAACACAGAAGGTTTTATAAAATATAAGGCAAATAGTTATTGCTTTAAAATATTTTATATTCCATGAAAAGTGATAAAATAAATTTTAAAAAACCCACAGAAAGTAAGTTAGACTATCATAAATGCCAAAAGACAAGTACAATTTTCTGAATCTTTGAAAAAGATAGGTTACATATGGCTAGCAGATCCAGGATGGAATTCATGGAAGTAAAATATTCAAAATGATTCCCAAAAAGAACAAAGCAACAGGATTAGCAGAGACGAGGAGACAAGTGTTTCTGAGCATTAGAAGTGGCATGGGCAGGAGCACCTGGGTGGCTCAGTCAGTTGAGTGTCTGCTCTTGATTCCAGCTCAGGTCATGATCCCTGGGTTGTGGGATTGAGCCCTATGTTCAACTCTGTGCTGACCATAGGGACTGCTTAAGATTCTCTCTCTCTCTCTCTCTCTCTCTCTCTCTCTCTCTCAATCTCTCTCTTTCTCTTGCTCTCTCGCTATCTCACTCTCTCTCTCCCTTTGCTCCTCTCCTTGACTTGCACTCTCTCTGTCTCTGTCTCAAAGGAAAAAATAAGTGGCATGGGCAAAGACTTGGAAGTGGGAAAGTTTGGGGCTTGCAGGGAAGAGCTCATAACTGTATTGGTCAAGTAGCATGTAAGAATATATGTAAGGCAGTCATTGATATATTTGAAAAAGGTTGACATCCTCAAATGCTGATATAAGAAAAGTTTAATTTAATTTGGTGAGTGATAAGAAGCTATTGAAGGTTTATAACCAGTAAGTGGTATGGTCTGAGAAGTTCTTCAGGAAGACACATCAGGTGGTAATGGATATGACAAAGTAGAATAGAATTTGAGCAGATAGAGTCTGGGATGGGAGATCTTAGTAGGAAGTCCAGTTATGGCAGTAGTGTAGGTGTCCCAAACTAGTACAGTCACGGAAGGAATGGCAAGAAGAGGACTGAGAGAAGTAGCAAACTTGGCCAGCGATTGAATGTCAGTTTGTAACTACTAGAAAATGACAGTGTGACCTAAGCTAATTCCCTATCTCCAGTGCCATCTTTCTTACTTAGTAAAAATGGATTACGGTATTTTGCTTCTACCTGTCTCAGAGATGCTGTCAGAATTGATTATACATATTTCCCCAAAGTAATCTAAAGTCCTTTAATTCTTTGGAACTGGACACTATGTAAATACAATTATTCATTATGTATAAAGGGGGCCACAGAGTGATAGATGTGCCAAGCCAACACAAGAGAACTGTTTAAGAATATAGAGAGGAAAAGAAGCTAGAAAATCAATACAGTGCTGAATTTGGAGGGCTAGAGACGCTGATGGAAGGATACGGAGTAAAAGGGAAATGAAGAGGATGATGTGTTTGGGAGTTAGGAACGATGGAAGAGGACCATGTTACCTTAAATAATTTCAAGAGGGGGCGCTTGGCCGGTTTAGTCAGTTAAGCATAGGACTCCTGGTTTCGGCTCAAGTCATGATCTTGTGGGTTTGAGCCCCACATCAGGCTCTGTGCTGGCAGTGCAGTGCCTGCTTGGGATTCTCTCTCCCCCACTCTTGCTGCCCCTCCCTGACTCACACTATCTCTGTCTCTCAAAATAAATAAATAAACTTAAAAAAATTTTTTAAATAATTTCAAGAGAAAAAGTGAGTATTTTAGGGTTCAGTGTTAAGAAGTAATAAGAGAGGCATGTGGGTGGCTCAGTCAGTTAAGCATCTGACTCTTGACCTTGGCTCATGTCATGATCTCATGGTTTGTGAGTTTGAGCCTTGCATCCATCTCACTGCTGTCATGCAGAACCCCTTTGGATCCTCTGTCTCCCTCTCTCCTTTCCCTCCCCTGCTCATGATCTCTCGAAAATAAATTTTAAAAAAAGGAGTTATAAGAAAAAAGTTAGGGGCGCCTGGGTGGCTCAGTCGGTTGAGCGTCCGACTTCAGCTCAGGTCACGATCTCACGGACCCTGAGTTCGAGCCCCCTGTCGGGCTCTGGGCTGATGGCTCAGAGCCTGGAGCCTGCTTCCAGTTCTGTGTCTCCCTCTCTCTCTGCCCCTCCCCCATTCATGCTCTGTCTCTCTCTGTCTCAAAAATAAATAAACGTTAAAAAAATTTTAAAAAAAAAGAAAGAAAAAAGTAAAAATATAAAATTGAGGCCATTTGTAGCATTTATGAAAAGGGATCAGAAAAATTATGTATCTACGTGTACATTTTGAATTTTATACCAAAAATGATCACTACTTCTATGCACAGCTGCATTGCAGAGTAGCATTGTATTTTAAAGACAATTGCTAGAGCTCTAGAGGTCAGTGACTAGAATTGAAAAGAATGGGCACTGTCATAGGCTATTATGTTCTCAATATTAGGGAATAGACACTTAGAGAGCTCACAAAATCACTCTTGGATCACAGTTTTAGCTGATACCTGTATTGATGACCATGAAGAGAAAGAACTTCCACTGAGTAAAACTTGGATTTTGAAACTTTTTTTTTTTTGCTTTATCCTAGCATGATTATGGATCAGATTGACCTACTACTTATCATAGCTTGAAAGTCTATGATAAACCATTAGAAAACAGTGCATAATTGAGCATAAAATAAGCTGTACCTCAATTGGACAACTAATGTTGTAGCTTGGTGCGGAGAGGAGGCTCTGCTTTGGGTTGAAAGATGAAGTTGGTCTCTTGGGCCTTCCCTCACCTTTATTGGACCAGCTGTTTGGTCTTTTCCTCACCAAAAGTTTGTTTAAAACTTTTTCTTCTCTTGGCTCATGATATGTTTAAAGTCAACTAATGAATGTTGAAGAACATTCTAGAATCACAGGAGGGAAGCTATACTGGTGAAATGGGGACTAGAGCTATGTATTGCTCTAAGGGTTAGAGGTGTTACTTCTGTCTGTTTGTCTGAGTTGATCATGAGGACTCTAGCCACAGAGAAGAGAGCTCTGGGCTGAGAGGTCAGATATTGGGAGAGGTTGGGCTGCTTAGAATTCTACAGCCAGTGAAACATTGTCAAAGGTTGCCTTCAGGAGTGCTTGTAAGAACATTGTCAGTACAATTACTAGCAACTGCAGGGACATTTCACAGGAGGTTAGAATTTGGTGAGTGTGTGAAATCACCGAGGCCACAGTTTTCAGAGTTCTGTGAGAGTCTAATATTCTTAGACTTCCCTCATGGCCAAGTGCAGGAGGTAAGAAATCAGGTAGGAGGGCCTCCAGTTCCCACCTTCTGATTCTACCACAACTCTGCTTGTACCTGTTTCATGTAATGGGGTTCCAGGTGTTAGGAAACAAGAGATTCTAAAAAGTGTTTTATCAGATAAAGTAACTGGGATTTAGGGAGTCAAAGTGATTCACCTAAAGTTGCTTTCCAGTTCCAGGTGCCATCCACAATGTCATTGTGCTGATTTGTAGAGTCCCAAGTGGATTCAATTTCCATGGCCCCCATTTAAGAGGCAGACTAAATGAAGGTTTGGCATGTCACCTCTCAAGGGTTGCCAAGTCTGGGGTTTCACTGATGAGACATTCCATTCTCTCCTCTGTGTGCTGGTCAGCCGCCATCTACACCAAAGCTCCCATTTGCTTTTTGTGAATTGGTTTTTGCTGTAGCAGAACAAACTAGCTGAGAGGCAGATTTCTTGCAATCAATTTGGAATGGCTCTGACTTTCTCCTACCCTTATGCATGGCAATCAACTCTACATGGATGCCTGAAGGATGCTTCAGGGATTGGAGGATATGAATGGAACTGAAAAGCTTTGTTACAAAAACTGAAGGAAGAGGGTAATTATAGAACTTGGGGCTATGGGGAGAACTAATGGGATCAAACTAATAAAACATGTTCCTCGAGAGTAAGTGACATTAACTTGCGTGACAGCTTCAGAAATACTGTGGAATTATGCTTCGTATCATTAAAATTTTTATCCCACCCACCCACAGGTGGAATGTACACCTGTGGCAGACAGATGAGCTTCATATGTTTTGGTTCTATCTAATCTTCTGTTTGTGTGAATAAAGATACAACGCGATACTATTGAGAAGAGATGTAGATGTATGTGCTTGACAGTAATAGCTCTAGACACTCGAATCCTCTGCCTTTCCAGGACCAATAAAAATCCTCTTCCTCTCTGTGGGGAAATTTAGTTTTCCATGTAACATAATCTGTTTTAATACTTAGCTCAAGGCTCACAAACTCCAAGCAACTTTTCAGTAAGATGTTAATTTCTTCTTTTACTTGCAGCCTCACACTCATATTGAGATGTCACTGGGATTTTTCTCTTCCTGTGAACCAGTTTACGAATGTGCCAAGTGGGAAATGTAAAATGAGATTGTCATTTTAAGCCGGGGCAAAGGGAGGGAATATGTTGGGTAGGGGCAAAATTATTCAGTGCATTAATTTGTAATACATGTGTAAGACTTACTCTGACATAATTCTGGGCTCTTTTGATAGCATGTTCTACGTGTTCTGTTCTTCCTTTTTCTCAAAAAGAATATTAATTATTTTCTCTGGAAACTTTATTGAAGAGTTAACAAGAGAATTGATGAGTTTTTCTTTTAATTAAACAAGGGATATATTTTAGAATGCATAATTTATGATAAATAAGCATCAACATTTTAAAGAACCATGAAGCAAAGTTCTTTGGGACCTCTTTTTTAGCTGGAACACATGTTACTGAATAGCTATATTTTTATAGCATATATTTCAATGCATTAAATAGGGTGATATACAGGTATATTTTAATATGGTGATAAAAGTCAAATGGAACTAACCAAATTTGTGTGATGGGGCGCCTTGGGGCTAATATTTTACTATCCCATTTGTTTAAATTTTCATCTTATTTGTTTTTAATAGGACAAAGGTGAGGTAATTGAGTGTTTCTATTAGAGGGTGTACAGTTTTAGCATCTGTGTCACTGATATTCATGCAGAGATCTGTGAGACTGTCAGTAGTATGGACTTGAACAACAAAATTCACAATCAATAGACTTCTAAGAAAATCCCCAATTTTGTTAATCAGTTGAGATGATTACATCACAGTGCCAATGCTCTGTATGAGTAGCAGCAATGCTCTATCAAAAATGCTTCTAACAAAATGGATATAGCAGTAATATTTTATAGCTAACTAATTGCTACCTTATCCAGGGAGAACCATTATGGAATGGGGCTATTTGTACTCCATGTCTATCTTCGTGCAATTCCCAAAGCACATGTATAGGACTTTTAGAGTTACTGCATTCTGTCAGAGAAATATTGTCTTTTTAGAAGGATGGTGGAGTATTGAAGAAAGTGCTCTGAAACTGGCATTTAAAAAGTTGGCGGAGCCTAGGTGGCTCAGTCAGTTAAGTGTCCAACTCTTGATTTCAGCTCAGTGCAGAGCCTGCTTGGGATTCTCTCTCTTCCTTGTCTGTCTGCCTCTCCCCACTTGTGCTTTCTCTTTCTCAAAATAAATGAACTTAAAAAAAAAAGTTGGGTGAGTCTCTTGTCTTCAAGATTTAAGATCATGTAATTAGGGAGGGACTACTTCCTCAATATCTCTGAGTGTCAGTGTGCCCATCAACAACATAGGAGTAAAATTCCTTGTTATACTCAGATCTGTGTTGTTATGATAATAAAATATGATGAAAGTTATTTTGTAAACTGTGAGGCCAGAGACAAATGATCATTGTTATATTTTTTGAAAAATCTATGCTTCTATTGATCTTAACACAATTTTATTAACTATAAATATGGCATTTAAAATTGACTCCATTATTTACATACAGTTTTGACATCTCACTTAATTGATTGTACTTTTTTCAGCTAGCTTTACTGGGCTTCTATTAGTTTGAAACCATTCCAAGTAAATCTTTGTACACTTTTGAAGTCATGTTTTGATGAGTTCATGTACGGAAAAGGACCAATAGGGAGTGGGTAAAGCCAAATGATCATTGAGTTCCAAGTGCTAACATTTAACAATTACTTCCCATTGGGCTTTGGCCTTTGCTTCTTCTTCTTCTTTTTTTCCCCCTAGAGCCATCTGTCTATATTCTCCTTTCCTATTCCTTAATCCTTGTCTTTCTTTCCCAACTTTTACTCTTCAATACCTCCTTTGTTTCATTTCGCTATTTTCTCCCTGGTATCTAGTGTCTAGAGAAGAAAATTTACAACACTGACTAAAACTGATTACTTTAAAAGTTTTGCCTTTCTTTAGTCTAATTGAAAATTCTGAAATGTTCAATATAGGGGACATATTTATGCCATGCTTCTTAAATATTTCTTTATGTTCAATACAAATCTGAACGGCTTTCTAACATTTAAGAAGCCTTGAAAAGATCACTGGAATTTTTAAGACCATATAACTTGCCAAACTTTTACTTGTTCAATATATGGCTTCATTGTGAATGACAGGTTTGGCTCCTTCATGTATGTCCACTGACACAACTAGACAGTAGGGTCTGTTCATGTCTATTCAGGTCTATTCATGTCTAGATCCACAGTGCCTAGCTTGGAGTTCTGAGTCACTAAACAAAATGGAAAATTGACAGATTAGTTGTAAATCTATGCCAGTGTTTCACAACACTAATGCATCAGGAAAATTTCAAATGCTACATGGAACCTAACTAGCCTCTTACTATGAAGGAAATCACACACATGCACAAATAATTTTATTCAAAAAGTACTTGACAGCACAAACCTGGGCAGTTGTGAGGAATACAGAGATGTCTAAATTCAAATCAGTCATTGATAAAAACTTTATAATCTTAAAGGGACAGACTAAATGAGTTGTGTAATAAACTTATTATGTTGATCCACATAACCCTTTAGGATCTGACCCACCCTGTCCCTTCTTAGTTTCTCGCCATCCCTCCTTCCTATGCTTCAGATGTTCTAAATCAGTATTTCTCAAACTGGGTTGAAGGATCTGTCGCTTTTGTTTGTTTTATTTCTAATCCAAGTGGACATGTACACGGTCCTACAACAAGTGATTAGGACGCTGTTCATGCCACGTGTGACTCCTTATGCTAGTTCAACAGTACAAGATTGGATGTATACCATATTCAAGGCAAGTAAGGGGCCACTGAGGCTTTCATGTCACAGCAGGGTCAACTTTCTATAAATGTTTCTACACGCTTCCTCTCAATCTCTGACTTTATCTCTTGCACAATCTGCCAGTGAGGTGGTGGATCACAGTTTTAAGTAACACTCTTTGAAATTAGTTGCAATTTGCAAACTGTGTGGCACCCTCTGCCATTCCACTTGTGGTTTCTCCTTCCTGGAATGAGCCTGACTTCCCCTGACTAATCCCCGACTTGCCTGTCAAAACTCAGACTGTCAAGTTACCTCTTCCAGAAAGCCTTCCAAGACTCTGATTCAAAGCCCCATTACTATGCTTATTCTCTGCATTTATCACATGCATTTGGGCAAGTAGGTTCACATTTCTGAGTATGAACTTCTTAAAGGCCTGTCTTTTCTTTCCAGTGTCTGAGAGTGCCTGGTGGTCATCACTGACATTTAATATGCAGTTTGTGAATAAATGAACACCAAATGAACCAAAGAGCATGTAAATAGCTCTGGCAACATAGAATAGGGAAGTATTAATTCTGGTTGAAGGAAGTAGAGAAGATTTCACTAAAGAAGCAGTATTCGAACTAGCCCTAGAAAGAAGAATAAGGTGGTGGGCATTTGAAGGAGCAGAATATTTCAGGCTGCAGAAATGGCAAGGGCAAAAAAAAAAAAGAAAGAAAGAAAATAAGCATTGATCATGAATTTATGATCTGACCAAGAAACTGTGACTTGTCTTGTGTAGCTAGAATTGTGGGCCTCTGGCAGATAAATCTGGAGAGAAATCTGGAGAAGGAAACATTTGGACTTAACTTGTAGGATGTGTGAAAACATTAAAGATTTGGGGCATTTTAGAAAGATTCATTCATGTGTTCAGTTCACAGCTCTTAAGCAACAACTGAATGGCATGTTCTATGTTCTGTCCTGCTCCTAAAACATAATTCGCATTTTCAAACAGTTAGTGGAGTGGTCAGACAAGCAACAATGGAAACTATCTCAAGATTTTTGGTGAGAATTAAGTGATTTAACATGTGTGAAACAGTTAAAACATCACTTGGTGTATTATAAGCATTCCATAAATTATCAATGATTAATTGTTCCCATTCTTGACTTTTCCCTTAATTTTATCAATAAATTCACAGTATCCTTAATGTTAGGTATCTACTCACTGACACGGGACACTGAATTTGCTTTGTTTGCCTCTTTTAGAAATAGGTTACAACCAACTGTATCTGTCCCAATAGAATTTAAGTATAAATTGTGTTTTTCAGTAAGTGCTAATACATATTGAGAGCAGATTATATGCCAAATATTGTGCTCAAAGCTTTATATGTGTTACCTCTACTATTCAATCCTCACAACCCTATGAAGCAAATACTATTATTACCCTCTTTTCAAAGATGAGGAGGCTAGAGTTGAAATGATTTAAGTAATTTGCCCAAGAGAATTTGAGCACAGGTCTATCTCCAGAAATCAAGCCCTTAACCATGACATCTTACAGCCTATTTGTCCAGAGATGCATTTAGATATTTTGCAGTAATAATGACGTATATTAAGTGATTCCTCATGTCTGTGTTTTCCCCATACTTCATGCTTAGTTCTCTTTCTAATGTATTTTTTTATTAAGAGCAGAACAAGTTTGCTCTCTCTCTTTTTCAGATTTAGGTTCTGGGGATTCTGAAGGCAGTTCATATGGATGGGAGGAACGTTGAGCTGGAAGATATTTTTTCATCTTTTCCTTCTAGGAGTAACTTTTGTCTCTTTATTGAATTGTATGTAATATAAAATTATTATCAGTCACATGTCATTTAAACAAATTGTCTATTTGACTTCTCTTTCCTACTAACTCAGGATTATAATTTTCTTAAAAGATGAGTAAACCTTAAATCTTTCATTGGAGGAGGTTTTACCTCCAGCACAAAAAAGAATTCAAAACTCTCACCATAGAAGTTCTCTAAGACCAGTACATATAATGGGATTTTTATAGTCACTCCTCAAAGATAAATGGCCATTTCTGTTTTTATTTTCCTGTAATGAACCATTTAATAAAACATTAAATTTCTGTATGGCATTTGCAAATAAGCTCAAGTGCTATATTTCAGACTTAAGAAAACCATTCTCCTTTCAGGTGGTTTTAATAAATTTAGAAGACTTGTCATTTATTACGGTAAACATGAACTTGATCAAATTAATAATATAGAGCTTCTAATTCATCTTGGATGCTTTCATTTCCCTGGGGAATACAGTTTATATAAAATGACTTTTAAGCTATATATATATATATATATATATATATATATATTCCATTTTTCTACCTTAAGATTAATTACTTGCTGATTGACATCTTGAGTTGGGTCCTATTTCCCTCCCGCCTAATTACATCCAATCATTTCCTTATTCTTCCGTAATTTCATGACAATTCTACTGAAAGTATTGTGACTGTAGATTGATGTTCCACAGCTTCTTATATTCTTGTAATTTAGGGCCTATTAATGGCAGACTGGGGAAAAAACTAAGAACTTAATTGGTTTTAAATTGCCCTTAGATTGTAATTAGTGGAGGAGAAGAGAAGTAAGTCATAACTTAGGTATTTTTTATCACAACAAAATTTAGAGGTGTTGATCTGTCAGGGCACTGTTTTTGGTAAGGGAGAGGGAACCTCCTGACAATTAGACATGTGTTAATACTCCAATGCTTAGCAGGCAAAAAAAAAAAGTCAGCACCTGTGGACATGCTGATGAGCCTCAGACAAGTAACAGTGGGACTCTTGGCCATCCCATGCTAGCAGTCCAGCCCCAGGTCTTGGAGTGGCCAGGGAGAAAGGTGAAACTATAATTGTATATATATGTGAAAACTTTTACAAAGCCACAGGCATAGAAATGCGTTGCTTGGCAATTAGATTTGAGGAATTCCCCTCCGTAAAGTTTTCTAAACTTCCACATATATTATCATTACCACAAGAAGCCAGCTCTGGCTGAAAGTAACATTGATCCTGCCATGGTCTTTGTGTGGATGTCGATGGGAGGGCATTCTGGCTACCACATCTATTACCCATGTATTTTCCAGAGATGGTTCTGCTACTCTGACTTGCTAAGTGGGGTCCCTTTTTTTACCTTCAACTCTCCATCTGCATCCCTCCCACAACTCAGTTGAAAAGGATGACCTTCCCATATAGAGAAGAAATCATTTTCAAGCAAGGGAATCGAAGTTCTTGAATTCCCTGAGTGTAGTTATGAAACTAGCTCTGTTTGTGGAGGGTAAACAGTTTCCTTTAATTTGCTAAGTCCTTCTACCTCTTTTACAATAGAAGGAGACAGTGTTAGATGTTGAAAAGAAGTCTTTGTGAAGTCAGATGTGGAAAGAAGAGTAAAAGATTTGGATTGGCATTATCCCAGGGCATTGATTGTGATTTTGAGGGAAGAGAGAGTTGTAGCTAAGATGATTTCTTTACATTTGCAGTGAAGTGACTGTAGAATGCAGTAACAATACAGATGGCAAGTGGTAACAAGGCAGGTAAGAATATATTTACCAGTATTTTTTATGCCTCCTTTGTCAAGTGAACGAGTTCAGAGTCTTTTGTATTATTATTCATGTATAAGCAGTCTGTGCATGGGGAATTAGCCAGAGAGGCAGTTTTTATTTTCACAGATGACTTTTTAGAATTATGAAAATTTAACTTCTTTAACTCCATTTTCTTGTACACCATTTTGACACCATCTGTAATGAAATTTTATGGCAAAGTAAAGCATTTATACTGAAGAGTGCCTGTCTCAGTTAAATTAGATAAAAATATATGAATTGGACATACTTCCCATCTCATTGCAGATGAATCTCTCACTTTTACAGATTTTGGAAAAGAGCATTAGAGTGCCATGTTACAGTACTAATGGAGAGATTCATGTATATCATCCTGCTTCTTCCTTGCCCAGGGCCCATCAAATTGCTTAAACCACAGAAAGTAGGTACCAATATATTTGTTTAAGAATTCATGGGTGAATAGATGAATACTAATCAAAAAATACTTAAAGATTTTGTCATAAATCAACTTGCATATGCATTTTAAATATTAATAAAAATCTTAATACATCTCTTATTATTAATTTTACCTCACCTACCTCTGCTGGAATATGTAAAAATAGTTTAGAAGTAGGCATGTGCTTTGTACGGTTATTGTGAAAAAACTTATTACTTAAAGTAATCAATACCATTTTCTTAAGATTTTAAAGCAGCAAATGTCTATGCAGAAATACATAAAGAATGAATGTGTTGATACCTCCTTTTCTATAGATAATTTCTATTGCCAAAGTTTCAGCATTTTCTTGGGCAAGATATTGAGAACTCTTAAATGCCAGATCTTTCCCATTTAATGCTGACGACTTGAGGATGAAATGTGAATAATCTGACCTACAAATATATTCGCAAATGTGTATAACAGCTGTATGAAGAAAGAATGTGAACAGTTTCCCCTTGCTGTATAGTACTTTCCTGAGCTTTCGCAATGTGCCTGGTGCTCACTGGGCACTTCAATTAATCTCCGTCTGAGCTCACTAGCAAAGCTGCCAGCCATCATACTGCTTAGGACCCAGAGCCTATGGCAGAGAGCCTGATAGGGTAAATAGTGCCATCTAGTATTTCTTCCCAGGCTGGACTTAGCTAGTTAATCTGGTCAAAGGATCACTTTTTCCCCAGCATCGACTTAGACTATGAAAGAAAGTCATGGGTTATTATGGCCTCAAAGGCAACTCTTCATGGAAAAGATAGTACATTATAATTCCATATAACAGTATTTTCAGTGCCAATAGGAAGGAATGGCTAAGAGTGAAACTACAGTAAAAGAAAGGTTTTTGGGGAGCATTGGAGAAACTTAAGTAATCAAATTCTGGGGTTGTACATAAAATACATCAGCTTCTATTCCCAATTTTACCCCCTATCAAACAGTTCACAAAACTGAATCAGATGGCCTTTTCTGCAAAAACTTTGGGAAAATTATTCTTACTCTTTAAGCTGATAGCAGTTTTTTACAGTTACTGAGGCTTTTGGTGAAAATGAACATCCATGAGTTCTTGCAATATTTGAATCAAGTCATATACTCTATGATGATCGCCATTACCATTTAAAGGGAATCCATTAAGTAGCAAGCTATGTGCAAGAAGTTCTATATGGATTAGCTCTATATGCTATTACAAATTGACAGGAAGGAACTGAGACACAGAGAAGTTATGTAGTTGGGCTGAATTCACAGGGTTACAAGTGCCTGAGCTGCAGATTTGAACCTGGCTGTGTTTGGAGGCATAACCTACATCCTTATTTCAGTGTACACACGGCGTCTAGCACTCAAGGCCCCAGTGGGTTTAGAACCAGTTTCTGTGGCTTCTGAATTCTCATCTTTGTCCTCCATAAAGCTGATGGTTAATGTGTGAATTGAAAGAGAGGCACCCATAGAAATTATTTAGCATTTTAAAGGGCATTTGAGGATGGTCATCATGGTACCACCGATATTGGACTTGAGGTCTTCAATTAAGAGACTTTCTTGTTTTTCATTTGTGTTTTCACATGGCTCTCAGTATATACTCTATAATAAAAATTTGAGTTAGGGGATGAAAGGAGGAGGAGGAGCAGTGAATTGGAATGTTTCCCCTTTTCCAACTAAACCTGGACAGGTGTCTCTCCATCTCACGTTAGCAGATCACACAGCCTCAGCCATGAATTGTATAACTTGGGCTTTTTGAATTGATGTGAAAAATAGAGAAAGAAGAAGAAGAGGTAGGATAGGGAAGGACAAAATGGAAACCAACCCTGAAAGTGATTTAAAATTGCAAAAAGAAGAACCAGATCACATGTTCTCCTTCACTCTCTGAGCAATAAGTTTCAAAGCAAGTGGAACTAAACTTTTTCTTTTTGAGGCTCTTTCCCTTAACTCTCTTCTTCCTCAAGCAAATACTCGTTCTTCTTGAAGGAGATTGCTGATCAGAATAAAACTCTCCCTTCTTCTTTCTTGCCACATCCCGCCCTGCCTTAAATTCAACTTGCTTGCTCCTAGGCCTTCAAGATTCTTCCACTTTCAATCAATCATGCAAAGAGCTATGCTGTAATTTTGTACTTTTCACATTCTTAACTTATTTTACAATGGGATTTTGAGGTGCTTTTTTTCTGGATCAAACTGATGAGAAAAAATATATAGAAGTGTTGGCTTCTTGAGCTTGCATCAGTGTTGTGAATTACATAATGAAACCTGTCTGGGTTGGAATTCTAAAGCTATTATCCTTCCAGTACTGAGATAGGACACCAAAGGAGCCATTTAGGATCCCTTAGCCTTTTATGGCTTGAGAATTCAGATTCTTTTCCCCTAAAAAAAGGTTTGTTGAAGGTATTCAACTTACCACATTGTCAATATTTTGCATTATAAGCCCTTGGGAGACATACTGAATCCTAAGATATGATTTCTCCATAAGGTTATTCTGCCTCTTAAATGAGTTCTCAATAACTATTCTCGTGGTGTTTGAAAAGTTTTCACTTGGGATCTTCTGTGACCTTGGTGTTGTGTGCCATTTGTGCATCATTAAAAGGTTGTAATGAAGTTCTGCTGCACACAGATTGTAAAAGGTCAAGCAGAAAGTTGGGAGCCAATGAGGTTGGGAAGAAAAATTGTGCTTGCTGCAGAATTTGAGGGATTCATTATATTGATGCTGTGGGGTTTTCAGCAGAGTAATAACTGGGTTAGCAATAGAATGTAAATCTTCTCAGCCACTTAGTCTGAATCTGCTTCTTCTTGATTTGTGGGGATATATTTTTAACAGAGTACAAGGAAAGTCATTACACTCAGAGGAAAGCCAGTGGAATTGGTAAATGCATTGTAGATGGGCCAGCCAAAAAGAGGAGTAGAACCAGAGGGATAAAGCATATCAGCTTTCCTGGTTGCCAGTATAAGAAGTATTGTCAACCCATATGAAACAATTGTCTCAGAAGAACTTTGCATAAGTGATTACTTTAATTCTTTAAAGGGATATACAGAATTGTTTTTAGCTTCAGTGGTTCAGAGTTGCAAGTATAGCTAATTAAAATGCTTAAAATAGCTATTGACAGAATTAATTAAAAGAATTTAAGATAAAAGTAGCATCAAAATAGCAGCAGCTTCAAGCCAATTTGTTTACTAAGGACCAGCAAGGTAAGCTAATGAGGTCTTGGCTACTCTAAAAAGGGAAAGAAACTCTAAAATTACTGGCTCTCCATTGAATGTTCTGTGGATCCATTTTCTTAAAATGGAGTTCTAGAAATTATGTGCAAAAGTGCAGCAGTTGATTGCACATCTTACAAGTGTACATATGGAGTGATATAATTTCTTCTTTAAACAAGCCCCAAACCATCTGTTGACTTAAGTCAACTCTGAATCTTACTTGGAAATAATTAGAAGCCTAGATATTCCATAAGACTAGTTCAATGTGTTTCTTTAATTTATGCATGGACTTTTAGGAGTACATGTGAAAAGGGAGGGATAAGAAAGGTTTTTCTAGAGAAAGATAAAGAGTCATTAAGATATGTTTATAAAATTAACACTAGTTTTAGGAGTTTCAACTTGATTAAGACCCATCGACCTAAATTCAATGATTAAAATTTTTAGAAAAAAATGAGAGTGTGGGACAATGAGAAATTACTGATGATTTTATCCAAAAGCTTATTTTGTAAGTATCAAGTGTTAAGGTATCAAGGCCTATAATATAAGGTAGAAGAACTTCCCATAGCTCTATTTTCAATAAGTAGCACCTATTTTATATAGAAATTGATATTTTTCTTTATCAACATTTGTTAAATGACCTCCTTGGGCCAAGTGGAGTTTGAGTACCTCTTACTGTTGTTTACATATAACAATCCCAACATTTCTCAAATTCTTGTTTTCCAGAAATTAAATATCATCTAAGAAGACAATATAATTTGGTGTATTGAAAGTATTTCCTGAGAGGAAATAAATAATTGTGTGAACTGGAATTATATAGCACAGGCCTTTGAAACTAGAATGATTTCTATATGTCATATGTATCATTCATTCAAATGGTCTCATTGTTCAAAGAAGAAAACTATTTTTCTATCTAATTTTTTTTCTCCGAAATATAAGTATCACTGAAATCACTGCCTTTATTTGGGGCACCTGGGTGGCTCAGTTGGCTAAGCATCTGACTTTGGCTCAAGTCATGATCTCATGGTCATGATGGGATCAAGCCCCACATCAGCACTGTCAGTGCAGAGCCTGCTTGGGATTTTGTCTTTCTCCTTCTCTCTCTGCCCCTCCCCCACTCATGATTTCTCTCTCTCTCAAAATACATAATTTTTTTTAGAAAAAATTACTGCCTTTATCATGACAGAAACATAATCATTTATTAATGTTATTTCTCTATCACTTTAGAAACTGCCATTTCTATTAAAATGTGTATACTGAAAACATGCTAGCTACTAATCATATGATTTGTTTGAGAATTATGAATAATAACTATTATATTTATTTTGTTTTCTCCTAAGTATGACATTACATTACATAATGATGATAACAACCAAAGTCTTTCTTGGCAATAGTGCCTATCTTATTAATTAATTAATTCATTCATTCATCCAACAATTTCTTAGTCATTGTTGTACACTAGGCTATAGAAAGTTGCCTCTGTGAAAAGAGCCTAGCTAAGAAGTAGATATCTGGGAAAATTACAGACCAACGCGGTAATGTATATAGTGGAAATGTGTAGTTATAAGTATAGCAAGTAGACTAGTTATCAAAGGGTTATTTGTTATATAGAATAAATCCGGGTTATTGTGAGGAATAAATGTGATAATCTGAGGGTATGGCATTCAGAAAACACTCAGGGCTTTTAGAATTAACTGGTTCACCATATACCAAATATTTATTGAGCCTTTTCTATGTGCCACCCACTGTGTGAGACTCTTGAGATGTAAAAGCAAAGAAGACAAGCTTCTCACCTTCACAGAGTTTACTGCTAAGTAGAGGAGGTGATAGACTAGTAGAGGAAATAAAATCATTACAATCCAGTATGATAAGTACTTAAGTAAAACAATGTATGATGCTTTTGGCAACCTGGAGAGCAGGGACTAATTACCTCTTTAGTGGATTGGGAAGACTTCACTGAAGGAAGAAAGTAAACAAAGAAGCAGCTGGTATAGAGAAGAGGGTTTCCTGGGCAATGGAAGTTGATCTAAGGAACAGGAATAAAAAATGTACCAATAGGGTGGTCTGAAAAGCCATGCCAAGGTAGTCTAGTATTAGAATATGAATTTCAGGGAGAGAGTGAGTTAAGGGATAGGCAAGGTTGATCATACCATGAGATTCCTTAACATATGGGCATCCAAACCCTTCTGAAGGGTATAGCTCTTTCATTTAACTTATAATGTTGTAGATTTAAAATTGTGTGACAAATATTTGCAGCAACATAGATGGACCTAGAGGGTATTATGCTGAGTGAAAGAAGTCAGACTGGGAAAGACAAATACCATATGATTTCATTCATATGGAATCTTAAAAAAAAAAAAAGAATACATGAATAAACAAACAGAAAGCAGGACCAGACCTATAAGTACAGAGAAGAAACTGATGGTTATCAGTGGGAAAGGGGATAGGGGATAGGGAACAGGTGAAATGGGAGAAGGGAGAGAGGGAGGTATAGGCTCCCAGTTATAAATGAATAAGTCATGAGAATAAAAGGCACATTATAGGAAATAGTTAATGATTTAATAGCATTGTATGGTGACAGATGGTAGTTACACTTGTGAGTGTAACATAACCTATAGAGAAGCTGAATCACTATGTAGTACATTTGAAACTAATGTAACATTGTGTGTCGACTGTACTCAAATAAAGAAAACTTCTAAGTAAATAAATAAAATGGCATGGCAAAGTAAAAGAATATTTTAACATTAATCAGTCTTACTCTAAGGACAAATGAAATAGAAATAGAAGAACTGAATAACATAATCAGGTAGATATTGTAAATATATAATAAAATTCACATCATGATAGTAGATCATATACATTCTTCTCAGGTTCTCTTGGAACATTAATAAAAATTGACCATTTGTTAGGCTATAAAGAAAATTTTAGTGTGCTATATAAAATTTTAATAATATCAACATTTTATCAGTACATAGCAAAACATGAAAATAATTTAAAAAGGCTTCGTTCTACTTGGAAATATTAGAATTCTCTGTTAAACAACTCTTGAGAAAAACAGGAAATACAAACCCTGATTTCAGAATTTTCAAAGATTAATACTAATATTCCACATATTCAAACCTGTGTGATACAAAAAAGGTAGTGAACAGAGGAAAACTTATAACCTTAAATATTTGTATCAATAAAGATGAAAGAATCCTATAAATTAATTAATTTTTCAACCCAGAAAGGTAAAAGCACAACAACAAATCAAGCTGGGAAAAAATAAAGAAAGAGACTGAAGTTAATTAAGTAGAAAAGGGAAGAAGGGTAGATATAATAAACCCATCATAAAGTTGGCATTTTGAAACATCAACAAATTAACTAAATCACTATCTATCTTGATCAAGAAAAAGGAGGAGAATAAAAAATTAAAGGAAGTAAGTATATTCAAACAGAAGAAACTAAAAATCATGAGACTACTTTGCCTAACTCTGCAAATAGATTAGAAAAGTAAAGCAGCATGGATAATCTCCTAGGAAACACAGTGTGCATGAACTCTAACACATTCATATAATGGAGTACTATAAAACCATGGAAAATAGTAAGAAATATCTCAATATAAAGGTACAGAATTGTTTTTAGGATACACAGTGGATTGAAAAAGCAAAATTTTAAATTGGGCTTTTAATACTGTATTTTAAAGCAAATTTGAGGGGCGCCTGGGTGGCGCAGTCGGTTAAGCGTCCGACTTCAGCCAGGTCACGATCTCGCGGTCCGTGAGTTCGAGCCCCGCGTCGGGCTCTGGGCTGATGGCTCAGAGCCTGGAGCCTGTTTCCGATTCTGTGTCTCCCTCTCTCTCTGCCCCTACCCCGTTCATGCTCTGTCTCTCTCTGTCCCAAAAATAAATAAACGTTGAAAAAAAAATTTAAAGCAAATTTGAATAACTAGATAGCATAATGACAAAAATAGCTAGATAGACATAATACTAATTATTCACGAACTCCCTAATAGAAATTTGCAGAGGCAGTTGATTCTTTGTTTTTTTCCTTCTGTTCCCCTCATTAGGAATACATAATCTAGTAACTAAAGTAACTTAAAAATTATGGACAGTTTTTTTCAATTTATTTTAATTCCAGAATCGTCTGGCTCAAAGAAAAAAATGAAGGTATATCAAGATAGGGTATTTGACATCCAGTCAATTTATTTTAAATATGTTTAAGTAACCTGTCAATTTATTCCATACTTTTAAAATATTTCTTTTCTAGTTTAGTTTTTGTTATTGACTCTGACGTCAACTCCATCTAAATACAGCTTTTAGTTATTTGTTTTTAATTTTTTTAACGTTTACTTATTTTTGAGAGAGAGGGAGAGAGAGAGAGACAGAGTGTCAGTCGGGGAGGGACAGACAGAGAAGGAGACACAGAATCTGGAGCAGGTTACAGGCTCCGAGCTGTCAGCACAGAGCCGGACGTGGGGCTTGAACTCATGGACCACAAGATCACGACCTGAGACAAAGTCGGACACTCAACTGAGTCAGCCACCCAGGCAGCTCTTTATTTATATTTAAGAGAATGACAGCAGGAGCAGGGAAAGGGCAGAGAGAGAGGGAGACACAGAATCCGAAGCAGGCTCCAGGCTCTGAGCTGTCAGAACAGAGACCCACACGGGTCTCCAACTCCAGAACCCCGAGATCATGACCTGCGCCAAAGTTGGATGCTTAACCAACTGAGCCACGCAGGCGCCCCTAAATGCAGCTTTTAAATGGCTTATGGAGAAAATCTGTTTGTGTCTCTCTCTCTCTCTCTCTCTCTCTCTCTATGTACCCCATAATATTGGTTGTTTTAGGTTATGGTTAATTCTAACCATAGTAGTGAAAACACTAGTGTCTTGTCAGCAAAGATGTATTACATGATCTGAAGGTAAAATCACGTCTCTGTGACATACTTTTTCTTTAGGTGATAAACTTAAATTGGTCCTTGCTAGGGGCAAGGTGTGTTTAGCAGGACTTCATACCTGAATGATTTGTTTATGTTGGAAATTATGACCTATACACAAAGGATCAGAGCCAGCAATTTGTTCAAATGACTGTTGGGTGTTTGACTGAGGAGAGATTTGATAGGAAGTAAATTTTTCAAATATCCTCACTGACACTAATGTGTTTTTCTCAGATTGTGGTGCTCTTGGCCATAAAAATAATAACACAAAGAAACTTATTTGACACACTTAATCTAAAATCCTTTTATTCTCTGTATTTCTGACTTCTTCACTTAATAAATATTATAACTATTTCACTGTTTCACTGAAAGAAGTTGCCTTAACTGACTCCTTCAGATAAAGGAAAAAAAAAAAACAACAACGCAGTCACAAAGGAAATTAGGTAAATAATGATGCTATGTTTAAAGTTGTCAAGTTGGCAAATCTTGATCTTTTTTCTTCTTTTGCTGAGACAATAAAATACATTTGATAGATCTACCTTTCTAACTCTCAAGCCCTATTAAATTAATCATAGCGCAAATGGGATTTAGTAAAAGTAACATATTTTGAGGGTATATCATTTACTGACTATCAAGGCAATCTGAACTATAGTAACTTTTACTTCTACTGAGCATTTTGAAATAGCAGATCAATAATTGTACATTCAATATCTAGAATTGATTTTCTTCTGTCTTATGTTAGAAGTTTACAATGGTGTTTGTTTAGGAAATGTGACTTAAAAGTCTATGTGAAGAGTCAGTCTTCCTTTTCTTCTCAGTAACATTACTGAGTTTGATCAAGTTTTAATTGGGTTAAGGTAGGCAAATCTAAATAGATTTCCATGACAATTGTTCTCAGGTCTCCTCTGTTCTAATGGGCACACAATGTTCTACCAAGGGAATTTCATTTGGCAAAGTTGTTATCAATCTGTGCAGACCAGCTCCATTGCTGGTTTCAGTCATCTGTCACTCTCTGTATCACCTCCCCCCACACTCCACACCCCCACTCCCGCCCCAACCCAGTGTCTACACACAGACACGCTTTTAGAAATGGGATCATCAGATTCATCTATTCGAAGAAAATAGTTTGGGGCATTTGGGGAAAAACTCAAAAGGACGTAAATTTTAAAGAAAGTTCATGTGGAATGTTCAAATACAGAATATTGTCTTGAGAATCAGGACACAAAAGTCCTGAATAACACACCCTAGTTCTTTACTTTGAAGCTCCATTGGATTTCCTCTCAGCAGGCTGGCTTGAGGCAGAACAGGGAAGTAGGTGAGATTTGAGTATTTTTCCCCTTTGTGTCATTCCTTCTAGTTAGGTATGTATATTTGCATTTTAACTGGGCTCTTGCTTTAAGTACTGGAAACTTGTTATTTCTGACACTGAAAATAGCTGAGAGGAAAAGTGTTTCTGAGTAGGATGGACTTTTAAAACTCCTCTAAGTTCACTATACAGTGTCTGGTTACTCTAAGTACTCGAGGGCCTTATCTTGACGATAGGTAGGTAGCATAGTAAAAAAAAAAAAAAAAAAAATTAATGAGGGGTGGTTGGGTGGCTCAGTCATTTAAGCAACAAACTTCAGCTGAGGTCATGATCTCAAAGTTTTTGAGTTTGAGCCCCACGTTGGGCTGTGTACTAACAGCTCAGAGCCTGGAGCCTGCTTCAGATTCTGTGTCTCCTCTCTCTCTGTCCCTCCCCCACTTCCACTCTGTCTGTCTGCATCTCTCTCTCTCTCAAAAATAAATAAACATTAGGAAAAAATTGGTTAAATTTGTATGAAATGCAAACATTGTGTGAAATACAAAGGCATCTGATGGCAAGCTTTGTCTGTCCCAGGCTGCTACCATGTGCCTGGTGTGCTAGCTACTCTGACCTCTACAAAAGCACGTGTGCTTGATTTGAACCGAAGTCATTTTGCACTTAGAATTAGCAAAACATTATTTGCTCATCACAAATGTTTATCTTACACTCACTTTACTTGTAGGCTTTCTTTGTTTTTTTTTTGGTTTTTTTGCTTTTAATTTTATGGATTTAGAAAATGATGTACCTGGAGTTATATTTGATATAGAAATGATCCAAACCACAACTTTACTTTGATGGATCTTAATTCTGCTTCATTTAAACTTTTTAATATAATATTTATCTAAGGTAATAGATTGAGTGAAAACACATCTTTAATTTTTAATGTGAAATATCAAACTAAAATATTTTGTTGAATAGCAAGTATATTCTAAATTAAGGTGTGAGGAGATAGATTGGTGTGATACTAGGCATTTACTTACACTTACAGCATGCCAGCTACGGAGAAAAAATGAGTTGGTGGGGAGAAAACAGGTCTTGCCATACATATGTATGCATATGTATATAATTCTGTGCTAAACTATGGGATGGGGTCAAGGAGGATGTGGAGTTTCGAAGGTCCCATTGGAAGACAGGAGACTTGTACAACCTTTGGAGAAGTAGAAAGAATGGGGTTTAATGTTTCTGAAAAATTAAGGAGAAGTCCCATGATATAGAATTAAGAATAAGTGTGGGGCACCTGGGTGGCTTGTCGGTTAAGCATCCGACTTTAGGTCAGGTCATGATCTCACAGCTCGTGGGTTTGAGCCCCACATCGGGCTCTGTGCTGACCACTCAGATCCTGGAGCCTGCTTCAGATTCTGTGTCTCCCTCTCTCTCGGCCCTTCTTCATGCTCACACTCTGTCTTTTTAAAAAATAAGTAAATATTAAAAAAATTTTTTTTAAAAGTAAGAATAAGTGCAACTTTGCATAAGGTATAGAATAAGTAATATGTTATCTGTAGCAGAATCTCATGGGGAAGTAAGGTTAAATACTTAAGAAGAACTTAATTGCCTTGGATGCGAGGCTAAATAATTGAAAGTATGTCCTGAAGGTTGTGAACCTGGGTGTAATATGATCAAAGTAGTGTCTTGGAAATGTAGCTCTGACAGCTGTGCATAAGCACATTAGAAAAGAAGGGACGAAGAAGAAGAAGAAGAAGAAGAAGAAGAAGAAGAAGAAGAAAAGAAGGGACCAGATGAGATAGACAAATAAGAAGGCTATGGTAGTGACCAGACTGGTGGTGATAGTGGGAATGAAAAAGAAGGGAATACCCTGGGAGACATTTTGAAGAATTAATTAATAAGACTTCATGTTTCTACATGAAAAATTTGGAGGAAGGCTATGATATCCCTAGGGCAACCACCCACGTGTGCATCATACATTTTCTTCCCATATATGGTAAAAATAAAACCTTTGCTATCTAAACATATATCTTCTGAAGCAAGTGAGTGTTTTAAGGTTGGATTGGAGGAGAAACCCAACCAATTAGTTGATAGTAGTGTGTGGAAACGTGACACTGGGCCACACAGGGGACAGTGTAGAGAGCTCACTGATGGTGCAGTTCTCTAGATAGCTTTTGGACTGTAGATTGAGAGAAGATAAAGAAACCATCTTAATTTTCCAGGTAAGTGACAGGAAAGTTGTTTGAACCTCAGTCTTGTTATTTCTGAAAAAGGTATGTAATAGAGTGGTTATTAACAGAGGATTTGGAGGCTGAAAGACCAGGTTTTGAGCTCCAGCTCTAAAACTTACTACTTATATGACCTGGGCTGAATGACTTAAACATCACTGAATCTCAGTATCCTTGTCTATAAAATGGAAACAGTAGAGTAATCCTGTAGGGTGATTAAGAGAATGAAATAAGACACTAATGTACAATATTGACTGTAAAGTTTGGCAGATAGTAATTGATCATTACATAAATATTAGTTCTTGTTGTGGTATTGCTATAATATGGACAAATGAGCAAACCGATGACTTGGGAGATGGTAAGAAGCGAGTGGAAATCTGACTTTTTCTGCAACTCTCAAATAAAACAAAGACTGTGCAAGGCTGAATTAAAGAGAACCTAGATAGAATACTCTGCCTAAGATTTTTTTTTATTACATACAGGACAAAGCACTGTAACTATGCATTGTAGTTAGTTATTATTTGCCGGATAATTTGTAACATGCACCTCACGATCCCTGACATTTTAATATAAAAGTTTGTATATTAAATATCAGAACATTAATTTAAAACTATTTTTCTTAGAGTGTCAGGAATGGCTAAGTATATAAACTGATAAATTACTGTGAAGTTGTACTCATTAAGACTAAAGGACATGGCTAAGATACGAAATTTTTTAAAAAATGAAAGTCTAAATAGGAAAATATTTTAATTTATTTGTGACCACAGGAATCTGAGGCATCTTCCAGTTTTCTGTTACTGTATTATTTGATCAGAATTTATTTTTAAGATAACTGAATTTTTTAATGTTTATTTATTTTTGAGAGAGAGCCAGAAAGACAGAGGCCGAGTGGGGGTGCAGGGAGCAGAGAGAGAGAGAGACACACACACACACACACACAGAATATGAATCAGGCTCCAGGCTCTGAGCTGTCAGCACAGAGCCGGTTGCAGGGCTCGACCCCGGGAGCTGCGAGATCATGACCTGAGCCGAAGTCTGATGCTTAACCAACTGAGCCACCCAGGCTCCTCAAGATAACTGAATTTTTGATCATGGAAGACAAAGATATGTTCATAGAATATGGAAGGATTTAGTAATGTAGGGAAATAGAATCAATTAAGGAGGAAGTGATGAGACTTTAGTTTTGTTGCATGGAATTTAGGACAAGAATAGGCTATTCCACCTAAGGAGGTGTCAGGTGGGCATATGGAAATATAAGTTTGGTAAGCAGGTAAGAAATATTCTCAGTTCATTCAGTTATTTATTAAACACATGCGTCCTTTGAAAAACAATGCGAGGGGAGTCTGGGTGGCGCAGTCAGTTAAGCGTCCGACTTCAGCCAGGTCACGATCTCGCCGTCCGTGAGTTCGAGCCCCGCGTCGGGCTCTGGGCTGATGGCTCAGAGCCTGGAGCCTGTTTCTAATTCTGTGTCTCCCTCTCTCTCTGCCCCTCCCCCGTTCATGCTGTGTCTCTCTCTGTCTCAAAAATAAATAAATGTTAAAAAAAAAAGAAAAGAAAAACAATGCGAAGTATTTCCAAGGATATAGAAATAATTTTCTGCTTTTCAGTAACTTACATACAGGTTAGATGTAGTTACAGAATCCGGAAAGCCTTCTGAAGGAACTGGAAAGGAAACAACTTCAGGAAAGCCTTTGGTTGGCAGAACATAGAGAGCATTCTATGTGGAAGTGACCTGAATGAATAAAAGGGTAGAAGAGCTACATGGTTGTGAACAGAGAAGTAAAAATAATTATGCTATTTGGCTGCAGAAGAGGACAATTATAGTATCTTTGGAAAGTTAAGTCTAGGGTAAGAAAAATGCTTTCATATTATTGTATTTAATCTTCACAGTTCCACTGAATAATAGTTGCTTGCTCTTTGCATTCTACAAATGGGAAATTTGAGAACCAAAAAATCTTTGATTTGTCTAAAATCACTTAAGCAGTAAGTGTGATATGAGGACTCCCAATCCTGAAGAGAGACTTTATGTCCTTGTGGAAAGGAGGAAAGGAGAAGGAGGTTTTGATCTTGGGCGAACTAAAAGGTGGTATTGTTATACACAGACCAGAGAGCCAGCCGAAAACTAACTTTGGAACGATGACGAAGAGTTTATTCTGAGATTGTTATGTAACAGATGACACGATGACATCCACACCAAGATTGGAAAGTGTAGACTCAGGAGTTATAGTTGACAACTTAGAATAATAAAACTATGAAAGTAGTGGGCACATCAAGGGCACTGATGGCAAAATAGAAGACTGGGTTACAAAGGTGAGGTCTGAGCTGAAATTGGGCAACAGCAGTGTGAATACTGCCAGATTGGTAAAGCTCCCCACAGTGTTTGTAGTCCAGGATAGGAACAAAGAAGACACTTTGGGTGACGGAAGGGTATTGGTGTGGCTGCTTTGGCATAAAGAGTCGAGAATTGGTTTGAAAACCCCACAGAAGGAACTGACAATGGAGTCAGTCCAAAATGAGTTCATGACCAGAGTAGCTATGAGGAAGCTACTGGGATATGAGCAATTGGGGAACAGAGGAGTGAATCATTGTTGTTATTCAGTGTGGATTCTGGTGAAGTGTATTTGAAACATAAATGACTCAAACTGAAAATGACATTAAGACACATTGCTGCTCCCAAAGTAATGGGTGTTATTAATAAAGTGAGTGGGTGAATAAAATTTGCCTTCTTGTGTGGGACTTTATCCAAGTATCAAATGACTTCATTACCTAAATAATTCCTTAAGTTATGTTTATATAATATTAATATAAAATATATAACTCAGCTATTTAATCAGATTCTCAAGAGAATTACAAGTAAATAAAAACTAAAATTTTTAGATTTAATGCAGTCAAGAAGCATAGATTGCCAGAGCTGAACCTAGAAAAAAATTAATCCAGTCCTTTGGGTTTTTTTTCCAAATGAAACAAACAAACAAAAAAATGAAGTTATACTAGGGGTAGCGAGGACATTCCTTTAATACCAAACGATGTTCTAATAAATTACATAGTTTATATACAACTTTTACATATTTTAGCATTTTATTTCATTAAGATTGACTAAGTTTATGCTGCAAATAACTTCAATAACTTTCAATAACTTTCAAAATGCTTTCAATAACTTTTAAAAGAGAATTTCAGAATTCTTAGATGTGAAGGCCACTTTAGAATACCTGAATACTGTCAGGATAAATGTTTAAGAGCATATCTTGTGAGCATAGAGCTGATGAGAGTTACCTAAAAGCATCTCCCCTACTGGTAGAAAATTCTAGACCTTGAAATCACTCCTTTGGATTAAGACCCTTATTCTCTGCTTCAGTTCTCTTCCTTCTAGATGTCTGCATAGGTAGCAGTGAAGCCTAAAAGATTATTTTCAATATTTTGGAAATCCTCATGAAAACATAATTTACTCCTTCACATTTGGTTGAAAGTATAGCAGCCCTAATTTCATGCTAATCAGCAGCTCAGATTAACTTCAGTGATAGCACACGAACCTCTGGGATGTGACTGGTGGAGCCGACACACTTAACTGCATCGCATGTTTGGTCATCGCAGCGCCGATTTTGATCACTTCTTACCACAAAAATTTAAAGTGATAGTCAAAATCTTTCCAAACATAAGATCTACAGCTGAAAGAATAAAGCAATTGAAGAAAACTAAGAACCACTATTTTTACAGTCTTCATAACATCCTGACTTAAAATGTAAACGTTGTCTAGAATGAAGTAATAGTAAAGTGTTGGCCCCACCTAATATAAAATCAAAGGCTGGTTTACCAAACAAACTAGCAGAAAGCAGAGATGGATACAATATGCAGAAAAAGTGTCAATCAAATTGAAAACAGTGGAAAGGTCAGGAACAGGATTCTCCTGGGAATGTTTATAACATAAGCTTGAGTCCAGTGGAGAAGGAGCATCTCAAAATCAGACTTGATTCCAAATGGAAGATTGAGGGTACAAAAGATAACTCTCACATACATCTGCTTAAGACTAGCTCTGTTTAAATACCTGGAAAAATAAAGAGAATTAAGCAGATCTTATGAGTCATAGTTACTGCCCATGTCCTATTGGCAAAGATGATGACGTGCTAATATTTATGGTTAAGCTTCCATGGTTTGGGTGTTGCTCATGATTATAATTTTCACACTACTTAAGTGGTAATTATTGTAGTAGAAAAATAAGACACGAAAAGAGAAATATTTAATTCAAAGCTGTCTCTCTGGGTGATAACCAATGAAAAGATTAAAAGTGAGTTTAATTTCTGCAGTATTACTTGTTTTCTTTGGAGAACATATTGAAAATATGGAACAAAATGCAAGTCAAAGTTTAGGATCAGACCTGGATTTCACTCCATGCTTTAACTTTTAGCAAATGATACAATGTTTGCTTTTCTAAGGAATAGAAAGCAAGGTCAGCACAGTCAATGTTGACAGCAGATAATCAGCAACGTTGTCCTATGACGAATGTTGATGTAAGCTCCTGGGCTTCCCCCAATGCGGCATCACTAGTGGAAACAGTTGTGGGTGATTCTCAGTGAGTAAGGGTCACATCACACTTCCTGAAAACTCAATCGTTTCTGTAAGTCCGCCCTGAAAAACACCAGTTAAAGTAGGCTGAGATGCAGCCTTACCCTTGACCATTTACTCCTAAACCGGGAGCTTCTGATCAACCTTAGGATTGTACAATGCACATTATTATTGAAGTGCATAAAATTACCTTGTTCACTTAGTTCTGAAAAAACTTCTCATTCAGCACTCTTGGCCTTCCCAAGATTAGCGCACTTGAACCAAGTACGTTCCTGAATATAGTGCTAAAGAACCAGAACAAAATTTAGCTACCCAGATATCTCTTGGAGTGAAGCTAATAGACCTTGGATGAGCTCTAGGACCTATTTGACAGAAGAGTATCTACCATGAATCTACCATGAATATTCATCCCAAATGGGAGTGGCATTTAAAGAGTGTTTTTACAATAGTCTAACTTAATTTTTAACTTGTCTGAAAAGTTTCCACTAATATTTGAAATATATACATATATAAATATATATGTATATATATGTATGTATATATATTATGTATAAAATATATGTATATATATATATTTCCATGTCCTAGGATCTGAGGAAATTGAAGATATAATCAATAATTTATTTAAGGATGCATACTGTCAAGATAAGTTATTATGTGATGACAGTGATTTAAAACCACATAATATTGGCTGATTATGTTCCTTAATCAATCAATAAACAGCAAATCAATTTAAATGATAATCAGAACACCCAGAGTAGACACAATTTTGATTAACTGATCCTTTAAAGTAAATGCCAGACATGATTGAAAATGTCACAAATTTTATTTCTGATATTCATGTTAGCAGTATAACTTGCCCAGGAATTACACATTCTAATTGAGGGCAGAATGGAACCACATAGGAAAAGACATTTCTGTAAATTAATATGACTTTTCCTTCAGTTTTTACCACTAGGCCTAGAAAGCATTTGTGTATTAAAGAATATCATAAGGGTAAATAAAGTTCACTTCAAGATATTTATTTTTTACCATTAGAGCTAAAAAGGAAAATAAAGAGGACATAGAAATAATCTATATGTGGATTATTGATTCTTGTGGATATCAATATTTAGATATAAGCCTCCATGGAACTGAAAATAAGCTATTAGCATCTTAATTTCATTGCTTTAATTAACTTGATCAGTATCAAATCATGCATAGAAATAGCTAATTTATACTAAGAATGTACACTTTACATTGTTGTATGAAGAATCACTGTGGGTGTAACAGCATCTGAGATAGTAATTAAACTAAGAAACAGCACTTTATTTTATATATCTCTGCCCACACTGTATCACTGAACTAGCTTATAATTGTTAACTCAATTAAATTATAATTTATATTATATATAGCTATTATACATTATGTTATTTGTCTGCCATATATATCTTGTGTCCAAGCTTGACTAGCAATTTTAAAGCAGGATGCTTTGTAAGTTTAAGAATAATTTATTTTCAACTGAATATTGTTTTTAGAAATGATATAGGAAATGTTATTCTAAGTTTTAGAACATATAAGATGTAATCTTTAATCTTTAGACTCAATTTTCTTTTATTCATTTAGCTGCTGTGTGGGCATATAAATATAAAGCTTTAGTCTTCTTCCTGTCACTCTATTTGAACATCAGTGAGATTTTCTGAAAGCTCAGAATGGCTAGATCTGTACCAAATTACAGTCATTCAGAAGGGGTCAGAGAAGACCCAGGCATATTCCACCATGTTCAACCAAAGCTTTCATCTCAACTGGAAATACTTCTCTATGTTTCCTTTGCTTAACAAATTCTTATACAACTTTTGCAGTCCATTTAAATTGTCCTGTCCTGGCTGTTCTTGAAACTGCCAGGGAGAGTCAGGAGTTAATTCTTCCACGCCCCCCACCCCTCCCCAGGCCAGAAAGTATGAGAGTGTGTGTTTCTGTTCATGCTCGCATGTGTCTGTGTTTCTAAAACTATTGGTGGTTGTGGATCTAAGTTTTGTTACCAGGAATAACTTGCAGTCATAGTGAAGTCCATTTGAATCATCCACACTCAAAGTAATTTACATGATGCTAAAGAAGCTTCATATTCAGGACCTCTTATTTGCACAGGCCCCTTGGCATACTGGGAGTTACTGGAAGGTATATAATGTTCTAGGTTGAGAGGGCCAATTGAGTCCATAAATGATTTGCTTATATAAATTGTTGATAGAGATCTCAAGTAAAGATATTGAATTCCAAGATTTAAATATTTTGTGTGTTTTATCTTCCTTTTTTTTTTTAATTTTTTTTTCAACGTTTTTATTTATTTTTGGGACAGAGAGAGACAGAGCATGAACGGGGGAGGGGCAGAGAGAGAGGGAGACACAGAATCGGAAGCAGGCTCCAGGCTCCGAGCCATCAGCCCAGAGCCTGACGCGGGGCTCGAACTCCCGGACTGCGAGATAGTGACCTGGCTGAAGTCGGACGCTTAACCGACTGAGCCACCCAGGCGCCCCTTTTTAAGTTTTTATTTATTTATTTGAGTACTCTCTACACCCAGTGTGAGACTCAAACTCACGACCCCGAGATCAAGAATCTCATGCTTTTCCAACTGAGCCAGCCAGGAGCCCCTTATTTTCCTATTCCAAATAGATATTATTTTGTACCTAAATTAGTGTTTGATTTTTGTTCTTTTTCTTAAGGGAAGCACCCCAAATAATATAAGCTTCAGGCACCACAGAACTTCCTCTTTTGAAACTGCAAGGTAGATGCAGGGGAGTCCAGCCCTGGACTAGTGAGCAAGTTTGGCATTTGTTTGCAGTAATCACTACATTCAACAGGGTAGCAGTGAGTCCTGCTGAGGCCCCATATTAGAACTATAAAAGTCTTTGGTTTTATTCTTGTTTTCTGTTCATATGTAATTTTTGCAAGGTGAAGTTTCTAAAGACTCAAAAATAAAGACATTGTAGTAGGGAAGAAACAAACATGTTAAAGCCAGTGAGATCAAAATTCAAAGTCCAAGTCCCACACCTAGCCTTCACTATAGGGTATACTCGTAACTATAATCAATTTAAAATTTCTAATCTTTTATATCTATATGTGTGAAATTCAAATAATGGTATCTCTCTGGAAGCGTTTGGGGAAGATTAGCGATAATATATTTAAAATATGTCATATATCGGGACGTCTGGGTGGTTCAGTCGGTTAAGTATCCAGCTTTGGCTCTGGTCATAATCTCTCAGCTCTGAGTTCAAGCCCCGCATCGAGCTCTGTGCTGATGGCTTAGAGCCTGGAGCCTGCTTCAGATTCTGTGTCTCCCTTTTTCTCTGCTCTTCCCCTGCTCATGCTGTCTCTCTCTCAAAAATGAATAAACATTAAAAAAATTAAAATATTTTGTATATCTAAGCAATCAAAGCAAGTAATCAAAAAATAATGTAACTGCCATTAGGAATATTTATCCTATTAGCAAAACGTTTTAGGAAAAGATTCTGCCTGTTTCTCTCTTATAATTCTAAGTGTAGCTATGAAAGACTCTCAATTTAGTGCTAATATACCTTTAACAGCTCTCTTTATAGCAGGTAGCTTCTGATCTTACCCAATAAGGAAGAACCACTAGGTTCTATTTTGATGAGAAAGACCTTTCGTAGCATAAGATATTTACCTTACCCACTGAGAAAATACCAGGGAGAAGGCTGGTGGAGGGCAAAGAATATTTTAAACCAAAACAATCAAACATGTGAGTCAAGAAGATTTCTTGTTTAATAACATTTCCTCTGCCTACATGGCTGTACATTTTGGATACAGGAATAGACTATTGTGCACTCCCTGTTGCTTTTAAAGAGCACCACCATTTGGCTGAGGAGGCTATGAGATTGTTGGAACCCTTGGAAATCACAGACAATGATACCTAAATTAATTCAAATTTCTCTTATCCAAAGCAGCTCCAGGTATGCCAGCTTATGAACAAAATTAGTCTACAGAATTTTCTGCAGGTATTAATAAAAGCTAATTTGTTCAAACAATGACATTTTAAACTGATTTCCAGGAGAGAGTTTACTTTATGTATTTTGTGTGCTATTTTGCTGCTAAATCAGCACTATGATGGGCACACCAAGTGACAAGTTACAGAAAAAAAAATAGATTTCTTTTCCAATTGAAAATATCTATCCCCATTCTTAAAATGAGATCATGTAGGAAATATTGTGGGAGGAAATGAAGCATTATACACTTACAAAATGTTATTCCATGAAGATTGGAAGGCATCAACCTAGATATGCTGACTAACCTTACAAGAGTCAAATGCACTACTAGAACACTGAAATCTGAAAAAGTTTCAACTAGCTTAGTTTTAAAGTGGAATCTGTTTAAGGGAAGCACTTTACTTTCTACACTTGTGATAATAGAGAGGGGAAAACTGATTGTATAGACCGTTGCAAATGTTGGGAAAATACATAACAAAAAGAAAGTTGGTATGTTTAGACTTTTATCTTTATTGCTCAGTTTCCTTGTTAACAATATTCATTCAAGGAAGGCATATTTTGTATGGCTCAAAATATCAGGCATTTGGTCTATAGAGGGAACGAAAGCCAGAAAAATCTCACAAATGTGCCACTACTCTCCAGTGAATTACAAGGCTGTTTCCTAAAGTTGATGTAGTGAGGTAGGGAATGGAGGAACAAAACCTAACAGGTAAACATTCATGCCGTATATGATTTCTATACATACGTATGCTGTATATGCTGTATAAGCTACATAGAGACTTTTGTGTACAGAGGGAAAAACTTAGATTGTTAAAACTTAAGTACAATATTTTAAAAAGTCTATATGATGACTTCATTGTATTTTTAGAAAAGGAGCTACTATTCAGTGAGGTTTGCAAAGGAGAGCAACATATGGAAAACAGATTATTTTACTGATTGCATATGTTAGATTCATCCCTTTGGAGAAAAGAGTGAAAACCCATTTTGTTAATGGGTTGTTCTGAATGAGCACAATTTGCTCATTGAGGAAAGAGAGGTATTCCATAGCATTTATTAAAAGAACTAATAGTGATCAATTGTCCATTGGAAAAGTTTTGGTGGAAATTAGACTATATGGTTTCCGAAGGCCCTTATGACTCTAAAATTCTGTTGTCTTAATTTTGTTTTTCTATTCATGTATATATAGGATTCTTTCTCACAAGAAAGCTTGATATTTCACACAAACAAAAATGTAATAACCTGATGGAAAGAAGTTACCTTCTGGGGTCAAAAGAAAGACCAAAACTTAAATCCTGATCCTCACTTCAAACCTTTGTAACAGGACTCTGGTTCTTGTTTTACAAGGTGGTCTTAAGGATGCAAATTACTTTCCCTGTTCTGCATCACAGTACCTGAAAAAGAAAGGGGCCAGCAATTTGATTACTGCTGTTTTACATTACAAGTGATACTGGTTGTGTTAATTCAAGAAAAATTTTATCTCATTCTTCCCAACTACTCTGTGAGTATCTTGCATAACCCTTTCCCACCTACAAATCTAAAGAACATTTATTTCTAATGTTCGCTGGATTTCTGAAAATGCAGATCATATTACCTTAGTGAAACAAAATGCCATGGTATAAACTATGTGTGTACATGTGTGTACAGGTAAATATACTGCTCTTCCTTCTGTCATATTGCAATGTTAGTGCATTTGGCTTTAGACTGCATGCTCTCCATATATTACCTCTGATTCTTTCCACTTGATTGGAATAATTTCTGTCATAACAACTATTTTGCCACTGCCTGCATCCAAAATATATAGCCAATAAGACAGAGATGCTGAATCATAACAGACAATAAATTAACCCTTGCCTATAGTTCTTACAGAAATTAAATGCCAGAAATCTGGTTGTTGTGTTGGGTAGGCTGCTGAGTTTGAAGATCATTTTCATCAGTTGGTAGGCTGCAACTTTCTGCTACATACCTCAACTATGAGTTGTAAACTGGATGAGAAAAAGTCTGCATTGCTCCATATTGGTGTGTGTCAGAGGGAAAAAATTGGTGTGTGTAATATGTTTTTATGACTTGGGGGAAAGGGGGACACTGACATTATAAAAGCTTACCTTGAATTATTTAATCAAATTTAAGGGCACATCTATGTCCCAGTTTAGCTCATACCAGAGAGCAGTTGAGGGTTCTAATTTGAACCATCTAGGTTACAAGACTGTTATTGAAAAATGTACAATGGCTACAGTATTATTATTATTATTATTATTATTATTATTATTTTAATTCAAGTTAGTTAACACACACCCAGTGATTCATATGACACCCGGTGCTCATCCCAAAATGCGCCCTCCTTAATGCCCATCACCCATTTAACCCATCCCCCCCACCCACCTCCCCTCCAGCGACCTTCAGTTTGTTCTCTGTATTTAGTAGTCTCTTATGGTTTGCCTTTCTTTCTGTCTTTATCTTCTTTTTCCTTCCTTTCCCCCATGTTGTCTGTTGTGTTTCTCAAATTCCACGGAGTGAAATCTTATATGTCTTTCTCTGACTGACTTATTTTGCTTAGCATAATACCCTCTAGTTCCATCCATGTTGTTGCAAATGACAAGATTTCATTATTTTTGACAGCTGAGTAGTATTTCAATGCGTATATGTATACACCACATCTTCTTTATGCATTTTCCAGTTAATGGACATTTGCGCCCTTTCCATAATTTGGTTATTGTTAATAGTGCTGCTATAAACATTGGGGTGCGTGTGCACCTTCAAATCAACATTTTTATATCCTTTGCATAAATAAATGCCATTGCTGGGTTGTAGAGTTGTTCTATTTTTAATTTTTTGAGGAAACTTCATATTGTTTTCCAGAGTAGCTATACCAGTTTCCATTCCCATGAACAGTGCAAAAGGGTTCCCCTTTCTCTGCATCCCCACCAACAACTGTTGTTTCCTGAGTTGTTAGTTTTAGCATTCTGACAGGTGTGAGGTGGTATCTCATTGTGGTTTTGATTTGTATGTCCCTGATGATAAGCGATGTTGAGCATCTTTTCATGTGTCCGTTAGCCATCTGGATGTCTTCTTTGGAAAAGTGTCTATTCATGTCTTCTGCCCATTTCTTCACTGTGTTATTTGTTTTGGGGGTGTTGAGTCTGGTAAGTTCTTTATAGGTTTTGGACACTAACCCTTTATCTGATATGTCATTTGCAAATATCTTTTCCTATTCCATTGGTTGCCTTTTAGTTTTGTTGATTGTTTCCTTTGCTATGTAAAAGGTTTTTATCTTGATGAAGTCCCAATAGTTCATTTTTGCTTTTATTTCCCTTGCCTTCAGAGACATGTCTAGTGAGAAGTTGCTGCTGCCAAGGTAAAAGGGATTGCTGCCTGCTTTCTCCTTTAGGATTTTGATGGTTTCCTGTCTCACATTTAGGTTTTTCATCCACTTTGATTTTATTTTCATGTATGGTGTAAGAAAGTGGTCTAGTTTCATTCTCCTGCATGTTGCTGTCTAGTTCTCCCTGAACTATTTGCTGAAGAGACTGTCTTTTTTCCATTGGATGTTCTTTCCTGCTCTGTCAAAGATTAGTTGCCCATATATTAGTGGGTCCAATTCTGGGTTCTCTATTCTATTTCAGTGGTCTATGTGTCTGTTTTTGTGCCAATCTATCTTGATGATTACAGCTTTGTAATAGAGGCTAAAGTCTGGGATTGTGATGCTTCCTGCTTTGGTTTTCTTCTTCAATATTACTTGGGCTATTCAGGGTCTTTTGTGGTTCCATACACATTTTAGGATTGTTTGTTCTAGCTCTGTGAGGAATGCTGGTGTCATTTTGATAGGGATTGCACTGAATGTGTAGACTGCTTTGGGTAGTATTGACATTTTAACAATATTTATTCTTCCAATCCATGAGCATGGAATTTTTTTTCATTTCTTTGTCATCTTCAATTTCTTTCATAAGCTTCTATAGTTTTCAGATTATAGATCTTTTACCTCTTTGGTTACATGTATTCCTAGGTATCATATGGTTTTTGGTGCAATTGTAAATGAGATCAATTCCTTGATATCTCTTTCTGCTGCTTCATTATTGGAGTATAGAAATGCAACTGATTTCTGTACATTGATTTTATATCCTGTGACTTTGCAGAACTCATGTATCAGCTCTAGCAGTTTTTTAGTGGACTCTTTTGGGTTTTCCATATACAGTCATGTAATCTGTAAAGAGTGAAAGTTTGACTTCTTTCTTGCTGATCTGGATACCTTTTATTTCTCTTTGTTGTCTGCTTACTAAAGCTAGGACTTCCACTACTATGTTGAACAACAGTGGTGAGAGTGAACATCCCTGTCCTGTTCCTGATCATAGGGGGAAAGCTCTCAGTCTCTCCCCATTAAGGACATTAGCTCTGGGCCTTTCATATATGGCTTTTACTTAAATATTATTATTGTTATTATTATTTGACTAGTGGTGTGCATTAAAATGAGAATCTAAAAAAATGGATTTTATTATTCAAATTATACTTATGTACCTGTTTCTCCATATATTACCAATATTTTCCTGATATGACTACCCATCCCTCCCTCTTTATATATCCAAATATTCTTTTCAAAGTATAAATATTCATTTACCTAAGACCTTGTTTAGATCAGATCATTGGGCCAATGAGACATTCATTTGATTAAAAAAGTAGCAATTTAAAGAGAGATGGTAGATATTTTATCCGCCTTGTTGATACTACCTTTAGCAATAATTTTTCTATGACTTTTGGTTTAAAATTAAACCAGTATTAAAGTAGTTGCTGGCATGTTATTCCATCATTTAAAATAATGATCAAAAGGACTACATAATAGATTGGGGAAGAGTTTATGATACAGCAGTAAATTGAATGAAAGGATATACAATATATACCAACTATGATTGGAGCTTTGTTTTAAAGTGCTATGAAATTTTTTAAAAATAAGGAAGTGTACCAAAATATTAATAGTTTTTTTTCATGTGTGTGGCAGAATTTCTGGTCATTTTGTTTTACATTGTTTTTTATTTATTTATAGTTTTCCTCAATGAACATAAATTATGTTCTTAAAACAAAGTAACAAATCTAGATAAACTTATGTTAATGTGAACTTGCATAGGATAGCCAAGTGGTTAAGCATGTAGATCCTGGACCAAGACTGATTGAGCTTAAATGGTGATTCCTCCTCAGCAAGTTGTCTCAACTCTCTCTATCCCCACCTCTTAATTTATAAAATGTGCATACTTAGACTTTTAACCCCTGTGTCTTGTTGTGATAACAAATTTGTTACTGTATATAAAGCAATTAAGATAATGCCTGGTACATAGGTTGGTAGTCAATGGTATTAGCTAATATGATTAAATTTGTAATTAAAATTACATTTCAAATTGAGGACAACCTAACATGCGATGTTCTCTGAAAACACATAGTTAAAATTTAGAATTTGATTTATAATAATCGGTAACACCCACATTTTGAGGTTATTTACTTAAAATCTTTAACTATTTGGAACATAATTAAAAATATGCACTTTAAGGGTTTGAATATTTAAAAAATTCAATATCAGAAAGTTCATATTCTGATGCTAATGTAATTCATTCTTTAAAAATTCTCAAGCCTTCATAGGATTTGTTCTTATTTTCAACCCAGTGCTAATACTGGGTCACAGTTTTCCCCTTATAAGCATAGCAAATAAGAAACCGATGAAAAGATGGTGGCCATTCATAACAGGCTTTCCAACAGGAAAACACAGAGAGAGCCAAGAGCCACATAGGGAGGACAGAGATATACCAGCTGTACATTATGAAACAAAACAAAACGAAAGTAAAACAAAAAGCCTGAGAACCATTCATTCTGTGGACAAACAGCTTCTGACAGAAAAATATAATTTTGTATTTTACAATACAGTAAATACAAAAAGGAGATGCTTCTGCTCAGTTGTTATCATTAAGGTGCAATTAGAATTCACTATTTCATAAAGCATGAACTTTTTTCACACATTTTAGAAAATTTTTGTAATTTAATACTTTTGTGTGGGATGGGATGTGGGAAGAAATAATTACATGAAATCGCAGATTCCTTAACAATTTTGGATAATTGAGTACTAATACAAAAATTCCAAATCACAGTTTTTTAAAAGTTTTCTCCTTTTGAATTTCTCAGATATATTTCTAAGATTGTTCAGGCACATATATTATAGCTATAGTCAATTAATTTAACTAATGGTAGTCCTTGAAGATTTATTAATGAGAAATTGATAATAAAAATTTACATATCTTTTCATAGGCCTTTTCTCCAGGTTTTACTTATTTCATTTTATTTTATTTTATTTTATTTTATTTTATTTTATTTTATTTTATTTTATTATTTTTTCAGCATGCTTCTTTCTACTCTTGGAAAGATGATACAGAGTGCAAAATGAAGAGGGAGATCAACAGAGATTGAACATATAAATGATATTCTCATATTATTTGTTCTCTAAGAATTCAGAATAAAAGAACCCAGATAACCAAAATAACGGAGTTCTTATGGTTATATTTATCAGCATTCAAAAGTTAAAAAATAATGAAAAGGATTCTCTGGCCTAAATACACGGATAGGGATGTCAACCTGTTAATAACTTCCCCGAGAAATACTGTACCTGACATTTAGTGCTCCAAATTCTTTGTTTCACTCTTTTCTATGCCATAAAAGTCTATTCTGTAATTCAAACATGATTCATATTTTTAATACTGGAATGATGAGTTTCAGTCTTAAAATCTTGCTCAAGTTAACTCCAAATATTTAAAAAATGTGAAATACCTCTTTAAAAAATTTAATATGAAGACTGAATTACAATTTGTCTTTTTTTTTGTCAAAACTAAGACTATATTTCCTCATTTAGTAAGTATTGTCAGAATCATCACTAAGTTAGAAACAATCCTTGAAAGAAAAACAACACTATCATATTTAATGTATATGTTGGTTGTGAAATGCAACTCAATATCATGAAAGTTGCAATTATAAAAATATAAAAATAATTTCTGAAAATTTGCTTCTTAGGAATGAGTAGATGGATACATATGTGATAAAGGAAGTATAATAAAATGTTAGGTGTAGTTGTTATATGAATGCTTACTGCATTCTGTGGACTTTGGTGTGGATTTGAAAATTTTCCAAACAAAATGTTGGGAAAAATATACTTCTTGGAATAGAGTAATTAAAAATACCTTATTCAAATGAAGAAAAATAACATTTATTAGACTTTCAATTGCTTCACTGAATTATCTATTATCGCTCATTTATTTTTTAAAAAAATTATTTATTTATTTATTTACTTACTTACTTACTTACTTACTTACTTACTTATTTATTTATTGAGAGTGCCAGAGATTGCATGTGCACAGGGGAGGGGCAGAGAGGGAGAGAGAATCTTAATTAAGCAGGCTCCTGCCCAGGTGGAGCCCAATGCAGGGCTTGATCTCATAACCTTGATTGAGATCATGACCTAGGCGAAAATCAAGAGTCAGACACTTAACTGACTGAGCCACCCCTCCCTCATTTATGAATCTGTTTTCATGAAGTTGTATCTCATGAAGCTTGAGTATGACTCCAAGTCATTTCTTGAGCAATATAGACCCTATAAGTAATTTCTCTCTTATCCTTTGGGTCTTGTTCAAATTTCCTTCTTCCCTGATGCTTAACGCTTCATGTAGAATAGTTTTCATAACGTTTCATACAACTCCTCCCCTGTTAAGGTCCCTCCCACATTCTACTTTGTATTGTGGTCATTGTGTCTGATTCTTAACATTTTCAGGGAAGATTCTTTGTATTTTGTCCTCAATAGCAGAGTATTACAGAATAGGAAGAAAGGACAGCCTGAGGAGGAGAGGAAAAAGGTCATTTTTTATTGCTTGAATTAAACATCTAATTGGTAAAATTTTAATTTTGGTTTATTGTTAACAACTTATTGAAAAGTGAAATAGCTAGTATACCTGTTTGTTAGCAGAAAACCGATTTTAAAATATATCTGAATCTAAGTTCAATTTTTTCAAGTGAATTTCTTTATTCCATATTTTTAACATACATAATTTGAGGTCCTACCAGAGTTGAGAACAATCTGCACTAGAACAGTCTTCTAATTTCCATTACAATAATAATTGTCAATTGTTTTTAGTAAAATGAACACACTTTTGGATAAAAATGTTAATATTGATGATTTTTAAAAAGTAAAATAGTATTAGAGCACCTGGGTGGCTCAGTTGGTTAAGCTACTGACTTCAGCTCAGGTCATGATCTCATAGTTTGTGAGTTTGAGCCCCACATCGGGCTCTGTGCTGACAGCTCAGAGCCTGGAGGCTACTTCAGATTCTATGTCTCCCCCTCTCTCTACCCCTCCCCTGCTCAAGCTCTGTGTCTCTCTGTCTCTCAATAATAAATAAACGTTAAAAAATTTTTTTTAATAAAAAAAAGTAAAATAGTACAAAAATATACGTATAGTGAAGAGTTACTCTTTTCTGACCAAATGTACCAAATATTTCACCAATCTCCTATCTCAACCACAATCACTTTTTCCTTTCATTAATATTTGATGAACCATGTATATGTATATGTCCATGTATAAGTATACATACATACAGTTTGGGATTAATATGTGATTGTTAAACAAGTGATGTTTAAGTTTTTACTGATCTTGATACATTAATTATTAATAACTCGAATATGCACTCTTAAAGAAAAGAAGTCATAAGTATAAAAAATATTCATGACAGCCTTCAACACAATAGGAAAAAAGCCTCAGTAGAACTGTAGAGAAGTGAATGTAGCATAATGCTAAATTCAGAAAGCAATACAAATTTTATAACTCTCTATGAACAACTATATAAACAGTACACTTACTTAAAATAACTGGAAAAGAAAACTCAAAACTATTTTGTTTTATGTTTTTATTTTAATCACCTCAAGCTCATTATGACAAGTACATTCCTTAACCTCCATCACCTATTTCGTTCATCCTCCCATTCTCTTCCCCTCTGGTAACCATAAGTTTGTTCTCTATAGTTAGAAGTCTGTTTCTTGGCTTGCCTTTCTCTCTCTCTTTTGTTTCCCCTTTTGCTCTTTTATTTTGTTTCTTAAATTCCATATATGAGTGAAATTACATTGTATTTGTCTTTCTCTGACTGACTTATTTCACTTAGCATTATACTTTCTAGCTCCATCCATGTAGTTGCAAATGGTAAGATTTCATTCTTTTGTGGCTAAATATCATTCCATTGTATATATACCACATCTTCTTTATCTATTCATCAATAGAGGAACACTTGGGCTGCTTCCATATCTTGACTACCGTAAATAATGCTGCTATAAACACAGGGGTGCATGTGTCCCTTGAGATAGTGTTTTGTATTCTTTGGGTAAATACCCAGTAGTGCAATTGCTGGATTATAGGGTAGCTTTGTTTTTAACTTTTTGAGGAACTTTAATACTGTTTTCCAGAGTGGCTGCACCAGTTTGCATTCCTACCAACAGTGGGAGGATTCCTTTTTCTCCACATCCTTGACAATACCTGTTGTTTCTTCTGTTTTTTATTTTAGCCATTTTGACACAGTGAGGTGATATCTTATTGTAGTTCTGACTTCCATTTCCCTGATAAGTGATGGTGAGCATCCTTTCATGTGTCTGTTAGCCATCTGAATGTCTTCTTTGGAGAAACATCTGTTTAAGTCTTCTGCCCATTTTTAGTTGGATTATTTGTCTTTTGAGTTTTATAAGCTCTTTATATATTTTGGATAGTAACCCTTTATTAGATATATCATTTGCAAATATCTTCTTCAATTTGTTACGTCACTCTTTAGTTTTGTTGATTGTTTTCTTCACTGTGTAGAAGCTTTTTATTTTGATGTAATCCCAATAGTTCATTTTTGCTTTTGTTTCTCTGGCCTCCAGGGACCTATCTAGAAAAAGTTGCTACAGCTGATGTCAGAGAAGTTATTACCTGTTATACTGTTGCCAAGTTTTAGGTGATTTCACTACCTAATATGCCTTACTCTCCCACTCTCAAAATCCAAACCCAAATATGAGTTTTAGATCTTTTCATACATTCATTCTCTGGGATTTTCAATGAGAATATATCTTGACCTTTAAATGTAATGTAAAGTTCTATGCCACTGCTATACCTACAGTCACTGCAAACTTGATGCCAGTATGTTCATATTTGCCCATATTCTTATAATTCTTATCATTCTTTCCATCATTGATAGTGAATCCATCGCCACATGCTTTACTCATTTGAATAGCTGTGAACGAGAATTGTGGTGATATATGGAATTCTCTGAATTCCAAGCTATGTAACAGGGAAAGAAAGCAAATGTGTTCTCCATCTCAGGAAGGATTTTTTACCGTCATCTTTACTTCTGTATTCCTGCAGTCCAGTACCATTTACCGCTCAGGGCAGAGACTTTTAAATCATTATGAATTCAAGCAGAGTTTTAATAGATTTTACTACATGGTATATATTTAGCATTCATTACATTTTGTGTTTTTCCCTATAATGTCATGATGTAAAATAAAGTAATATCATCGAGTAATGGAAAAAGACACCCATTTTGTTTCGAGATTCATTTCATATTGACATTAATAACATAAGTTAATGTAAGGTTCATTTGAAGAAGAGTAAGCAATTCATTCCAGGGGCCAACAAAGGTTCAGATACTTCTAGAGAGAAGGCAGTAAGATTCAGAGGTAAGTGAAAGTAAAAAAGGTGACTACAGGGAAAATAGATCACTTAGAGGCCTTGAGACAACATGAAAATGAAGGACACATTAAAAGTACCCATTTTGCAACTTTTATTATCACAATCCAGGACCTTGTTTATCAAATTGTCAAAAGAAAGGAGTGGTGAGGGGAAGGAGGAAAATCATTAATCAAAACAAGATTGTTTTATTCCTTAAAGTTAAACTCATATCCAAATCTTTCAGGACATATTAAAGAGGGTGCCTAAAATGCACCACCAAGTTGCAGACCCTCTGCACTGAATACCCATTTCATGACAGATTGGAAATAGGAGTTGAGGGTAACCCAGAATAAGACTACGATCTCTTTTTTAGAAATCAATAGCTTTTAAAATCCCAAGTGCTCTCACTGCTGAGATTAATAAAGACCAAGAATCCATCCTGAACACACACAATGACTTCTATTACAAAAGGAAAAATGAAAACGCTCCTATTACTGACACAGTCAATAGATCCCACCTCAGTATATACTGTACTTTCTATATTTTTAATTTAAATGCATATAGTTCCAGGGACTGGAGCATGATCAGCATTCATTCACTTCAGAGAATAACGGGAGATGTAGAAGTTTGTCCCATAAATAAACATATAACCTGCTTTCAGTACCATTTGCTTAAAATATTTTCCCTGGAAACTTATCTAGCCATTCTCAGTATGTGGTTCTTCCTCTAGCCTGTGCTTCATTACTGCTTTCCTTCTTTCAACTAGAACTTGATCAGAATATCATGAAATTTGGCCTCTGACTCAGGTTTGAGGACATGTCATCCAGAGTCCCTAGAAACTGCAGCCTTGTTCAAAAATAAGAAAGGATTTAAGAAATTTGTAATCAGAGTTTCCTAAGTTTAAAAAAATGTGCAATTTTGTAAGCACATAGTCTTTCCCAACTACCTGAAAATATTTCTTATCCTTTGTGTTTATGAGCCCTTGGGGTAAAAGAAGCCTCTACTTAAAAAAATTAAAAAGTAATTAATATATATTAATCTAGAAGATCGTTTAGCAACACTTTTATTCTTGTTATAACAGAAGAGGCCACCAATAAATCATTCAAGAGAGCTCTGAAGTATTCATGTGGAGTGTGCAACAGATCCATTTAATCCAATTAAGTTCAAGTAATTCTCTCACTGATAGGCATCCAGGATTTCTATGGCAAATTCACAAATGCATTCAGGAAGCAAAATATGCTATGTAGTATTTGTCTTAGAGACTTATGAACAGACCTTTTTTTTTTTCTTTCAAGATAATATGTGGTAGACCCAGGTTTTTGTGGTGGTGCATTCACTATATCTAGATTTATCGTTATTTTTATTTGACCTGTTATATTAACTCTTTATCACCCAAAAAGCAGTTCAATAGATAAAGATATGCTTTTCATTAGGAATCAGCCATCATTTCTCTGTGCTCACAGTGCAGAGCCTGCTTGGGATTCTCTCTCTCCTTCTCTCTCTGCCCCTCCCCTCCTCTCTCTCTCTCAAAAAATAAACTAAAAAAATAAAAAAGAATCAGCCATCATTTGTCTCATAAAATAGGCACCCACTCAATGCATTAATTTCTAAAGTGAGGAATAACGAAAAAATTCTATGCATGTAAAATAGAACAGATGTAAAAGTAGGGAGAAATCAACCTGCCTGTTATAAAGAAAAGCACGCATTCTTATGTGTAATCATTTCGTTTCTGTGTAAGAACCAACAAAGTGTTCCATATACTTAATGAAATTATTTTGTGTTAGAATTTTAAAGAGAAAAAAGAAAAAATAGACAATTACTTAAGAAAATTGTTTATAGCTTTAGAAATGCTCACAAAAATATTTCAGGGGGAAAGAACACTTGGATCAATTCCTACAGAATGGGAGTATCAGTCTTTTGTGAACCAAACTAAAAAGGAATTTTCTGTCATGAAACCAGTAGAATTCAGTTTGAATATATGGGCACATAAGGATAACTCAGAGGACTGGCAATATTTGAACATGATGCACAGGGAGATATAAGAGAGCAAAGATTTTTCTTTCCAGATTATCAGCCATCTTTGGCCCCTTTCTACTCAAAGTGTGGTCCTCAGATTGGCAGCATAGACCAGGGAGCTGGTTAGAAATGCCAATCTCAGGGTGCCTAGGTGGCTCAGTTGGTTGAGCGTCTGACTTCAGCTCAGGTCTGTGAGTTTGAGCCCCACATCAGGCTCTGTACTGACAGCTCAGAGCCTGGAGCCTGCTTCTGATTCTGTGTGTGTGTGTGTGTGTGTGTGTGTGTGTGTGTGTGTCTCTCTCTGCCCCTCCCCGGCTTGTGCTCTCTCTCTCTCTCTCTCTCTCTCTCTCTCTGTCTCTCTGTCTCTCTGTCTCTGTCTCTCTCTCTCTCTCTCTCTCTCTCTCTCTCACAAGTAAGTGAACATTAAAAAAGAAAGAAAATGTTAATCTCTGTCCTAGTGTGACCCATCCAGGTGATTCTCACTCCCTTTAAAGCTAGAGTAGTAAGGTTTAGCCTTCAAAAATACTTGATTTTCCTCCTGATTCTCACTTTGAAAATAATGGTGCAACATTGTTAGACCATAAGCTGTTGTACCCTTATGGAAGTAGAGTGCTGAAGCTGTGGGGTAAACTTTCTCTTTTCCAAACAGCTCTGTCCTTCCCAGAGCAGTGATTGATCTTGGTTGACCTGGTACCTGAAGGAAATTAAACTGAAGGAAGTTGTGAAGCCAAGATGAACTTTGCGGTGATCTCTAATCAATTGGGCAAATGGATGATTCAGGGGATTTAGTTGTGGTCATCTCTAGTTAAACCTTTGAAAACAGCTTTTGGTTTTTATAGCTTTCTGTTTGGGTGACTGGTGCCTCTTGTGGTTTCTTTATTTATTTATTTAACAATTATAGAATATATTTCCTCTCTGTGAATTTTTAAAAATTTATTTAGGCGTATTATGTTTAATTACATCTGATGATAGAAAATACTTTCCAATTACTTAAAGGAAACTTCACATTAATAATAAGCTTGCCTTCAAACTTTGCCTATTGTAGAAATATTTTCTTAGCTGGTATAGTATACTATTCAGCCAGGGACTATACTAGATACAAAACTATTCTTTGATCTTTCACAGTGTTTTCTTCTTTAAAACTAGCAAAGAGATCATGCTGTGGTTACTATCATTTTTAATCCAGAAATATCATTCTTTAATATAGCTCGATGAATCATTTATTTTTTCTTTCCTTAGGAACTGGAAAATGTAAAAATGTTACAGTTTGCCATTCTAAAAGGAATATGTTTGTGGGTTTTGGGGGGAGGTTCTTTTGCATTTAAGATATTATAAAACCTTATGAAGCCTGCCTGATTCCAGTTATACTTATGAAATAAATAAATTAATTAACTAATTAATTAATGAGTGCAAGTAGGGAAGGTGCACAGAGAGAGGGAGACACAGAATCCAAAGCAGGTTCCAGGCTCCAAGCTGTCAGCCCAGAGACCAAAGTGGGGCTCGAACTCACAAACTGCGAGATCATGACTTGAGCCAGAGTCGGGACGCTTAACCGACTAAGCCACCCAGGCGCCCCTAGAATGATATTTCTTTTTTTTTTTTTTAATTTTTTTAATGTTTGTTTATTTTTGAGACAGAGAGAGACAGAGCATGAATGAGGGAGTGTCAGAGAGAGAGGGAGACACAGAATCTGAAGCAAGCTCCAGTCTCTGAGCTGTCAGCACAGAGTGGGGGCTCAAACTCACGGAGTGTGAGATCATGACCTGAGCCGAAGTTGGCCGCTTAACCGACTGAGCCACCCAGGCGCCCCTAGAATGATATTTCTAATCCATTGGTTACTAACCGGTGGTTCCTCTGCCTCCTTCTGCCATTTAGACTTTGATAACATCACTCCTATTATCAGCCTCCTCAAAAATGGCCAAGTCCCCCAAGTTCACTGAATCTAAGAATACTATACTAAGGAAGTCCCGAGATAATTAGCTGAAAAATAATTCTCTATCTCTGAGCTTATAAGTCTCTCATATAAAAGGACAAATTTACCTAAATTATAATTACGAATAAAAATATATGGAATATAAATAAGTATGAAGAAAGAAAAAAATTAATATGTTTTGTGCAAAGCACTCCTGAGGTACCTGGTAGCCACATGAATACTTGGTATAAAGTGCAGTTGTTCTGAGAAGAAGTCCAAAACAGATGACTTTTTTGAGCTCGTAAGAAGAGTGGGCTAGCAAATGAAATGCAGAAACTCTGATCTGGAAAAAGATACATGAGATAAACCAGAGGCAAGAGGGCCTGCAGAGGAAAATACACAAGTACGAAAGAAAAGAGAGAAAGAAAATAAACTTACAAAAAATGGAAGACAGGTACCATGGTATAACAGATACAGTATGTTGTCTTTTTAGCAATTATAAAAGAAAGTTTTGTGGTAGGTTATGTGAGAATTTTAGTACATCAATACATTTCATTCTTCCATAGGTGCTCTAAGAGCTGTGCTTACCTCCCATTAAAAACTACTGAAATAGGTTGTCATTTGATAATTTAGAGAAACTAAATGAAACATACGAACAATAGGATCTGTGTTTCACATTTTTTAGACAAACCAAAAGGTGACATGATTTATAACATTTCTCTTTTTTTTTTTCACTTCAGAGAGAAAAGTGGGTCTCTAGAGCCACGTCTGCTGCCACATAAACACTTTAATGCATGGCAACTCTGGTCATCTCATGAAAATATATAGCTAATCCAGTCCTGGTGTCACTAAAGAGAACATGACCATTCAGCTTTATGGTTATTCAAAAGTTATGGACAATTGCCAATTCAAATGTGGTCCATGGATTCTAACTTCAAATCTGTCATCTATCTCCCTTCCCCCAAGTTTTAATCCATCAAGTCTTTAAATTTTCTAAGTCATTATCAAGATGAGCTGGATTTGTACCAGGATTCTAGAAGGGAGCAACCCCATAGCTCATTGTTATTCCCTTGAGCTAGCCAGTCCCAGGGACCATACCTAACAGTGAATGCAAAAATAAATCAAACTCTGGGATGGCTTTAAAAGGCTTACTTTTCTTATGAGAATGAAGCTTTAACCTTGCCTAGCACATCAGGGATCTAAAGGAATACAATCTTCCATTTATTTGCATTAACCAGAAAGGCACTGTACCAACACGAAGCCTTATTTTCAGCAAACAGGATTTTGCAGAAGAGAAGGAAAAAGAAGAATTGAGATACCTCTATGAAATAAATTTAACCAGATACAAGAATTCAGTTATGGCTAAAAAGTGCAAGCAATAAAGATACATGTTTTCAGAATAGTGCTTTCTTTAATAAGTGACATCCCACATAGCCTGTTAGAAGATGAGAGAATTTTAGAGGTACAGCTTCCAACTAAACAGCTGCAATACATACCCCAGCTGTACAGGACATAGTGGTTACAGGAAGGAAATGAAGGTAGATCTCAGTATAGTTAAGAAAATAAATTAAAACACCAGTTTGTGAAGCAAACTAATTAATAGTTACACACAAATTCATCAATAATGCTAATGCCTGGTAATAAGTTAATGCTGCACATTAGCTTATTTGATATAAATGAAACCATGGGAAACATTTATTCAAGGTGTGCATTTGATTGTGATGGCCTGCTTTGCAAGTTTGACTTTATGATTAAATTGTCCACACCGCAAATATAATGTTTTCTGCTAGTTGGTTTACATCTGACAATCCTTGTAGCCAATGTCAGAATAATTTAGTTAATATCCACTATTACAAATATAAAGATTGAGCATCTTTGTTTCTTCTCACCCCCAACATATACCCACTCACAAATGTCTCATAAATGTGTTTTTCTCTTTAATGGTCTTTATTGTCTGTATTCTCATATCTCTGAAGAGGATAATATAATTAAATTTGCTATTATGGTCTTGGTATTTAAGTAAGGAAATTCTGTTTTCTATTGAAATTAACTTGAGGAAATTTGTCTTTATTATAGGAATGCATAAATATAAACATTATCCAAAGAAGTAAAAATCTATATCCTAGTGTTCTGTATCATATAGGCTAGATTCAAATTAGTAGCAACCCATACAGAACTAGAAGTAACAGGATTATTTTATATATTTTTAAAACATTTTAGATACTTGGAGCCACCCAAGTGTCTCAGTCAGTTCATCATCTGACTCTTGATTTAAGTTCAGATCATGATCTCACGGTTCATGAGTTCGAGCCCTGTGTCGGGCTCTGCACTGATGGCACAAGGACTGCTTGGGATTTTCTCTGCCTCACTCTTTGCCCCTACTCAAAGTAAATAAATAAACTTAAAAAAAACATTTTAGGGGCACCTGGGTGGCTCAGTCGGTTGAGCGTCCAACTTCGGCCCAGGTCATGATCTAGTGGTTCTTGAGTTTGAGCCCCGCAGTGGGCTCTGTGCTGACAGCTAAGAGCCTGGAGCCTGCTTCAGATTCTGTGTCTCCCTGTCTCTCTGCCCCTCCCCCACTCACACTCTGTCACTCTCTCTCAAAAATGAATAAATATAAAAAAATTAAAAAAACATTTTAGACACTTTATATTTCATCGATGTACCATTTGTCTAAAAAGCAATTTATTAACTATATCCTCAAAATAGCATAATATCCTCAAAATAGCATAAAGTTTTCCATCTTTATGAAATATATATTTATATAATACTAATATAATTGACATATAATATATATTTTATATAAACAGTATATATTTCCTATATAAAATGTTTTCCATCTAAAATGTTTAAGGATTTGTATTGTAAGGACTCATTATCTCTTCCAGGGCCCTGTGGCTACAAAGTGAAGTGGCCATTTTTTAGCTGGTTGGAAGCATGTGTGGCTTGTGGTTCAAATCCCTCCATGTCACTTTGCCTTAGTTTTCCCATATGGTAATTGATGCTTACTATTATACCATTTTCCATTAAGATTTATCAGATATCCATTGGGTGTTGTTTTTGTTGGGTTCACATTTGAAGATTACACTTTCTATTAATCCCCAATAAATCTCTGTGAGAAATTCTACTTGAAGCTTTCATTATGCAGCATAATTGTCTCATGGAATAAGACAGGTGGGATTTTAGTAATATCTGGGATTTATTCATCTGCAAGTATAATGTCCTAGGAAATTTTCTTCTCCAAGCCTCAGCTTCCTTTCTGATAAAATAAAAACTATAATAGTAACATGTACCTCGCTGGATTAGTCTAAGAAATAAATGAATGTGTAGAGAGCGCTTCGTAAATTGTGAAGTTATGCTGTATATGGCTATCAATAGCATCATTCTACAGATTGCTATTACCAGTTTATTTTGTGTTATAAAGAGCAAAAAAAAATTATGTTCACATTTGAAATGGCTTATCTTAAAAATATTCATTCCTTGTTGGGTAGGCTTTCTAAATGTATGGCTTCCCTATTCTCACAACAAAGTTCATGTGGACGTCACCTGCTTATCTGCTTATCTGCTGAAGGATTACTCTTGTGTCTTCTTCAGTGGACTCCTGTTCTGCTTCATTTAACTGAGATGCTTCAAAATGGGAGGAATAGTGATGTCAGTTAAATGCAAATCAGAAAAATGTTTATATTTTCAAAGGAATCTTCGTTCTTAGTAAATTTCCCTCTTCTTTCTGGTCACTAGACAAAACTGGCTTCCTATTTGGCACACACTTTACATTTCCATTTAGTGGTCTCTGTCATTGCAAATTTAACAAATCCACCAATTTCATCTCATACCACATTGTTCTTGCATTCCTAAAATTGACAAGGTCTTGTGGCCCTCAGGATCTATCTATCTATCTATCTATCTATCTATCTATCATCTATATACTGTTCTTTTTGCCTAAAATAATCTTTGAATATCCAGGTCCTTCTTATCCTTTGGGTCTCAGATTAGATGTCATTTCATCAGAAAGAATGTCTCTGACTACAGAATCTAAAATACATCCCCCTATTTTACCCTTTTCTTTTCCTTCAATACATTGATCTCATTTTGTAATTATAGACCTTTCTGTCTCCTTATTTGCTGTTGCCTCCTCCAGTTGACTGTAAACTCCATGAGAAAAGATTGCCATGACTCTTTTGTTCCTCTCCATATACCTAAAAGAGGGTCTGATTCCTAGAAGACACCCAATACTTACTGATTAAATGAGTAAATTAATAAAGAATAGAGCAGTGTCATTTTAAGCACATTTGTGAACATTCAGTTTGTTTAGAGACACCATCTCAGAAGATTGGATTGGATGGTTTTAATTGCTGACTGAGCATCTCCTTATGGAACTCTTGCTACAGTTCAGCTCAATATGCCTTAAGCTCAGCTCATTATTTCTCTCCTTCCTATAGTTTCCACCAAAGCATCTTATCCTTATGCACTGCCTATCTCTTGTAATGATTCCATCCACCTCCTAGTTTAAGAGTAAATTTGGGGATAATGTTTAGGTCTCTCATCTTCTCACTCTGTACATCCAAGTAGATCTTCCCATCTGAAAGTCTTTCAGATTCATTCTTATTTCATGTTCTTTTGTCTCTTACCTGAAAATCTGCATTATCAGGCCCATGTCCATGCCTCCTGTTCCTCTATCCTTATTTACATGTTAATATCTCCTATTAAATTATAAAAATATTAAGAGCAAGTATTCTGTTAGTTATTGTAGTTGCAAACATAGTGACATACACATGGTCAATTCCTACTTAGTTCACTTCGTTATCCTAAGATTCAGTAATTTACACATGTCTTTGTAAAACCAAGTTATAATTTCTAATAATTATGACTTATATTGGTAAAGTTACTTTAAAAAATATCTTCAAATCCTTTGTCTCATAATTTAGCTCTAATTTGGTAATCGTTCAAATATCATCATTACAAAACCTGTAAAGCCTGATTCTTCCCTCTCTTTCAGGCAATCTGCCCTGAGGGTATAAACAATAGTATCTATTATTTATTCTTTAGGGCTCCCTTGTTATACCCTATTAAACATCTATAAATATTCTCCTTCTGTGTTTATAGGGAAAATGAATTGCTTCCCTGCTCAACATTCCTTGGCCCCATGCAAAAAAAAAAAAAAAAAGAGTTGAGCATATATTTTCAGCTAATAAAAGGAAACTTGGTAAGCCAGTCACAAAGCCTATAACTTAAAATCTCAGCAGTTTTGGGGACTTGGTGAGCAATAGTCCTTCCTTTTGAAAAGTAATCAGAGTGGAAATTCAAGGCTGAGGTTGATCAAAGATTGACATCCAACACCTAGCCATTTCTCTCTGCCCCAGAAAAGGGCAAAGAGAGTTAATCAGGTACACGGCCATTGTATCAAATGTTCTGGACACCTTCTCTGGGTCATGTGTGTATTTATAACCAGACAGGCCCTTCTTGCCTCAGCACCCTTGTCAGGGTGTTTCTTCCCAGTCACCATGGCAGACATAAGAAAATGTATAAGGCTCACTTGACAGGGTCTGAAAATGGACAAATAGATCCTGAACCTGATGAGAAAGTTTCAAAAGTAAAAGTTATAAAGGTGCTCTGTCAAAAATAAATTACATGGGTATGGAGCTTGATTAAGGTTAAGAAAAAAACCCTAATTTTAGTAACAAACAGGTAGTCAATGAAAATCAAATAAGGGCAGTCCTCACCCATCTTATAGATTACTTTCCTGGAAAGTCACTAGGAATTGCAATGATCAATGCAAAAGCAGACTGTATACACATGATAGGGGAGTCACTGTCTTATATAAGAGTCTACACACACACACACACACACACACACACACACACAGTTACCATAATTCTTAGTAAACTTCATATGAAACATTATATATGTTGTGTGTGTGTATATATATATATACACACACACACACACACACACACACACACACACATATATATATATATATATATATATATATGTTTTATAGAAACTACCATAAGCACCAAATCCAAGGAGTGAGTTTTCAAGCATTTTTAGCAGTAGAATAGTTTTTTCATATGCCAGTTTTAGTGGACCTTGAATGTATAAAATAGATAAAAATAGAATGACTGTGATTAAAACAGTTACGGAAAAGAATTGGGAACCCCACACACTTGGTCTTTCCCCCATCTCCCATCATGGCCCCTGAATGGTCTTTCATGCAACTTGGTCTGATTTAATCAATGACAGGTAATATCGCTGATATACTTTAATAGTGTAAAACTTTCTAAAACACACTTAATGTAACTTAGGAGATATTATTTCATAGAGCATTAATTATCTGTATATTTCTTACCTTATCTTTGCAGCAATAAATCAGAGATGAAATAAATATTTTCACAAAAACTATTGAGTTCAGGAAGGGTTTGAGGAAAATTTGGCACACGTTTTGAAGAAAACGAGGCTCATAGTGACTTTATTGTCATAAATTTTCCTAGGAGGGCATGGGCATTAAAAATCAAGTGGTTCCTCTGCATTTGACATTATAATTCCATCACCTGGAACTTGGATAGCAAACATATCAATCTATGTGCTGCTCATCATAAGGGTCACAAAGAATATCACAAGTGTCATGACAGATTTCAGTACATTCACAATAACTTTAGATTAGAATAGTCTCAAATTAGAAGACCAAAGAAGACCAAATCATACAAGTAGGGAATCCTATTTTTTTACAAGTTTCTCAGTGTATTTAGCTCTATTAATTTGTAAATACCTAAGGGTGCAGTTCTTTGGAAATTTTGCAAAGTGAACTTCTATTAATATTTAAAGGTCTAAATGGCAAAGCTGGTCACACACACTCTCGAGGGTGGTCAGAATTCATTCTCATCACCTCCACTCCCACAGAGAAAGAATGAAATGAGTGGTTTTCTGGGGTCCCCAGTGAACTACAAATACTTGAAGGCAGAAACCATGTAATATTGTTACTGTAGCCATTTTGCACAACCCCTGGTTCATTGGGGGCTCTCAATTTTACATTAATATAGAAACATTACTTTTATGAATGGGTAAACTCAAATTGTGCCAACAAATAGCACTCCTCATCAATAAGCCTCTCAATAAAGTTTTTGTAACCAAGTGACAGCAGTCTTTTATGCATCTCCTTTAAATGATACTGCACCCTCAAATACTGATGGCAGAACGGGTATATGGATGGTACAGTTCCCCCAGTCTGTGCTAAGAACCACTCCTGAGAAAGTCATTTCTTCTATCATTAATACCTCTTACAATCACACTCATTTATCCAGATTTACTTTTTTTCTTTTACAATCCAGATGACAACCAACTCATCTGATAGACTAATACATAGTGATTAATAAGTAGGTGTTAATAGCAACAGAATAGCTTAATACCTAGGTCTCTTTCATTCTTAGAATACATGCATTTAAAAATTACCTGTAAGGGGGCTCCTGTGTGACTTAGTCAGTTAAGCACAGGACTCTTGATTTCTGCTTAGGTCATGATCCCAGGGTCATTGCACCAAGCCCTGTGGCTTGGTGGAGCCTGCTTAAGATTCTTTCTCTCCGTCTCCCTCTGCCCCTCTACCCTGCTCACACACTCTTTCTCTCTCTAAAATAAAATAAAATAAAATAAAATAAAATAAAATAAAAATCACCTGTAAGGCTTAATCAAGAGTAATCCTACCTAGAATGTTAGAGACCATGGAAAACAATAGCAAGAGATTATGACTATATGTCTACTTTACAAAAATAGATACGAGGTCAGTTTGAAAGTGGATAAATTATAAATGTAGAAACTTCTACGTAGAAACCTAGACTATGAAAAATGAACACTTGACTAAGACAGGGTTTCTAGTAATACTTTATGACTTTTTGAATAACCGAATTTATAACAATGGAAAACCACCTGATCTTCTGTATATTATTTACGTTTTTGTTAGGAGTGATCATTTTTGAGAAAACTTATTGAACTCTATTATTTTGGTGGGCACTCTCAACATTCTTCTTAATTAATATTTGTTTGTATTTTTAAAAAGTGTAATGTATTTCTAGAAACCTCAATGACAGTGGTATTTAGAAACTCTGAGACTTTCATAAGTGACCTTAAAAAGCAAATCACATCTTTTTGGAAGTAATAACCTGGAATGAATTAAGTAAATAATTAAATTGTGCACGTGTGTGTGTATGTGTGTGTAATTTTTGAACCAATGGCTTTGCCACCACATATTTTAAGGGATTCCATTTCTCCACTCTGGGAATGATTTGAGGGTTAATGAGACAGTGGGTCTATGAGCCCCACTGTAGAAAGATGCTAGCTTCATATAAATGATTATAATTATCCAATTTTCTCAATGTTTTCTTAATAAGCAGATGGGAAATTTCCATTCATGGCAAGGAATTTCAAAGGCTTAATCATTTCATTTTTGTAACTATTCAGAATTTCAAGTCTAGCTCTGCTTAGAACTCAAAGCACTTTTAGAAATCATTCATATTTATTCCTCAGAGCAAAAATCAGTGAATGGATGTGAATCACTTTGGATGGTCTCCGCACCAAACACCAAAGTGAAAACTTGGCAGTTGTTCAATTTATTTGATCAGTGTAGATTGTCAAATAGAATATTCATTGCCCAAAAGGGAGCTTTTAAAAATGTTTGGATTTGGATCTGCAAAGAATTGTTTTTATGTATTAATACAAAGTTCGTGAGTCATTTCTATCGAGTCTGTGTTAAAAACAGATAATTCTGCCAGTCACTCACTCAACCTTTTGAATAGTCAATCATTAAATCCCAAATTATTTCAACTGATATGAATATAGGGCACAATTATGTAGTGTTTTGGAGTCAGTGTATCCAGCTGTGAAGAAAAACATAGTATATAATGGAGAAAATCTTTGCTCTGAGAATACAAAGAAAGCAGTTACAAAGAGTCACTGAAATAACTCATGGAGTTTCATGGAAAGATCAAGTGCTGATGGAAGTGGTCAGGGATGACACAGCTCTAATTAGCGACAAGGACACCCACTTATTATCACTCCACACCAGTTTGCCCTAATAAGGTGGTGAGCCATTGTCAGTGGGTGAGTGGTGCAGTTACCGGCAAAACTGCCCACCGTTTAAAGTAGCTCTAAGCATGTGTCTGAATTAGCTGTTTTATCTGTCTCTCCTCCAAGTACTTTCTCTGCAGCATATCACTGAAGTACTATTAACATTCATCTGATAAAATCAAAGCATTTCCCCATAAATGTTGGACCAAAGCAAACACATTCGCAGGAAAAATAAAAAGGGAATTTAAATATAAATCGCCTTCATAATGTTGCTAATTTGTTGCTACTTGCAGTAAAGCTCTTAATGAGATTATCTAGGATTGAGCCTTGTTTCCATTGAGAGTTTCATTAACCTCCCCAAACATTTTTCCTTCATTATGGCTATGTACTTAGTATGTTTGATTATCTATATTTCACATCTTGTAATTCAGTTTCTGCAAATCTGCAAAATTTGTTTTTATAATAAAATGAGAAAACTCAGAGTAATTATGTGCATGATAAAAATTTTCTTTATGTACTATACTTAGTCCATGACCATGTGTCTCTATATCCACCTAGCTGATTATTTAGTGAAGGTAAAAGGAAGAGCAGTGACAAACATTTTTATCAAATTCAGGGAATGTGCTACCTCAAATGCTTTTTCAAGTATGGTAGACAATAAGAAAATACGTAAATTTTGGATGCCTGGTAGTCTCTGCTTTCTGCAATCCTATTCAGCAGTGATACACTATTTAAATAGAGTACAGAATAGTATTTCTCAGACTTTCCTGTGTATCCAGATCACCTGAGTATCTTATTAAAATTCAGATTCTGATTTAGTCAGTCCAGTGTGACGCCTGAGTCTCTGCATTTCTAACCAAATCCCACAAAGGCTGTTGGTCCATAAATCAATCGTACTCTGAGTAGCAAAAGTATAGTATATTAAACTATTAATAGGTAGAATCACATCTAGTTTAAAGAACTGGACATAAAGCAAATGAGTATTATAACCAATACCCAAAAATTGAGTAACCCCCCCCAAATACATGTTATTAGAAAATTCAATAGGAGCCTACTTATGCATATATCAGAAATTTTAGCTTTGTTAACATAAATAAGACCTCTTTACATGAATGAAAATGCCACAGAATGAAAGTACCAACTAAGTCCGGTTCCCTGCTCTGAAATTCTGATAGTCGTATTAAAGATAAATTGCTTTATTAAAACTGGACATTTCTATTAACACCGGAAGCAGTCCTTACAAACAACCATATAAATCAAAAAGTGATGTCCAAAGGAAAACAGTAGGAATTATGAAGCAGACATTTTATCCCAGCTCTGCCATGGAAACAGCTTTCTTTATCTATAAATTGAAGATGATAAACATCTGGCTCAAATCTCATAAATATGTAGTGAGATGTGAATATGGTCATTCACATGTATGCATTTGGAAATAACTTATAACTTATACCTAATATACGTTTTAAATTGTAGATATTATTTTCTGCTGTAGACAACAGACCATGATATAGGCCATGCTAGAGCATATGCTAATTTGTAGTGTTTAAGTTTGTTTATAATCTCCAGGTTTTAATATATGTGAAGGAAAGGGTGGTCATTTTTATTTGGTAGTGTACTTTTTTTAAATGCCCTGATTTCACCTGAAAAAAAATATGCTTAGAGTTTCCTTAACCTCAGATTTCATTCATTCATTCATTCATTCATTCATTCAGATTGTTTCTTTCAGTTTATTGAGAAATAATTGACATGTGGCACTGTAAAAGTTTAAGGTGCACAGCATAATAACTTGACTTATATATATTTTGAAGTGATTACCATGGTAAGTTTAGTTAACATCCATCATCTCATATAGAAAGAAAAAAAATGTTTTCTTTATGATGAGAACTTTAAGAATTTACTCTCCTAGCAACTTTCAAATATATCATACAGCATTGCTAACTATAGTCATCATGTTGTAACTTACAACCAGTATTTATTTATTGGAAATGTGTACCTTTGACCACCTTCACCCAATTTCTCCTCACATTCCCACCCCTGGTAATCACAAATCTGATTTCCCTCTCTCGCGCGCACGCACAGATTCTACATACATATAAATTAGGTCATACAATATTTGTCTTTCTCTGACTTTCACTTACCATGATACTCATAAGGTCCATCCATGTTGTTACAAATGGCAGAATTCCCTTCTTTTTTATGACTGGACAGTATTCCATTGTGTATATATACCACCTCTGCTTTATCTGTTTTTCTGTCAATGGACGTGTAGGCTGTTTGCAAATCTTGTTGTTGTTTTTTTTAATTTTTTTTAATTTTTTTAAGTTTATTTATTTTTAACAGGGACAGAGAGCAAGCATGAGCTGGGGAGGGGCAGAGAGAGAGAGGCAGACACAGACTCCGAAGCAGGCTCCAGGCTCCAAGCTGTCAGCACAGAGCCCGATGCGGGGCTCGAACTCACAAACCGTGAGATCATGACCTGGGCCGAAGTCGGATGCTTAACCAACTGAGCCACCCAGGTGCCCCAATTTTTTAAACGTCTTATTCATTTTTGAGAGACAGAGAGAGACAGAGTGTGAGCAGGGAGGCAGAGAGAGAGAGGGAGACACAGAATCTGAAGCAGGCTGTAGGCTCTTAGCTGTCAGCGCAGAGCCTGATGCAGCACTCGAACTCAGAACCATGAGATCATGACCTGAGCTAAAGTTGGATGTTTAACCAACTGAGCCACCCAGGTGCCCCATGTCTTGTTTATTTTAAATAATGCTGTAATGAATATGGCCATATATCTTCGAAATAGCAAGTTTGTTTCATATATACATATGAATATAGATATATGTATATATATGAATATATGTGTGTATATATACATGAATGTTTATATATATGTGTGTGTGTGTGTGTGTGTGTATATATACATACATATATATATATATATATATATATATATGAGTATGTATATACACACACACACACACAGAATTGACATCACTGGATGTATATTTGTTCTCCTTTCATTTAATTTTTTTGGGAACCTCCATAGCGTTTTGCTTAGTGATTGCCACTTTATAATCCACTCCTGCCCACCAACAGTACCGAAGGGAGCTTTTTGCTCCACATTATCACCAGCATTAGTTATCTCTTGACTTCTTGAAATTAGCCATTGTAACAGGCATGAAGTGATGTCTCATTGTAGTTTTGATCTGCATTTCCCTAATGACCTACTGATAGTGACTTGGAACACCTTTTCATGTACCTATTGGCTGTCTGAATATCTTGGGGAAAGTGTAAATTCAGGTCCTCTGCCCACTTTTATGGGATTGTTTATTTATTTATTTATTTACTTATTTATGTTTTGCTACTGAATTTATGAGTTCATCATATATTTTGGTTATTAATCTCTTATCAGATATATGACTTGCAAATATTTTCACCTATTTTTAGTTTGCCTTTTTATTCTGCTGGTGGTTTCTTTTGTTGTACAGAAGATTGTTAGTTTGATGTAGCCCCACTTACTTATTTTTTTATTCCATTGCTTCTGTTCTAGATGTCATAACCAAAAAAAAACTATTTCCAGGACAAAAAGAATTTTTCTGTTTTCTTCTGGGAGTTTTATTGTTTTCAATATTACTTTTAAGTCTTTAATCCGTTTCCAGTTAATTTTTGTGTGTGGTGTATAAGACCGAGCTTTACTTTCATCCATTAAATATGAATATCCAATCTTTCCAACACCAGTTACTGAAGAGACTGTCTGTCTTTGTTTCATTGAGTATTCTTGGCTCCTTGGCAAATATATGTTGATCATATATCCTGGGGTTTATTTCTGGACTCTTAATTCTGTTTCATTGGTCTGTGTGTCTGGTTTTGTTTTTGTTTTTTGTTTTTTGTTTTTGCCAATTGTATACTGTTTTGATTACTCTAGCTTTATAATACTGCTTGAAATCAAGAAATGGATACCTTCCTGCCCCCGCCACCATTTTCTTTTCCCTCAGGATTGCTTTGGCTCTTTGGGGTCTTTTGTGGTTGCATAAAAATTTTAGAATTATTTTTCTACTTCTGTAAAAAATGCCATTGACTCTTCATAGGAATTGCATCTATAGATGGTTTTAGGTAGTATGGGCATGTTTTACACAATTAATTATTCCAATCCATGAACATTGCATATTTTTCTATTCGTTTCTTCTATTTCTTTCATCAGTGTCTTACAGTTTTTAATGTAGTGATCTTTCATCTCCTCCGTTAAATTTACTCCTACTTTATTGTTTTTGATGCTGTTGTAAATGGGATAATTTCTTTTACTTCTTTTTCTTTACGCTTCTGTTCTTACACTTCTGTTGTTAGCGTATAGAAGTGCTACTGATTTTTTTAATTTAAATTTCTTTCTTATTTTTCTAAATCAACTTATTTTATTTTTTATTATCATTCTTTTTTGCTTAAAACAATAGAAATTTATTATCTCACAGCTCTGGAGACTTAGAACTTGGTTATATCTTTTAGAGGACAAAATTCAACCAATAACAGCTCCTGATAAAGAACAATTACTCTACCTTACCTTGCATTCCAACCTCTCCCTTCCCTGGCTCTTAGATCATATTACAAGTGGAATCATAGGTAGTAAAGGTCATTATAAAGATTTTAATTTAAATATTACCTGTTAAATACTGTCCCTTACACCATATGTATCAATAGCTATAACCCAGTTAGAACCTCTTATCCTCACCAAAATTTTTAGAAACATTTCTTTATGTTGATCCGTCTCTACTTCAGCACCTCCTATTCTGTCATCATTTCTGCAGACTAAATATTTTTCTCAAACATTGTGCCAAAACCACTCTTGTCGAGGTTGCTAATATGTTGCACTATGTAAAAAAATCAATTGTTATCTTTAAAACAACTTACATATTTTTAAACTCTCCAACTACTTTTTTTACTTGAATGAATAGGACATAAGAAGTGCTACTGATTTTTTAATGTTACTTTGATATTTTGCAACTTCACTGAATTTGTTGATTAGATCTAACATCAGATTCCATTTAAATGTGTGGTAACATTATTAGCTCTTATTAAAGGTTATATTTAACATATTACTGTTAAGCTTTGTTCCCCTGACGGAATCATCTTCCAAAAGTGCATAGCTAATCCTGTCTCTCAGTTTAAGTCCGGCAGTGGCTCTGCTTCACAAAGTTGTTGAATAAAGTCATAACCTCTTTAGTGTAGAATACAAGGTTCCTTAGGATCTGGCCTCACCTACCTGATTTACAGTCCAACTTCTTTACTCTCACATCCTGGATTCCAATCATACTGAATTCTAAGAGTGGTTCCCCCATCAAACCACCAGGCCTTTACTGAGGCTGTAGTTTATATCTGAAAGTCACTTTGTGTTCTTTCTCCAGAATCTCCCAATTTCAGTTCAGAGGTCATCTCCTGCCAAAAGCATTGTAAATCCTTCTAAAGGGTAAGAAAGATGCCCCTTCTGGATGGAGCAACCATTGTCCTGGTTGACTAGGAAACCTAACTATGTCTGTTTTCTCAGCATTACATTTGGGTAGCACCCCCTTTGCTTGGCAATATAGTGATTTCTGGGTTTGGGTAATATATTACAAGGCTATCACACTTCTACAGATTGTGTAGAAGTACACTTACTTGTGCAGCAAGTAAGAGGTCAAGAGCATGACTATTTTGAAGCCAACCAGGTCTGATTTCAAACCCCACTTTCACCTTCTATCAACTATAGGATATGAACGCAGGTATTGACTAAGCTCTGTTTGGCCTTGATTTCCTTATCCATAAAATTGGAACAATGATAGCTTACTTCTAATGGTTTGTGATTTTAAATTCAATTATGCGTATAAAATTCACAGTTTAGTTCTTGTGCATTGTAGGCTTTCAATAAATTACAGCCTTTTTTGTAAAGTTAATAATGGCCCTGTGTAGTAATTACATGTTACTTCCTTCACTGGACTATGAACTTCTTTTTTTTAAGCTTTTATTATTGATTTTGAGAGAGAGGCTGTGAGTGGAGGAAGGGTAGAGAGAGAGGAGAGAGAATATCAAACAGGCTCTGCACTGTCAGCACAGAGCCCGACATGGGTTTCAATCCCACGAACCATGAGATCATGACGTGACCTGAGCTGAAATCAAGAGACAGATGCTTAACCAACTGAGCCTCCTAGGTGCCCCTGGACTATGAACTTCTTTTTTTTCATTTATTTAATAAAAATATTTTCCTTACTTTCATTTAAGCAAAATTACAAAATATGTTTTATGAACAATTTTTCACATAATTTTTGCTCTTTTGACATTGATAAATTAGATAAGCTTTCTTGAATCATTATAGTTGTGAGATTTATTTTTATCAATCAAACCTTGCCCTGCTGAGGCAATACCAATTGGTATTAAAATTATTTTTTAAGTTTATTTATTTTTTATGACTATAATTTGTTGTCAAATTGGTTTGCATACAACACCTAGTGCACATCCCAACAAGTGCCCTCCTCAATGCCCATCACCCATTTTCCTTCTCCCCCCCACCCCCATCCACCCTCAGTTTGTTCTCTGTATTTAGGTCTCTTGAGATTTGCCTCCCTCACTCTCTGCTTGTAACTATTTTTCCCCTTCCCTTCCCCCATGGCCTTCTGTTAAGTTTCTCGAGATCCACATATGAGTGAAAACATATGGTATCTGTCCTCTGACTGACTTATTTCACTCAGCATAATACCTTCCAATTCCATCCACATTGCTGCAAATGGCATGATTTCATTCTTTCTCATTTCCAAGTAGTATTCCATTGTATAAATAAACCACATCTTTTTTATCCATTCATCAGTTGATGGACATTTAGGCTCTTTCCATAATTTGGCTATTGTTGAGAGCACTGCTATAAACACTGGGGTACATGTGCCCCTATACATCAGCACTCCTGTATCCCTTGGGTAAATTCCTAGTAGTGCTATTCCTGGGTCCTAGTGTAGTTCTATTTTTAATTTTTTTGAGGAATCTCTGCACTGTTTTCCAGAGAGCCTGCACCAGTTTGCATTCCCAGCAACAGTGCAAGAGGGTTGCCATTTCTCCACATCCTCGCCAGCATCTGTAGTTTCCTGATTTGCTCATTTTAGCCACTCTGCCCAATGTGAGGTGGTATCTCAGTGTGGTTTTGATTTGTATTTCCCTGATGATGAGTGACGTTGAGCAGCTTTTCATGTATCTGTTGGCCATCTGGATGTCTTCTTTGGAAGAGTATCTATTCATTGGACTGTGAACTTCTTAAAGACAGATTTGTGTTTGTCTTTTATCCATTTTTTCCTTGAGACCTAGCACAGTAGCTGCCACATTATAGATTTATAATTAATGTTTATGAAATGGAAAAATGACTAAAAGAATGATTGACTCACTGAATGAATGAATGAATGAATGAATGAGTGAATGAATGAAGTAGATTACCTGCCCTCCAGGGAAGAAAAGTGATTTTACAGAAGCCATAGTACACGTCAGAAGTGCTCTAAGAAATAAAAGATAATGTAAGTAGTGAAGAAATTGCACTTGTGTCCACCGGGGTGATTAAGGAGTATTCACAGAGAGAATGGTACTTGAATAAACTTCAACATGTAGAAAGATGTGAGAAGAAATGACATTTTAGACAGAGGCCCTGAGCACCATTATTTTCATTGTACAATAAAAATCTTAGTAAATAACATGTACTATAACTTTAAAAAACAACGAAGAGTAGTTTTAAATCTGAATGCAAAACTTCAGACTTTCTACCCTCTGAAGACATTTATGGTTGCCATTCTTTTCAATGACAGAGGTGTTGCTAGCTGTGATTTCTCCTATGTCAATATGCAATTTTTAAAAAAAATCACAAAAGTCAGGCTCTTTTCCTCTTGGTTTGACTGTTGAATGTTCATGTGTTTGAGTGGTGGGGGTAAGTGAAATGTTCATCCCCGCACCCTTTGCTTTTTAATATGATAATCAGCTCCTAAAACCACAGTAGAAATTAATAAAGATCTTTTTTCTAAAATTAGAAGGATCTATTTGCTTTGACAAGTTCTAACTGTTTATAGTGTCAGATTATTTTCAAAATATTACACATGTGGAAAAGGGGTAGAATTAGTTTTGAGTAAAATTATGGCTTGTCGGCAGATAACACAATCAACCTTTCAAAAGCAAACACCTCTTTCCAAGTAGTATAGTTGTTAGGAAATGAAAGCCTTATTCAAATGCTAAATAAGAAAAATGAGGATAGGAATAGAAACTCCTCTAAAGAAAAAAATAAAGACCAGCATTTTAGGTCTGGTTTTTAAAGAGATCCCCACTTGCAGGTGCTACCCAGTTGTTGATTGTTTGATTGGGTGGCCTTGGTGGTGTTGACAGCCCATCAGAGTGGGGCATTCCAGCTAATGGACAGCTAATATCATGATTGAATGGTGTCTGATCTATTTAAGGATGGAAAATCAATAGTCTATTAGATTCACCGTATTTGCCTTCATCGTCACGGCTGCACTAATTAAGCACCGCCTTAAGATGAAGAGGAACCTGGAGAATTGAACTGGTAATGAGATTCAGGCTTGAAGTAAATGAAGCAACTTCACCATAAGGCACACTGACAGACAATTAAACCTCTTTATCAATGCAGCTTTCATCCAGAAATAAAATCTCATATGGCAGCTATAAAATAAATGGGGGACTGAGAAGAACTGTAAATCTTTTTCACAGCTTGCTGTTGTACTTATAATTTCAACATTGTTTTGACATTTGGTTTATTTGCATTAGAAGTTAGTCATAGTGAGTAACATTTCATTTTTCTACATAGAAATTCCTAGTGTGTCACTTTGTTGAAATGTTTCAAGAAAGGTTTTGATTAAGCATAAAACTGGTTAGAGATAAAAAGCAATTTCCTCAAAAATTTTTGGACTTGAGAGGGAATATTCTACAGAGTAATAATTGCTATTAACATTTTTAAAATGCTTTCAAAAATATTTCAAAGTAGTTAATTTTACAGATAAAGGCTCATTCCTGCTTATCCAAATACCACCTTTTCCTCAAATTAAGAATTTACTGTTGGAAAGGACTATCACAAATAGCCAGATAATCTTCTCATCTTACTATTTGGAACTGGAGAAGACGTTATTTTAAAATACAATGACGGGAGTTGACAATTAAATGCTCCGGTGAAGAGGTAATTATCAAATATGTTATTAGAATACAGTCAAATAATATAACCTATCTGCATTTTATAAGAAAACATGCCTTTGAGAATAGGCTTTTTGTTATGCTGCAGTATATTAGTGGTATGGTGAACTGCTGTACATAACATAAAAGATACTATTACCTATTAGAATCACACCTAAATCCCCCACTACCAATGTTCTGGAATATAGTTTATACTATATGGCATAGCTGTACATTTATTTACCTGTCAAATTCTATACACATGTTCTACGATTTTGAGGGGGAATGGCCAGAATATAACATCTTTTTTTTTTCATTTCCCATGATACCTAATGCTATGTACTTCACACAACTGATATTTATTGTTTTGTTGTTCCTGCATGTAGGTTATTGGTAACATTTCCTAGTTTATGTTTTGAGTAAAGGCAGAAACATAAGAACACCTGGCTGTTTCTTCTCATCTTGTAGAGTGATGATATTTCACTTTATCTTTTGTTTACACATATATTTAATACAATTTTCCATTTCATAGTCTTTCACAATAGGTTCTCATTTCTTCTTTCAGCATTACATATCATCTTTTTTTAGCCTGTATTTCGTTATTTCTTCTATAGCGGTTTGGTTATTTCTTCTTCTATCCCTGTTCTATGGTTTGATTATTTGAGCTTTAAAAATATTATAGTAATACTTCAATCAAACTGGCTCTATGAATTTTAGGAATGTTATAATAATATTTCACTCAAAGCTATTTTACTCAGCTTTTACTGAGCACTTACTAGATATATTGCACTGGGGTATATTTGTAGAGAGACACAGATATGTGTAGTTATTCATTCATTCAATCAAAAAATATCTATGGAACATTTCGATGTGAGTACTCTGCATGTACCTAATACCAGGGAGGATACTAGAAATTCAAAGATAATCTTACCAGGCCTAGATTGTGTCTTTGAGTATTTGTAATATTTATTTTAAAAATTCAATATCTTTGGCCAACTAATCTTTGACAAAGCAGGAAAGAATATCCAATGGAAAAAAGATAGTTCTGTAACAAATGGTGCTGGGAGAACTGGACAGCAACATGCAGAAGAATGAAACTAGACCACTTTCTTACACCATTCACAAAAATAAAGTCAAAATGGATGAAGGACCTGAATGTGAGACAGGAAACCATCAAGACCCTAGAGGAGAAAGCAGGAAAAGACCTCTCTGACCTCAGCCGTAGCAATTTCTTACTTGACACATCTCCAAAGGCAAGGGAATTAAAAGCAAAAATGAACTATTGGGACATAATGAAGATAAAAAAAAAAAAAAAAAACTTCTGCACTGCAAAGGAAACAATCAACAAAACTAAAAGGCAACCGATGGAATGGGAAAAGATATTTGAAAATGATGTATCAGACAAAGGGCTAGTATCCAAAATCTATAAGGAACTCACCAAACTCCACACCCGAAAAACAAATAATCCAGTGAAGAAATGGGCAGAAGACATGAATAGACACTTTTCTAAAGAAGACATCCAGATGGCCAACAGGCACATGAAAGATGCTCAATGTCACTCCTCATCAGGGAAATACAAATCAAAACCACACTGAGATATCACCTCACGCCAGAGTGGCTAAAATGAACAAAGCAGGAGACTATAGATGCTGGAGAGGACGTGGAGAAACGGGAACACTCTTGCACTGTTGTAGGAATGCAAATTGGTACAGACTCTCTGGAAAACAGTGTGGAGGTTCCTCAAAAAATTAAAAATAGAACTACACTATGACCCAGCAATAGCACTACTAGGAATTTACCCAAGGGATACAGGAGTGCTGATGCATAGGGGCACTTGTACCCCAATGTTTATAAGAACACATTCAACAATAGCCAAATTATGGAAAGAGCCTAAATGTCCATCAACTGATGAATGGATAAAGAAGTTGTGGTTTATATATACAATGGAATACTACTTGGCAATGAGAAAGAATGAAATCTGGCCTTTTGTAGCAATGTGGATGGAACTGGAGAGTATTATGCTGAGTGAAATAAGTCAGTCAGAGAAGGACGGATACCATATATTTTCACTCATATGTGGATCCTGAGAAACTCAACAGAAGACCAGGGGGGAGGAGAAGGGGGAAAAAAAGTTACAGAGAGGGAAGGAGGCAAACCATAAGAGACTCTTAAATACAGAGAACAAACTGAGGGTTGATGGGGGGTGGGGGGGAAGGTAAAGTGGGTGATGGGCATTGAGGAGGGCACCTGTTGGGATGAGCGCTGGGTGTTGTATGGAAACCAATTTGACCATAAATTTCATATTAAAAAAATAAATAAATAAAAATAAAAATAAAAATTCAATATATAACATGACATATAGCTCAAGCTAGACACACAAAAATTAGGTATAATATAAATAAAAATAATAAAATAATAAATATATATCTTGTGGGCTGTAATGTACATAAAAAGTTGCAGTTCTTTGTTTGGTTTTGTTTTTATTCTAACTCCGATTAAAAAGGGCCTCAGGGAGGAGTACAATCTTGCAAATGAATAGGATTTTTGTAAGTGATGAAGAAGTGGAGAGATATGCTCATATTTGTGAAGATATACAAATCAGCAGAGTTAAAGGTAATAGTTTATTTTGGCAGGATCATAGGTTGTGGTAAATGAGTAGCATGAAATTAGGGTTAGATCATATAGGGTATAAAGTGCCATGATGAGGAGTTCAGAAATTATTCTGGAGCCAGTGTGGATCTACTAAAGATTTCTTCTGATCAGGAAATTACATGACTTGAAATGAGTTTATAGGGTATGGCTTGTGGCAAGAGTGGGCAATAATGAACAACATAGGTGCCTTCATATTGTAACCAGCAGCAAGAAAGGAAAAGAATGCAGATTCACAGATTTTGGTGAGGAGGCTACAGCATGAGTAAAAAAATAACATACACTTATGTTTTGGAAAGTAGGGTAGAGCTGAGAAAAAGGAGAGACCAAAAAGTAGGTTAGAAAGTCTAATTTCTAAGACTTAAGTTTTGACTCATGTGGAAGGTGCCAGAGGGGGAGGAATTGAAACTGAGTTTCTAGCTTGATTGTTTTGATTAAAGGATTTTGCTGTTCACTTAAATCAGTGACACCAGGTCATTTTCATTTTGGGTAAGTGTCTTCACCATATTGAGGAGATTGTTTTTGTTTTGTTTTGTTTTGTTTTGTTTTGTTTTGTTTTTCCCTCAGAAATATATAACTCTCTGGCTTCTGTTGTTCCCACCTTTTTAATTTTCACCTGGTGAGTTCCTGCCACTTCTCCAATAAAAAAATAACAGTACAGAAGACACTAGGGACCCCATGAAAATATATATTATCAGTGATGTTGGTTTTGGAGCATTGTATGAATGGGTACAGTATCCCATGGCCACAAAATGTGTCTGGGGCACATTGGTAATCTGAAGAAGGTAGATTAGTCTTTACCTGGGATCTTGAATCCCTGAAATTAATGCATTAACTGCCATTTATTGGGAATTATATTGGACCTGACCTAGTGATAAGATCTTTACATAAAATATCTCATTCATCTGTTGATGGACATTTTGGTTGCTTCCATATCTTGGCTATTGTAAATAATGCTGCAATGAGAAACACAAATACCATATTATTTCTCTCATATGTGGAATCTAAAAGACTAAACAAATGAATAAACAAACAAAAAGCAGAACAGACCTATAAATACAAAAAACAAACCGACAGTTGCCACAGGGAAGGGGGGTAGGGGGATGGACAAAATGGGTGAAGGGGAGTGGGCAATACAGGCTTCCAGTCATGGAATAAATAAATCACGGGAATGAAAGGCACAGCATAGGGAATGTAGTCAATGGTACCATTATAGCTTTGTGTGATGACAGGTGGTGACTACATGTGCGTTGAGCATAAGGTAACACATAGAGGAGTTTAATCACTATGTTGTACAACTGAAACTAATGTAACATTGTGTGTCCACTATACTCAAATAAAATGATTTTTAAAAACCCAGATATATACAAGGCACCTGCGCACATACACACATACAAATATCTCATTCAATCCTTGATAAGAATCATTAGTCTTCTTTTACAGATGAGTAAAAGGAAGTTCAAAAAGTTTAAACCATCTGGCCAAACTCTTACAACTAGAGTCATGGAAGAACAATTTTAACTGGTGTTAAAATCTAAACCTAGTGTAAAGTTTGTAAACTGCCCTGATATCTTTTTGAGATTAAGGAGCTCTCTCATATATGCTTTTTTTCACCAAGAATTTAGTAGTATTCTTTGTATGTAGTATTTTCTCAAAAATTCAAGATTGGTTACATTTTTCCATTATAAATTAAAGCTAACATTTTTCTACCTTATCTTTTCTCTTAATATTCCTGGATCCAGAGCAAATGTACAAAAATCTTCCAGCCATCCATGCTCAGACTTACTCAACAAAATATTCTTGTCTTTCATAAGGATTTTGAGAATTATTTTACTGCACTTCACTTAAAGAAATTAATAGCCATGATTTCTGGAACACCATATTTCTTAATGAAACTTTCTTAATTTTACTTGAGATAATTGTAGATGCACATACAGTTGTGAGAAATTACACAGAGAGATCCCATGTTGCCTTTACCCAATTTCCTGCTGTGATAATATATTGTGAAACTACAGTAAAATATCATAACCAGGATCTTGATAGTGATGGCAGCCAAGATAAAGAACAATTCCATGACCACAAGGAACTCTCATGTTGCCCTTTTTTAGCCACACCCAACTCCCTTCAGCTCCACCCACTCCTTGCTCCTTATCGCTTGGCAACCATTAATCTGTTCTTAGCCTATAATTTTGTCATTTCAAGAACATTATACAAATGGAATCATGTAGTAACTAAGGTTTGGGATTGGCATTTTTCACTCAGATTAATTCTCTAGAGATTCATCAGGGGTTTGTGTGTGTGTGCGTGTGTGTGCGTGTGTGTGTGTATGTACACATGACTTTTTTTCTTTGCTAAGTTTTTAGAAATAATGGGTCTATTTGGAAAGGGAGAAATGAAAAATGACTAATAGAATTTTATAATCTTAAAATAAGTATCTTCTAATGATCTTAAATTATCTTACTTTGGGGGTGACTTACCCTTCTGGAGTAATTTAAAAAATAATAACCCCCCAGGGCACCTGGGTGGCTCAGCTGGTTAAGCGACAGACTCTTGATTTCAGCTCAGGTCATGATCTCACAGTTCATGAGTTTGACCCTCGAGTTGGGCTCTGTGCTGACAGCATGAAGCCTACTTGGGATGCACTCTCTCTCTCTCTCTCTCTGTCTCTCTCTCTCTCTCTCCTGCTCTACCCCTCCCCTGTGCATTCTCTCTCTCTCTCCCTCTAAATAAATAAATACATAAATACATAAATAAACTCCCTTATTTAATCTTTCGAAAGTATTTTCCCCCATATCTATTTGCAGCCTCTCGTTGACTGTGCATTACTTCTTGTGCATCACTTTCTAGTTTGGATTTAACCAGCTTTGAAAAGTCACTGTTATGTGCTGCCAAATGGCCATTATAGCCTTTTGAAGTTGCTTCTCAATTTTTATTCTCCATTCCTAACTTATAAGAAGTCCATCCTCTTTTTTGACCATGCACATTTCATTAAGCCACCTAGTTTTCATAAACATTTTATTTGTCCTACACTGTCAAAGAGTTACCTCTCCTTTCCTTTGATGATATTTTTCTCTCTGCTGATCTTAAGACTCCATAAGAAACTAACACATTAAACATATTCTTTTATCCTTCTTTATTTTGGATTCTTTGAATTTTTATTCAGTGTGGAAAAAGTATTAGCCATTAATGGGTTGTACCTTATTAGAATATTTATGATAAGCAAAGATGTGAAGATATTTTAAGCCTCTAAAGATCCATTCCAGGGTTACATTTGGTGTTACTCTCTAGGAACAAATCCTTTGAAATTTAAATGTGGGTTCATGTCTGCTGATGCTGTAGTGTTCACTTCTGAGGTAAAATCAGAAGCTGTCCATGAGTTGCTAAACTATTTCTCACTTAGTTGAACAGGGAGAAAATGCAAAACCCTTTTTGTACGTTAAAAATGTGTTAAAGAACTACAAAAACCTAAAACACTGCCTTCATTGAATTCTGTGGAGTGTTTCACATTTTTCGGTTTTCAGAGTGGTATGCACTCGATTTGTCATTTTTAGAACATTCTGCCAGTACATACTTCCCCAGACTTGTTAAAGCCTGAAACTACAGATGTTCACTTGGGTGGCTTCTCCTTAGCGAACAGTTCCCTGATTTGTAGTTATTTAATTCTCTATTCCATCGAGTACAGTGCTACATTTCCCTGTAGATTTGTACTTTCTTTTCCACATATCTACCTCCCACATGGACTCATCACAGCATTCAGTTGGGTTGCTTGCATTTTTGCTGTATCCTGGTTTTATTTTTATCTTACTGTTTTAAAGGAATGTTTGTTTCCTTTCATTTTCTCAGATAAAGTTAAATATTATTTCTGTTGTTGTTTGGATCCAACATGTAGGGAAAAAAAGCATAAAAACCTGAAACTACTGGAAAACAAACTGTTTTATTCTTTATTAACTGGCTTTTCAAGTATTTTTCCTTTGGGTTTAAGTACCTTGTAAAAATGAATGAACATGGTCAAAAGAGAGTTAGCTATTGCAACACCAATCCCAAGGACAATGCCTACCACATAGTAAATACTCAAGAAATATCCAGGATAAGGAGCTTTCTCAAAAAATTTAAAACAGAACTACCCTATGATGCAGCAGTTGCACTACTAAGTATTTACCTAAAGAATACAAAAACACTATTTCAAAGGGATACATACACCCTGATGTTTATATCAGCATTATCTACAATAGCCAAACTAATAAAAATAGTCCAAATGTCTTCTCAGTCCATCAACTAATCAATGGATAAAGAAGATACTATACATATGTGTGTGTGTATACACAGTATATATAAATATAATACTCAATATATATACATATTCTAATATGTATAATATTCCATTGACATTTGCAATGGCATGGATAAAGCTAGAGAGTATTATGCTAGGTAAAATAAATCAGTCAGAAAAAGAGAAAAAGAGAAATACTCTATGATTTCACTCATGTGGAATTTAAGAAACAAAACAAACAAGCATGGGGGACAAAAGAGAGAGAGAGAAGCAAACCAAGAAACAGACTTTAACTAGAGAAAACACACTGATGGTTATCAGAGGGATGGTGAGTCGGGATGGGTGAAATAGGTGATGGGGTTAAGGAGTGCACTTGTGATGAGCACTGGGTGATGTATAGAATCGTTGAATCACCAAATTGTCCACCTGAAACTAATATTATACTATATGTTAACTAACTGGAATTTAAATAAAAACTTTAAAAAACCATAATTTTAAACAGGAAAAATATATCCAGTGTATGAACAAATGAATAATTGTAAGGGTTAAAATGTTTGGTTGATGTAGACTGCCAAGATATGTTATTTTGACCAAAGAATTATTTTCTTAATATCATGACTCTTTGCTTAAATTATCTGGACAAATGCTTCAATTTTCAGTGTATTTTGACTATATAAACATAGCGCCTTGGAACATTTTCTTTTAACCAAGGGAGACCTAGGGTAAAATGTGGATAGGTTAAATAAATTTAAAGCACTAAACAAGAAATATATTATTCCAGAGAACAATCCTTTTCTGGCTTTTGGTAAACAGTTATTGCTATTTTTTTAAAGGTCACATTCAGCAACACCTAAGGCAAGTGTTGAGAAATATTTATTGTCAGTCTTTCTTATACACACTTGGGTACCACCTGGCACTAAGCAGCAGTAACTTTGTTCTTGTGGATCAACCAGAGCAGATTATTTTTTAAATTACCATTTTTTTAAAAAGAAAAAGTCACATTAGGGCTCAGTAAATTGACCTTCTGACTCCTGATTTCAGCTCAGATAATGACCCCAGGGTCGTGGAAATGAGTCCTGCCTCAGGCTCCACACTCAGCATGGAGCCTACTTAAAGTTCTCTCTCTCGGGGCGCCTGGGTGGCTCGGTCGGTTAAGCGTCCGACTTCAGCTCAGGTCATGATCTCACGGCCCTTGAGTTCGAGCTCTGTGTAGGGCTCTGTGCTGACCGCTCAGAGCCTGCAGCCTGTTTCAGATTCTGTGTCTCCCTCTCTCTCTGCCCCTCCCCTGTTCATGCTCTGTCTCTCTCTGTCTCAAAAATAAATAAACGTTGAAAAAAAATTTTAATAAAATAAAATAAAGTTCTCTCTCTTTCTCTCTCTCTCTCTCTCTCTCTCTCACTGTCTCTCCCCCCCCTCAAAAAAAAGTCATTTTAAAGAGTTGAGATTCTGTGCTTTTCTGAACTATTAGGTATTACTTTTGTCAATTTCTGACCAGCCAGTCTAAGAAAGGAGGTACCAACTTATATCCCATAGTATGCCAGGTGAGGTGGTGAAATCAACAGGGGGTGGAATGTAGCATATGGTATAGTCTGGAAAGCACAGTCCAAAAGTAATGCTTCTTACCTCTGATCTATAATATGTAAAAATGGGGACAAAATATCTCCAGATCTTAAAATTGCTTAAGAGAACTTTGGATTTCTCCCAGTCTTTAAATAATGGTGGCAAATATTTCATGGGTTTTTTTATTTATCTATTTTGAGGTGGGAGGGGGCAGAGAGAGAGAGAGAGAGAGAGAGAATCCCAAGCAGGCTCTCTGCATCATCAGAATGGAGCCTGACTCAGGGCTCAAACCCACGAACCATGAGATTATGACCTGAGCCAAAACCAAGAATGGGTCACTCAACTGACTGAGCCACTCAGGAGCTACTATTTCATGTGTTTTTAAACCCACTGTGACCAAAACAAATGAATTACAGGAATATGCAAAATAAAAATGAAGTTTAACAATATATTAAGTGACAAATAGAGTCCCCAAATGATTCACTTAGTCTTTTTACCTTTTTGTAAAGTTTACAGTTATAAAATCTGGGGCACCTGAATGGCTCCGTCTGTTAAACAAGTGATTCTTGATTTCAGCTCAGGTCATGATCTCACAGTTGTGAGATCTAGTCCTGTATTGGGCCTGTGCTGATAGTGTGGGTCCTACTTGGGATTCTCTCTCCCTCTCCTTGCCCCTCCACTGCTCGCTCTCTCTCTCTCTCCATCCAAATAAATAAATAACCTTTAAAGTTCTAAAATCAGCCTTTCATAAATACATACATATGCAATAAAACCCTAGAAAAAGAAAGCAATGGAATGATGAACACAAGGGATACAGAATGTGGTACTTATATTTGGTGGAGGAAGGAAAAGAATGAATTATTGAATACAGGTTATCAGTAACCAGTATTCAGTACTGAATTACCAGTAACCAGTAATCAGTAATCAGTCTTATGATTTAAGTGAAGGGTTCCTGAGAGCTATTACATTATTAAAAATAATCAATTAAATGAGAACTAAATAAATGAGTGCCACACATGAACCTACAAGGAAAGTATGTCATGAAACAAAGGTCAAATTCTGTGCATATTTAGTCTAATTAAAAATATATTAGACCACATCAAACATGTACTGTTAGATCTACCAGTGAACCTAGTCCTGGAATCACCAATATTCAACTACTGTTCTAAAAGAAGGACCCAGCTAGCAAGATGATTATTATCCAGTTGAGAAGTTGATGTGTAAGAAAAACATAATTTAGTAGAATGACCCAAAAAATGTCACAAAGTAATATCTGAACATTTGCCAAATTAATATATAAGCCATTGATACTAGATCATGAACTAGGGAAATTTCTAATGGTTTGGAAAGATTTCTAAATGAGGTATAAGAACTAAGTCTTTTGATGTATAAGTAGTTCATACTTAGGAACTTCACAAATTATCTAATTGAAAAATAAAGTCATCTGGAGATTGAAATAGATAGATTGATATCAAATTAAACTTTCTTTTAATCTATTACCATATCTTAAGTTAAAAAAACTCTATACTTAAGAAGACTGTTATGAATATGAGAATTAATTCACAAAATAGAGTTTGAACTTTGTGCATATAGTCATTAAAATAAATGTGGGAGAAGTCAATATTATTATTATTATTAATCTGAACTTAACACTGCAATTCCAATTTCTCTTTTTTTTTACTCAATGCCTTTTCAGTGATATTTGCTAATATCACTCTTGTCTTCTCACTGTTCAGTAGATCCATGACACTGATTAACAGCCTCAGTTGGATGCAGAACGTACTTTACATCTTCAGTTGTATTGAAAAGTCATTCTAAAATGTCACTCATTACTCCTGCTTCTCTATTAAAATGATGAATTCAAACAGAAGACAAAAATAAATTGATTTAGAAGTGCTTATTTATAAGCCAATAATATCACATTTTTAAGATATTTTGACTGAAATGCAAATATGATTTATTCTTTATTTAGGGCCTGTTACTGATTAATCATGAATATGGCACAGTGGTTAGCATATAGTAGGCACTCAATAAATGGTGAAAAAATGAATTGATGGTTTGACCTTTTTCTCCTTTAATTGATCCTCAAAACAACTTGATACAAATCACAAATCTTTTTGGCTAAACATAAGCATGTATGTATGTTTGTATTCTTTTTATAGAATATGCGTATAAACAAGTATGCCTACATGCACATAGTATTCTCTATAATTTCTGCATTCCCACTTTCAAGGAATATTCATGTGATCATAGGATAGAAGCATTAGTAAAGAAAGGAATATGAGAATAGTCAAAATAGAAATAATCCCACCCCCAAACACTTTTAGTGTTTACTTTTTATATTCTATACCATGAGTGAGAGCTTTGACATTTTTTTCCTCACTTGGATGCATACCTCTTAACAGCATTTGCTTCTCAACAATATGCAAGCTCCAAACATACATCTTCACGTGCCAGTAGATTAGGATATTAATTTCATATACTTTCAAACAATTGATCTTCTAAGAATCAATACCATACAGTGATTTTGAACTTCAAATGTTCCTGAAAAAAAATTCATAAAGTAAAAGCAATACAAAAAAGAAAGATAGGCTTTATTTTCAAAATGAGACAAAGTTTTAGGAGACATGATCTTTACTATTTAATTCAAATATATTCTACTGTAGTATTTATTAGGGGAAAGTATCAGTAAAAGGTAATTTAAAACTTTGTGGTAGTACAACTTTCTTATCGTTCTTGTATTCCTTAGCTAAAATAAATTTAAATACCCTTTTGTCCCAAGGGCTTTGTAACAATTATTGTCATAAGGACAGCAAATGGAGATGCTCTGTGTTGTTTCAGATCTGGTAATAAGAATTAATGAGCTTAACTTCTACATAAACAATTGCAGCTAAGAATCAACCAAGCTAGGTTTCTATCCTTGCTTTGCCATATATTAGCTGTGCGAACTTTGAATCATCACTGAACTACTCTGAACCTCAATTTAATTGTTTAAAATGTGAATGCAAATAACAATTATGGTATAGAGCTGTTGTATAGATTTAATAAAATCACTTGTATAGATCTTACATGGCTAATATTTAGAAATATAACATATAAAATGATCCTTAAAATATTTGATGTTTTGATAAGCACACTGTTAAGTTTATATATCAGTAGCTGAACATGGATGAGTCAATTTAAATCTTAAGCGCTGAAAATTTGAAGGGGCTATATCAGCCCCTTTTATAGTCACACTATAAATCTTTGGAATTCAGGATTTATTGCATCGGCTCAGACAGAACTTAACTACAACCCAGCAATGGTAAGTGCCACTCTAATAGAGATAATTTTTCATTTTGCCAGCTTTCTTCTCCAACGTTATCTCCCTCTCCTTCTCTATTTTTAGATTAAGTGGTACAAATATTAGCTTGAAATATTCAACATATGTTAAATGGAACTACTCTTGTGTAACAGAAATATATTTCCGCATCATATTTATTTAGACTGAGGTGCTGGGTTTAATTTTTCAGTGTTGTGCATCCACAGGCTTTGATTTTTTATGCCACGCAATCCTAACTACTGTGTTTCCTATCTGTTTTTACCCACATGGCTTTTAGGGTACTGGAAGTATTTAGGCATTTGAGTTCCTAGAAACACAGCTTGCAGTAACAACCATATGTCATAAACATTAAGGGGGAGACTTTATGTAACTCATTAAAATACCAATCTACAAATATCAACATAAAGCCCCTAGTAATATGACTGAAGTTGTAAAAATGATCTCTTCTCTCATTTTGCATAATCTTCCATTTTAAAATGGCATATAAACAATTCCAAAACTCCCAGGAGTACTCTAAATATTGTAAAGTGGATGCTTCATACCAGTTTATCTGATGCCTCACTCAATGAGGCTTTCAGTTTCAACCAGACCAAGCCACACAAATAATTAATCTGTCAAAAATGAAAGAAAACAAAATCCATGACTCCCTTCTTTCAAAATCTGTTTCCTCTTAAATTCTGAATTTGGGAAACATGATTTTGCTCACATAGCTTCTAGTTATGTTTGGCACATGTGTATTATGCTGCAGAGTCTCCATGTACTTCTATATAATCTGTAAGGTGCTGTTATCATTGTCCACCTCAACAGAAGTACCCAGCAAATGCATGGCTTTCTTTTAGGCTCATTTTTACCCAAACTGGAAGGTTTCCAGCAAAGCTTTTAGGTCTCCTCTCTCACCTGGTAGGGTTTCCTGACTCCCTATCATCTCTGACTCTCCAGATTGCTTAGTCTCAGAACTATTTTACAAAATCATAAGCATTATTATTCATCTTTTCAAGGCAAGGAAACTGAGATTCAGAGTGATTCATTCAAGATTAGAAAGCCAATAAAAAGCAAAATTTGGACCAGGACCTAGGTTTTCCAAACCTTGATGGGAACATCCATGCTGCCTGGTTAGCAAAGGACTATTAACTACACCGACATTTAAAGTGGTCCCAAGATTGTGGACTG